>NC_000067.6:90737103-91037103 GCF_000001635.26 Mus musculus | reverse complement strand
ATGTTAATGACGGATATAGGAATGACACTGAGAGCCAGTAGGTAAGAAATTAGATGAGAGGAAACCAAGTAAAGATGCTGAAAGTCTGGTATTTATGTCTTCTGGTTAGGTAGGAAGTCAGATGTGAGGGAGCCAAGGAAATTGTATCTTCCTGTCAGTCAGGATGCCCCCTATGGTTAACCATCCTTGAAATTACAGTTAGGCTATTCCTTCTCTATCAGAAACACAGTCAACAGATGCTTCCCATTCGCCAGGGACCTCAAAAGTTGGATAATATGATTTGCTTTGTGGTTTTGAGACTTTTCAAGAGAATTATGGGAAGAAGTACCTTAAATGGAAGATCTAGTCTACCATGGTTTGGGAGGAGATAGGATTATCTTACCCTGTGAATATGCCACCTGACTTATAAATAGTCATGGAACTTCTTTTGGGGCCAGAGAAGTAGCTCAGCCCATAAAGGTGCCTGCTACCAAGCCTGATGACTTGAGTTTGATCCCGAGGAAGGTAGGACAGAGAAAGAGAAGTGACTCTGGAAGGGTCATGTGTGCATGTGTGCGTTGCACATAAAATAATGTAACACAAGTAAATAAGTAAAGGACTTCTTGTAAACCAGGTGTGGTGGCGCACGTCTTTAATCCCAGCACTCGGGAGGCAGAGGCAGGCCGGATTTCTGAGTTCGAGGCCAGCCTGGTCTACAAAGTGAGTTCCAGGACAGCCAGGGCTATACAGAGAAACCCTGTCTCAAAAAACAAAACAAAACCAAAAAACAAAAACAAACAAACAAAAAAGAACTTCTTGTAAATACACAACACACAAGCTTGCTCCCCAGGGTTAGGGTCTGACTGCTCTAATCTCTCTAAAGTGGACTATCACTTTGCTCTGCTAAACAGTCTTGTGCTTCATATCTGTGTCTCTAACTCAAATTCCTCCCTTTGAGAAGCCAAGAACTAAGGAAAAACCATTACTGGGTAACTGATAGCCAAGGTATACACCATGACCAGAGACAAGTATTCCCCTTCCTGGTGGGGTCTAAGCAGTGTTGGGAGTGGGAGCTGGAGAAGGCTCTATCTGGAGCCTTTGAAGGGTGTGACCTAGAGAACTGGGTTCAGTCTAGCTCCCCCTGTGTCACTGAAGAGTTTGCCTTGCTATGCTGAGCTCTGCCAGGACTGCCCATCATTGTCCTGGGGACTCTCAGAGCTTGGCAGAAAGGTCTACAATGACTGCTAGTAGATAATTTCATGGAGAGTGAGTCTGGAGGTTTCCCTTTCCCATAGTAATGTATAACAATTCAATCATATTTGTATGACAGAAGACCTACTCACAGCTGGGTAACTTGGTGACAGATCAACAGATTCATGTCAGAGCCATTGACGGCAGGGATGTGATCCCACCCTCACTGTGTCATGGAGAGTAACTCAGTGTGTCAATCAGGCTGCCTCTCATCCAAGAGTTTGAACATGTCCCCCTTTCCCTTTTTATTGAAAATAGATTTTTTTTTCCACATACCATATCCTGATTATGGTGTCCCTTCCCTCTATTCCTTCTCCCAGCTCCTCCCACGACTCCTCCCAGCTCCTCCTCCTCCTTCTAGCTCCTCCCTCTACTCCTCCCAGCTCCTCCCACTACTCCTCCCAGCTCCTCCTCCTCCTTCTAACTTCTCCCTCTACTCCTCCCACTACTCCTCCCAGCTTCTCCTTAGCTCCTCTCCCATCTGGATCTACCTCCTTTCTGTCTCTCATTAGAAAACAAACAGGTTTCTGTGAGATAATAATAAAATTAATATAATACAATCAGATAAAAACAAAAACTAAGCCACGGGAATCAGGCAAAACAAAGAGAAGGAAAAGAGCCCAAGATAAGGCACAAGAAGCAGAGCCCCATTCATTTACACAACACACTCAGGAATCCCATAAAAAAACATTAAACTGGAAGCTATAATTTATATGCAAAGGACCTATAAGGTAAGAAGAGAGAAGAGAGATATATATTAAACAAAAAAAAATTTTAAAATAGGATAATTAAAAGAGGAATAGCCCTGACATGAATTTTGAGACAAGGGGCTTGCAGAGCTGACCCTGAGTTCCTTCTCTGTGGGCATCTCCTGCTGGGCATGTAGCCTGCCATGCTGGGCTTGTAGCCTGCCATGCTGGACTTGTAGCCTGCCATGCTGGGCATGTAGCCTGCCATGAACAGTGGTTCATTCCCCCCAGAGGCTCCCCTGGAGAAAACTAAGTCTTCATTTGCAAGTGATTATCAATTGGAGATTGCATCAGGTTAGGACTGGGGACGCCTGTCTACTTCTCCTTTTAGCTTTAGGACCCCCCCCCCGCCCCCCATGTTCAGCCCTGTGCTGGTTCAGTCCTGTGCTGTCCAGGCTGTCATAGTCTCTGGAGCACTTCCCTTTTATTATGGGAGAATTTCATCATGTTTTAGGGGGAACTGAAAAACTGAAGCTTTTTATTAAAGACACCGAGCCTTAAAATTTCCATGGCAAAACTTAAAGCACAAAAGTGGATGTCTGAGAGATTATGATTAGACTCTAATCTAAAGGGATATTTAAAAACAGGTGACCTCCACTTTTAGGCCTCTGTAGGATCTATTTCAATATACAGTAAAGTGTTTACCTTCTCACCCTCATCAGAAGGAAACCAAGTTTAAAATACTACTTGAAGGCTGGCCATGGTAATACGTACCTCCAATCTCGGCACTCAGGAAGCACAAGCAGGGGAATTACTATGAGTGTGAGGCAAGTCAGGGCTACGTACTGAGACCTTGTCTCAAAAACAACAGGGGCTGGAAGGATTGCCCAGTGGTTAAGACCACATGTTGCTCTTGCAAAGGACCTACATTCGGTTCCCAGCAGCCACATCAGGGAAGTTACAAGCCTATAATGTCTGTTCCAAAGAATCTGATGTCTTCTTCTGGACTGGGCAGGTACTTGCACTTGGTTGGACATACCCTGCCAGCCCCCCCCCCATATACATAATTAGATATAAAGTAAATCTTTAAAAAAAAAAACAAAAACATACCATATGTGGTGGTTTGAATGAAAATGGCCCCTGTGGGCTTATAGGGAGTAGCACTATTAGGAGATGTGGGCTTGTTGGAGTAGGTGTGGCCTTGTTGGAGGAAGTGTGTCACTAGGGTTGGGCTTTGGGGTTTCAAGTACTCAAGCCAGGCCCAGTGTCACCCTCTCTTCCCGCTGCCTGCCAATCTACATGAAGAACACCCAGCTCCTTTTCCAGCACCATGTCTACCTGCATGTCACCATGCTTCCCACCATGATGATAATGGACTAAACCTCTGAACCATCAGTCAGCCCCAGCTACATGGTTTCCTTTGTAAGAGTTGCTGTGGTCGTGGTGTCTCTTCACAGCCATAGAACACTGACTAAGACACCACAGTTCAGTACTTTTTCAGGGTGACATAGTTGTTACCAGGTGCAGAAGGGTCCCTGCTACCTGTTTTGAATAAATATTGTAACTATAAGAGAAACCTGAGTATTGTAATATTTCATTTGCTTTAATTTTTAATCTTTTGAATATTGAGTCCATCCTGAGCATAGAACACAACTCTTTGTTGACTGGCATTTTCACCCCTGTTTTTAAGGAGACAAATGGCCAGTGCACAGCTACATGCCATCTTCTGAAGGAGCAGAGGAACAGGCAAGCACGCCACTCACCACGCCAACTACCTCCAACTACCTCCCCTGGAGTGACATGAAGGACTGTTTCATCATTTACCGCATGAGACAAGCAATAGCGATCTCCGGAGGGTGGAGGGGGAAGAGTCCTTCACATAGCTCTAGGATAACTTTGGGGGCAACAGACTGATTATCCCGAGAGACACTGTCAGTCTCTCTAGAGAAGAAGGAAGGAGTGGAATGGAGTGATCAAAAGCAGAAGCTTCAGGCTGCCTAGGATGGTATTGGCACCACCCAGTGACCTTAATGGAGTCCCAGGGAGCCATTTCTAAGGGGGAAAGAGAAGGACAAGGAGAAAGAAGAGGGGGAGGAGGAAGAGCAGGGGCAGATAATGATGGCTGCTAGCCCTCCGGGCCAGACATGACTGAAATGTCTGACTTGTCTAACTTGTCACAGCAGCCTGGTGGGGAGAATGGTCACAGTCTCCAACCTGCGATAAAGACATCAGGCCTCATGGGACAGCTTGTTGAGGCCCTATAGCTGATAGGCAGCAGAGCAGAATTCTCCCAGACATACGGAGCTCCCCCCACCCCTCCCCGCCCCAATCCAGGACAGGAATAGGGGCCACTCTTCAGACATCCTCTGGGTACACAGAGCAGGAGCACCCTGATAGCTGCTTGCTCATATCAGCCTTGACAGCTGCTATGACAGAGTTGGTGAGGTTATGGCCTTGCAACATTGTGTAAACAGGTGCAGGGTGAGTCCTGCTCTAGAGTTGATGTGGGGCTGAGTCCGGCAGTCGGCAGTCGGCAGTCGGCAGTGGGCTGTCGGATCTTTCAGCTCAGCTCCAGTGTGAGCCCGGGGATGCTGCTTCCTGACCTCCTTGACAAATGTTTCCTCTCTTGTTTAAAATCCCAGAAGACAAAAAGTTCCCAAAGGTGACCTGGCAGAGCCACACTCCCGAGCAGACCAGTGCCATCATTCCAGTCTTGACAGGTGACCCGCCTGAGGCCATCAGCCTCAACTGACAAGCACTGAGGCTGCAGATGCTAACCCACCCTCTCAGTGAAGCTGCCTGTGTCCCACCTCGCGGTGATGCAGAAGGGACAGACTGGGTTACATTTCAGAGGGATTCCTCTGGCGGCGGGGAAGTCAATTGAAAATTTATCCTCAAAGCAAGTATAACTTTTCCTTCTTTAAAATCACCGACAAGCTCCAACAGCCTAACTCGTGTCAGTCCCACCTTCAAACCCCTGAGCTTACTTCTGGCAACAACTGGGAAGGTGTACAAAAAAGACCACAGGTGGATGTTCATCCCAGTGTGATTTAGAAGAGAAAACCAACACCTTTCAATAAAACCTGTGGGGCACACAGACCACTCAAAAGCCATTAGGTAGGAAAAAAAACACATTAAAAAAGATTATAAAAGATTTCCTCAAAACATAAAGATTCAACCAGGAAAGTCCTAACAAAGTTGCAAAGCAGGCTTCCAAACACGAGGCCACTTGTTTTCCAGAGTCAGCCTAAGCATGTCACTGAGCCATGTTTCTTTCTAGAAGGTTCTCCCTGGAATACACATAACATCCCTGACTACTTCCAGAGGTGGCCCTGCTCTAGCCTTGAACATGCTGCCCCATGTGCAGATCCCTGTTGTCTGCTGGCGGACAGCTATCCAATCAGCACAACTACAGAGAGCAAAACAGCAGCATCTAGCAGCGGTCTGGGTGGCTGCCATAGGCACAGCTGTAAGCAGACGACTGAGAATGCAACCAGCTTGTACCAAAATCCCAGCTCCAGGGATGAGGCCTCCCTTCACCATACGCAGTCCTACTCACTGAAGGCCCAGCTGCTACTGTGCTCAGTGGCCCTCCTGTGTCCATGCACAGCATAGAGATTTCTCTGGGTGAGGACCCTGGGACTTCAGTCCTCTAAGTCACAAGTAATGTTCTTTTCTGTGTCCTCTGATGATTCCCATCTCCACCCATCCTTCCTCCTCAGGAAGCCATTCCTCTACCCGCCCCTCTGTCCACCCTCAGTGCCCCGATCTGAACATTTTAAGGGAGCTCACAGCCCCATGTGGATGAACCTTCCCCTTGTGGCTTCCTGCTCTCTCCTATTCAGATCTATATATTGGGGTGACCTCTGTTAACATCGTATTAATGTGTATTTCTGTGTTTCCAATGGTTAGTTCTATAAGACAGAGAGCTAAGTGCTGGCAGGACTTTGGTATTGTCCTTTCTATGGCCCATCACTGAGTTTTGTATTTGTAAATGCTTGCTCTTCCACACCTGCTCAAAAGATGAAGGTCAGGAAATCTTCACTGCCTAAAAGCAATCCAAAGAGGCGGATCAGGTGTTGCCTTGCTGTTGATCAGTTATAATAAAGATCCAACAGCCAGCATTTGAGGCAGCAAGTAGGGGGCAGAACTTCTGGGTAGGGACACAGGAGGGACACAAGCAGCAGAAAGGAGATGGGAGCAGAGCAAGGAGATAAAGCCACATAGAAAGGACAATGCTGGGAAGTCAGTCAAGTTGGAAGCTGGCTTACAGTCTGTCCCTACTAAACACCACAGACTTTAAATAAGACACTTTAAACTATATACAAGTCTCATGTCTTATTTAAACCACAAACGGGCCTGCAGAAGCCCCCAATATCTACAGATGTCCTAGTTTATTGCCATCAGTTGACAATATGACTGCAGCAACTCTAATAGAAGAAAACGGGGCTGGCTTGCAGTTCAGGGGTTCAGTCCATTATTGTCATAAAGGGAAGCATGGCAGCATCCAGGCACACATGGAGCTAAAGAAGGAGCCCAGAGTTCTATATCTAGATCAGCAGTCAGCAGAAACATCTGGCTTGAACATCTGCAACCTCAAAGCCCACCTCTGGTGACACACTTCCTTTTAACAAGGCCAGACCTCCTAATAGTGCCAATCCTTATGAGCCTATGGGACCATTGAATTGGCAAGTTCTGGGCCAGTGAGAGACCATCTCCAAACAAAACCAAACATGTTGGACCTCTCCTGAGGGTTGACATCTATAGTTGTTCCCAGATTTCCATACAACTTGTGCACACACACACACACACACATACACACACACACATGCCTGGGTGGCTTATTAACGACAGCAACTATTTGCAGGCTAGAAATCGAACACCAAAGGTGTTCAGTATCTAGGAAGGGCCCTGTGGTGGTCTTAAAAGTCGCCCCCATAGACTCAGAGAGAGTGGCATTATTGGAGGTGTGGCCTTGTTGGAGTAGGTGTTGGAAGGTGTGGCCTTGTTGGAAGAAATGTGTCTCAAGGCAAGGTGGGCTTTGAGGTTTCAGATGCTCAAGCCAGACATAGTGGCTCACTCTCTTTTATGCTGTCTGCCAATGGATATAGAACTCCTTCTCTAGTACCATATCTGCCTGAATGCCGCCGTGTTTCCTGCCATAATGACAATGGACTAAACCTCAGAACTGTAAGCCAGCCCCAATTAAATGTTTTCCATTATAAGAGTTGTGGTGTCTCTTCCCGGCAACAAAACCATAACTAAGGCAGGTCCCTTTGTGGTTTATGGATGGAGTTCCCATTGTGTCCTCAACACTGTGGGTGAGGCTGGCATCCTCCTATGGACTTCTTTCTAAGCACTCTGTTCACTCATAAGGATTCCACCCAGTGTGAACCCAGTGGGAAGACACCACCTGTCCACACTGTCACCTCTTAGGTTAGATCATCAATATGGACTTTGAAGAACACATACACATTCAAACTCTAGTGACCTTCCCCTCTCCATCCCACTGACCAGTCATGATCTTTGACAACCATTTGCTAAAATCCCCAAATGCTAATCATTTTAGTTAAATGGGGTTCTAGTTTCTAATGTTAACTAATGCATTTTAATTCAGGGAAAATAGGTTTCACTATAAATAGCCAGGTCAAGAACAGACTGGGAGCCTGTCCCAGTTACAGGTAGTATTAATGGATCTTTTCCTGTGGAACAAAACATTTCAGGTCAGTTTGTGACATTATGTCATATATCTTCAAATCCCAAAAGGAAAAAAAAAATCTAGTATTTGGACCGGAGACAACAGACAGTTGTGTGTTGCTATGCGGTTGTTGAGAATTAAACCCAGGTCCTCTGGAAGAGCAGTCACTGCTCTTAACCACTGAACCATCTCTCTCCAGCACTGATATTTAATTATTAATATTAATAAACTTAATAAAGCATATACCTCATCAGTGTGCCAGGAACAAAGGCATCCATACAATATCAGCAGAGCTAAAATGTTCAAGTGTCTTAAAGTTTATATTTCATTCCTCTTCATAAAATTACTCTTGACTTAAAAAAGAAAATGTTCTTACTATAACCTAGAAGAAGTTATATAGGCAGCACTGATTTGTTAACAAAGCTTGATTTATTTTAGATTACTTAGGTCATTTAAAGTACACAAGAAACATTGGTACCAAACCCCAAACCTTTAAAAAAAAACACACATTTAGGATAGATGTGTGTGATGTGTGGTGAAAAATGTTCCACTTCTGTCTTAGTTAGGGTTTTACTGCTATGAACAGACATCATGACTAAGGCAACTCTTATAAGGATAACATTGAACTGGGGCTGGCTTACAGGTTCAGAGGTTCAGTCCAGTATCATCAAGGTGGGAGCATGGCAGCATCCAGGCAGGCATGGTACAGGAGGAGCTAAGAGTTCTACGTCTTCATCTGAAGGCTGCTAGCGGAATACTGACTTTCTGGCAGCTAGGATGAGGGTCTTATAGCTCACATCCACAGTGACACACTGCCACAAGGTCACACCTATTCCAACAGGGTCACCTGCCATCCCTGTGTTCCTTTGGTAACACAGTTCAGGTTCAGGGAGATGAGGCTCAAAGCATCCACAATAACAACAAATGTCTTATCGCATGAATGAATGGCACACTGGAAGCTAAGGTTCCCTTTTGAGACAATGAGAGCAGAAAGAGATGCTAGAGGTGTGCAGAATCTTGTGGGACTGCTTGCTGGTCCTGCTCAACAGAAACCTAGTGGTTTCTAATTGCAAAAAGCAACACTTCTTTTGTTCTTGTCTATAATTCATGTTAGTATGTTTAGATATTTTTCCTTTTGTTTGTATAATTGGGTTTTAACCCAGTTTAATGTGTTGCTTTCTACATGAATAAACAGAACTGTTTTGGGCTTTGTGTGTATGTGTGTGTTTGTGTGTCTGCCTATATGTGTGTGTATATGTGTGTCTGTATGTGTGTGTGTGTCTGTGTCTCTATGTGTGTCTGTGTGTGTTTCTATATATATGTGTTTGTGAGATCAGATCTGGTCCTTTCTCTGTTGCTTTCTACCGTTTACATTTTTAACTTTTATTATTAATAATTATTTAGTCACATGTACACGCATGTGTGTGTCAAGGTTATGTGCATATGAGTACAATGTCACTAGAGGCCAAAAGAGGACATCAGATCCCCTGAAACTAGAGTTAGAAGTTGAAAGCCACCTAATGTGAGTGTTAGAAACCAAACTTGGATCCTATGTAAGAGCAATACATACTCTTAATTGCTGAGCCATTTCCCTAGTCCCTCTACTTTTGGGGGAGAAGGGCAGGTCTCTCACTGAAATTGGAACTCACCAGTATAGCAAGGCTAGGTGGCCAGTGAGCTTCAGGGATCCTCCAAGCACTGTGTTCCCAGTGATAGGGTTATAGGCACATGCCACCATACCTGGTTTCTTATGTGAGTACTGGGAACCCAGATTCAAAAAGTGCAGCAAGCTCTTTACTGATGGAGTCACATACCTCCACCAGCACCTGTCTCTCTGTAGATCTCTATCTCTATATATTTTGAGACAGGATCTCACAAATTTCCCAGGCTTGGCTCCAAGTCCTGAGCTCAAATGGCTTTCCAGCCTCATTCTGCCAAGTAGTTAGGACTATAGGCTCAAGCCAGCTGTAGCTGTGTCATTTCCTGTGTCATTATAAAAACAATATCCTAATGTCCTAAACATAAATATTCAGATAGAAAACAAGTGAGCACATCAGCTTTAATTAATTTAGATTTATAAAATTTTAAAAATATATAAAATAAAATAAATATAACAATATATAATAAAGAAAAATTTTTAAAAAGGCTGGTGTAGTGGTTTGAATGAGAGTGCCCAACATAGGCTCATATGTTTGAATACTTGGTCATCAGTTAGTGGTGCTGTTTGGAGAAAATTAGGGATTGTGTCCTTGTTGGAGGAAGTATTTCACTAGAGGCGGGACTTGAGAGTGTCTCACTCCACTTCCTATTTGCTCTCTCACTGCTTCCTGCTTCTGCCACCATGTGATCACACTTCCCTATCATGACAAAACTCACCCCTCTGGAACCGTAAGTCAAACTAAACCCTTTCTTCTGTAAGTTGCTTATGGTCATGGGGTTTTACCACAGCAACAGAAAAATCACTAATACAAAAGTTGGCATTAGGGAGTGGGCTATCACTGGGAAGTGCCTGACCATGATGCTTTTTTGAAGGATTCTAGAAGGCTTGAGACTTGGGATAGAAATGCAATGGAATACTGTAAACTCGTTTTAAACCGATGTTTTAGTAGGACACGCTGAGATTGTGGGCAGTAGAGGCCAGTTAAAGAGGGGTCAGAAGAAGCAGGAATTGTAGAAGCCACTGAGTTAGAGCCCAGCCTTGTGCTGCTTTGGCAATGAATCTGGCTACCTTTTGCCCATGTCCTGAGAACTTGTCTGAGACTAAATTTAAAAGTAATATGCTAGTTTCTTTAACAGAGAAAATTTGAAGATGGCATAGCATTGAATCTGCAATTCATTGTTGCTTGAAACAATAGAATGAAGAAGAGCTAGTGGGACAGAAAGAAACAGAAAATGTACAGTTTGGAGAGAAAAGACACTAGGAAGTGTAATGTTACAGACAAGGCCCATGCTGGCAGAGTCTGGGATTATTACAGAGGCGCATGCGCTAAAGAGAGGCCTGCTCTGCACTGCAATGGAGGGAAGGGTACCTTCAGGATGGGACCCACCCAGCTTCCAAATTCTGAAAGGCAACCAAAGGCATTTTCTCCCCCTAGAAAGAAGCTGATTAAAACCCTGCTGCTGATGAGATTCAAGGGGGCCAGGGTGCCATCCCAAGCTGGCAGTGTCACCCACAGGGTGCTGGCTTTAGAGGCACGAAGGATGCAAGAGTGAAGTCTTTATGGATTCTTCCCACACAGTTTTGCAGAACCATAGAGGCCATGCAGTGTATGACCGGGGAGTCCCCCATGCAAAGGTCTGAGAGGCATTGAGAGAAGATGTGAAAGAGAAGCCTGGGTTGCAGTGGAGGTCTTAAGACATCAGAAATGCTGGAGTGTTGAGACATCTTCCAAGGAGAGCTGTACACAAAGGGTAGAACCAGAGGGGGGTTGGCAGAGAAACAGAGACAGACAGACAGACAGACAGACAGACAGAGACACAGAGACAGAGACAGAGACAGACAGAGCAGAAAGACAAGAGAGACACACAGAAACAGACAGGTGCTTTAGACAGCAAAGCTGGAAGGTGGGGGGGTGGCATCTAAAGTCCATCTGGAGTTTTCCCTGGTGGATTCAGCTTTGCTCAGGTCCAGTGTTTCCTCGCTGTGTCCCAATCCCTCCCTTTCAGAATGGTAATGCATATTCTGTGCCAGTATGTAACTTGCCTTTTGATTTTACAGGAGACAAGCTGAGAGACTGCCTTGAGTCTCAGAAGACAGTTTGGACTTTAAACAGCATTGAGTTTGTGAAGACTATGGGTGTTAGGCACCAATATTATGAAATATAGTGTGGCAAGGGGGTACCTGGTGGGCTCATGCCAAGGTTTGCCTGAGTGATTATGCCATGCAACAGGTCTGGTATAAAGGGGATTTACTGAGGGAAGGAAGAGGACTGAGGACCTGGGAAGGGGCGAGGCAGACGAGTGCACAGGCAGACAGACAGACAGACAGACAGACAGACAGACAGACAGAAGGGAGCAGAGCCATGAGGGTAAAGAAAGGGGATGGGGCAGTGAAGGACAGAAAGAGGGAGAGAGAGATGGACTGGCAAGAGAGAGAGAGGGAGAGGGGGAGAGGGAGAGAGAAAGATGAAGTGTGAGTGCGAGAGAGGGAGGGGGGCAGAGGGGGCAGTCCTTTTATGTACACCTGGCCCACCTGGTGGAGGAGGCAAGTGATGACATAAGCTGTTGCTAGGTTCCTAGGGGGAGCCTACTAAAATCACCTGTAAGCTAACAATGGGGACTTTTTGAAACAGAACTAAATGCATTTTGTGTTATGATGTGGCCACAATGTCCCCCATAGGCTCAGATACTTGAAACTTGGTCCCAGTTGGAGCTGATGTTTGAGGGGCAGAGGGGTTAGGAGGTACAGTCTTGCTGTGGGAGGTATATCATTGGGGCAGGATCTGGCTGCATCCCTGGGGGCCAGATCTAGGAAGTACATCACTAGGGGCAAGGGTCTGAGTGTTTGCTGTCTCACTGTGTTCCTTTCTCTGCTCTATACTTGCAATTTGCAAATGTAAGCTCATTAGACGTTGGTGGCACACATCTTTGATCCTTAGTACTTGGGAGGCAGAGGCAGGCAGATCTCTGAGTTCAAGACCAGCCTAGTATACAAAGTGAGTTCCAGGAAAACACAGAGAATCCCTGTCTTGAAAAATAAACAAACAAACAAACAAACAAACAAACAGAAAGTGAGTACTTAGCTTCCTGCTGTGGCCACCGTGCCTGCTGCTTGCAGCCACGCCTCCCTGCTGTGATTGACTCTTTTCTCTCTGTAGTATGGCTGACACACAATTCAGTGGTAGAATGCTTGTCTATTATGTGTAATGTGCGGTCCCTAGTACAGTTCAATCAATAAAGCAATCAATCACACACAATGAAAAGAATACTTTTGTCTATGGGGATCTAGATCTTGAATAGGTCTAAGAACAAAACACATCCCCTGGTAACCTAGCTGACCACACCTTGCCTGGATACAGGAGACTAAATGAGGAGACTCTGAGCTGCTAGCTGAGTGACTCTGGAGAGGAGTGGGTCTCAAAGACATCAAGGGTCACGTCCCCAAATAGTGACTCATACTATAAAATAACAGCCAACACGTTGAAATGCCTTCACATTTAAGAAGAGTTATTCATAAACGAAAACCATCTAAATATCTAAAATACCGGAAATTGTGGAAACACATTGCTCTGGCATTTATGGCCGATGTTTTGTCTCCAGTCGTCCCCGGGTTAAGATTTGACTTCCACTGTGCCAGCCTTTCCTTCACTAAGTTCCTGGATGACTGAGTTGTTTGGTCATGAGTGTGTGAGTCATTTCCTCTGTGAACAGACTGGCCTTGAAGTTAAAGAGTGTCAGCACTGTCAGACCAGAACAGGGGATCAAAGGCAGAGCCTGGAAAGGGGGTGCGTCCTTTATGCGCAGAGATATGCGATTCTTGGGGTTCATGGGAGTAAACTCAGTGTAAACTCTCAGGCAGGTCATAGGCCTCCTGAATTGAATCCCAGTTTTCAAACAGAAAATGGGTGGACATAAATACGCCTTAACACTCCTTTCAGTTAATATTTCACTTAAATATGGCCAGTATTGAGCGAAAGTCCCGTTCTGATATGAATAGGTGGCTTGTGATATTCTTTTCTCTCTCCTCTGCTGGGGATCGAACCTGGGACCTTGTGCATGACAGGCAGAGTCTCTAACAACTGAGCCACATTCTCTGCCTAGAATGTTTTTAATTTCTTTCTTTTTAAAATTGTGTGTGTGTGTACATGTGCAAGTGCGCAGGTGCCTGCAAAAAGCCAGAGTTACAGGCAGATGTGAGGCCTCACACTGGTGCCAGGAACTGAACTTGGGTCCTCTGCAAGAGCAGTGATCGTAACTGATGAGCCATGTCTCCCATCTTCATATAGGATGCTTTTTAGTGGGTTTTTGATGGAGTCAGGCAGTGGGTAACAGCTGCCCTCTACCCAGCACCCAGCATGTTCCTCTGCTCCCTTTACCAAGACTCGGCCACACCCTTGGAGAGTAGCCTCTAATAGCTGCCACTATCCAACACACCCCCGTGGCAAGCCAGGCTGGGTGACAAAACTCAAAGGAATGAGGCTGCAGTTACATATGACTCTAAACACTAAGGCCGATTCAGAGCTGTTTCTAGAGAGACACTTCTTGCAATTGCTTCTCTCCAGAGGCGCCCATGGGGGAGTCAATATACTGGCTGCTCCTGGTCCTGGTCCTTGAGACTTGGCTTAGGAAATAAGAGCCTAGGCCAGGGAGACAGGCTTCCCTCCAGGTGTCCTCTAGGGCTGCTGATCCAATAGTGAGCACATGTGGCAGGGTGAGATCACCTGCTGGGATGCTATCAATGACCCCATGTCACTACTGAGTGAAGTGGGGCCACATAGGGAGCCATCGCTGTGGTGGTCACCAGATCTATACTAAAAGGCTTCCGTGTTATAAAACTGTATCGATGGGGCATGGAGCATGGCACAGAGCAGCACCCTATTCCCCCCTTTTCATGGCAAACCAAACAGTACTCTCCTTGGAGAGTTCCCAAGGAGAGTGCAGGCACAGAAGAAAAGGAGGTAGACTACGTGAGCCTGAACAGCTTTCAGAAGTACAATCGGCCAACTCTCACACCCATCTTCAAGCATGTAATTCAAGAACTTTCGGTAAATCCATGAGTGGTGCACCACCCCACACGCCCTGGTGGCAAGCCCGGCTGAGTGACAAACTCCAAACGCATGAGGCTGAGGTGACAAATGGCTCTAAACATCACGGCTGACTCAGAGCTATTTCTAGACAACCACATCTTCTGCAGAGGCCCCAGCAGGGGAGTGGGCATGCTGCCTGACCCTGTCCACTGCACACAGAGGTGTAACTGCCCATTAACAGTCCCACCACTTCAAGGATGCAATTCAAGGGCTTTTAGTGAATTCATAGTGGTGCCATCTAATTCCGGATGATCTAATTCCGGACATCTTCATCCCCACAAATGCTGCAGTTTTGTGGGCTGCTCTGAGCACTCTCTATAGCCACTCTCTCTTGGAAGTCCTTTTGGGGTGCAGAAGCATCCTGGGCACTGCCTTCTTTTCTCAGCTGCACAGCATCTCATCTCATGAGAAAGACACTACGCTCAGTCCCAGAACACCCTCCCTCTTAGGCACTGCTAACCACGGTTCAGTTCTCTGCTTTTGTGAGCTCAGCATTTTCTTTTCCTTTCTTTTTTCTTTTTTTAAGACAGGGTTTCTCTGTGTAGCCTTAGCTGTCCTGGATCTCCCTCTGTAGACCAGGCTGGCCTGGAACTGACAGAGATCTATCTACCTGCTGCTCCCTCCTGACTGCTGGGATTAAAGATACGTGCCACCACCACCCAGCCTATTGCACATGGACATCCGGATTCGCCGATGCCATTTTTAAAAAGACCATCTTTTCCCCATAGTGTGCCTTGGCATCTACATCAAGTGTCAGTGGACTGTGAATGCAGGAGTTTCTTTCTGCATGTTCTGTTCTGTCCTCCTGGTCCATGGGTCCAGTTTTATGCCGGTATTTTTTGCCACTGTGACTGCAGCTTTTCTATAGGTTTTGGAATCAGATGGTGAGAACCTCAACTTTGTCCCTTAGCTCAAGATTGTCTTGGCTCTTCTGGTTTCCTTGTGGTTTAGTACACATTTTAGGATTCTTTTTCTATTTTTTGTGGAATTCTTTTTCTATTTTTTGTGGAAAATGCCAGTAGAATTTTGATGGATATTGCATTGACTCTATTAGATTGCTTTGGGTAGTATTGCTATTTTAATAATATTGATTCTTAAGAAATGTTTACATTTATTTATGTCTGAGAGTGCTTTTGCCTGTATGCACGCGCACACAACACACACACACACACACACACACACACACACACACACACACACACACACACACATATCCAGTGCATGCAGTGCCCATGAAGGCCAGAAGAGGGCGCTGGATCCCCTGAAACTGGAGTTATGGATGGTTGAAACCACTATAGGATGCTGAGAACTGAACTTGCATTCTTGGCCAGTACAGCAGAACTGCTCAGCTATCTCTCCAGCCCCAGTATGAATTATTTTAACCCATGAGCACTGAAAACATTTCCAGCCATTAGTGTCTTTCTGGAATTCTTTCCTCAATGTTTTATAGTTTTGAATGTATAGATCTTTTTTTCCCTTAAACTTATATATCTAGGAAGTTTTATGACTTCAGGTAACAATTATACATGGGACTTTGTCTTAAGTTTTTCCCCAGGTAACTCCTTAAGTGAAGGCTGCTGAATAAGTATCTCCTTGAAACACTGTTTCCAGAAGTGATATTGAGAGAGTGCAAAGTAATTCTGTGTTCAAGTTTTTGAGGAAAATCTCTTTCTGTCCCAAAGTTGCTTCAAGCAAATGCTCAGATGCTCTGAACTCCAGCAAGCTAACCCTCCTTCAGGGGAAACAATGCACACCTCACTCGAGGGCTGGACCCTGGCTCATTTGACATTTCTTTCTCCTCTAGCCTTCATTCAGTCCTCAGCAAAGCACATGGGGCTGTACGATGCAATCTGATGAGGATGCAACTTGCCAAGCCTCCTGCTCAGCCCCCCAGTGGCACCATCCTCTTCCAGGGCCACCTTGCCAGCCTGGTCTCCTGCTTCAGCACTGACCACGCCCCTCCGGTCTTCATATACTTAGCCTGGGCAAATGTCATCTTCACAGTGGACAGATGGGTCATTGAAGATGAAGGACCCTCCTTTTCTCTCTCTCTCTCTCTCTCTCTCTCTCTTTCTCTCCTTCTTTCTTTTTTTTTTTGAAGATGCTCTTTCTCTGTAGTCCACGCTAGACTCAAATTTGCTTATGTAGCATGGCCAGCCTTAGACCTCCTACCGCAACCTCCCAAGTATGGAGAATGTAAGTGTTTGGCACAGGTGCTGGCTGGGACTCCTATTGTCTTTCTATGGCTCCGTTATGTTGCTGTGAGTCTAGTCAAAAATGTCTTTGTTGAATGGGAGAAAGAAGGAGTCAAAGAACAAATAGGTAAATGCAGACGAGGACGAGAACGGCTCATTCTGAGGATGCAGGTGAGGCCACTGGTGTCCAGGTAATGTCAGCTGTTCGTGATGCTCTGTACTATGACAGGAAGAGAGGACCCAAAGGTTTAAGAATAAAACAAAAATCCCAAACCCGGGAGCATCCTTTGCATCTTGCCACTGACTGTCAATAGCTAAAAGAAAATTCACTTTTATTTTAGAAAGCTACAACAAAATCTAGAAGAAAGATGCCTGTGCCCTGGCAGCTGCACCCACCCTTGAGTCACACTATTGCCGGCTTCATTGTACAGATGTAATGGGTGGGTCCCAGGACCAAGAGAACAAGCCACAAGTTCTCCACTCAGTAGACAAGCATATATCCTCTACCACAGTGGATAAGCACATATTACCAACCTTGCAGATAAGCACATATCCACCCCCACAGTTAGTAGATAACACCTGCACCCCACAGTAGATAAGCACATATCCTCCCCATAGTAGATAAGTGTATATCCCCCATCTCAGTAGATAAGTGCTTATCCTTCACAGTAGATAAGCACATATCCTCCACTCAATAGACGTGTGCATATATGCCCCATAGTAGATAAACATGTATCCCCCACTCAGTAGTTAAATTCATATCCCCCCATAGTAAATAAGCACATATCCCTCCCATAGTAGATAAGTGCATATCCCCCCACTTAGTAGATAAATACATATTCCCCCCACAGTAGATAAGCACATATATGCCCCCCACTCAGTAGATAAGTGCATATCCCGTTCTTAGTAGATAAACATATCCTCCCCCCATAGTAGATAAACACACATCCCCAACTCAGTAGATAAGGTCATATTACCCCTCCCTGCACTCAGTAGATAACACATGCCCCCTATAGTAGATAGGCACATATCCCCCACTCAGTAGATAGGTTCATATTCCTCCCCGTAGTAGATAAGCACATTTCTGCCCCCCATAGTAGATAAGTGCATATCTCCCACTCAGTAGATAAGTGTGTATCCCCTACTTAATAAACACATATCCTTCCCCCCTCATAGTAGATAAACACACATTCCCACTCAGCAGATACAACTGCCTTGCCTCTGCTCTGTTGTCCTATCTTCTGGGGATCTCTGAGGAGATGAGGTAAAGGAAACCAGGGCTGGCACTAAGGGCTCCATTCTGAGCACTCCTGGACCCTGCTAGGCCGCTAAAGGCACCTTACACAGGGAGAAGCGCAGTCTCTGCCATCCACGTGTGCCCTCTCCGAGGCCTCTCTGCATCTGCTTGGCTCTCCCTCTCATCCATTGCTCACTGTTAATTTATGAAAAACTCCACTTCTTCCTTTCTGCAAGACTTCCCCTTAAAGTCTTCAGTCACTGTTTTTGGTTTGTTGTTTTGAGACGGGGTTTCTCTGTGTAGCCCTGGCTGTCCTGGAACTCACTCTGTAGACCAGGCTGGCCTTGAACTCAGAGATCCACCTGCCTTTGCCTCCTCAGAGCTAGGATTAAAGGTGTGCACCATCACTGCCTGGTTCACTGTTTAGTTTGTTTTCAACATTTACTGTATGTGTGCATGTACATGCATGTGCCTATGAGTGTGCACGGGTGTGTGCATATACTGCGGCATGCAATGCATGCATAGTCTGTGGAAGTCAGAGGACAACTTGGAGTTGGTCCTTTCCTTCTACTAGGTGGGTTCTAGGAAGTGAACCCAAACAGTCAGGCTTGGCAGCAGGTGCCTTTACCCACTGGGCCATCTTGCCAGCCATTAAAAAATATTACATCTATCTATCTATCTATCTATCTATCTATCTATCTATCTATCTATCTATTTGCTTGTATGTGGAGGTTAGAGACTAGTAGACTCTATTCCCTTCTTCCATCATGTGGGTGTTGCGGTAAATCTGCTTTTCTTCTTCTTTCTCCTCCTCTGCAAGGAGGGAAGGTGGGGAGAGAGAAGAAAGAGAAAATGGAAGAGGGGGAGGACACAGAGGAGAAGGGAGAAGAAGAAAAGCAGAGCAGAAGCACATGGCCTGGAGAAACAACAAGTTCTAAGGGGGCTCATAGATGTGGAAGATGGTAGTGTAGCAGTAGATCTGCCCAATCTAGGCCCACAGCATGGATTCATATTAACTGAGTTGTGTTTTCATTCCCTGGGCATATTTGGGTTAGAGACTTACCACAACATGTGGGTCTTGGGGATCAAATTCAGATAGGTTAAATAGATGCCTTTCTTTTTCTTTTTCTTTTCTTTTTTTTAAATCCACTAAACCATGTCGTTGTCGCTGGTTTTGTTTGTTTGTTTGTTTGTTTGTTTTATTTCGGCAACAGGGTTTCTCTCTCTGTAACTCACTCTCAACAAACTTACCAAAAAGCCCAGGCCAGGCGCCAATTCAGTATAAATCCTCCTGTTGAGATTACAAGGATGAACCACCATACCACGCTGTCTTTATTTATTTTAACAGGAGGCAAGAAACAAAATTATTAAAATAATAATAATAATAGTAATAATAGTGCCAACTGAATGCTAGGCGTTTGTTCAGACTCCCAGACCAAATGAGCTGTGGCTCACAAAGGTGTTCACTCTCTGCCTTTGGGACTCTTTTTCAGTGCATGGCATCCCCCACCCCCGGCCCCCGCCCCGAGATATGCTCGGATGCTGGGGTGAGGATCCGAGGAGAGCCCTGGCTTGCGGTGTGAAGCCCCGAGTTCCATTCCCCAGCGCCGCCCACAGGAAAGCCCGGTCACTTCAGCGGCACACTTGTGCTTGGAAACCTAAAGTTCCATCTCAGGCTGAGTGAGTTAACGAGTGGATTATGAAGTGACAAGCAGGGAGGGTCAAGACAGCCATCATTATTTCTACTCATTACCTTCATTCAAACAGTGGCCCACTCCCACCCCGGGAAGAAAATTAGGTCAGCAGAATGACCCGGCAGGGCAACATTCTTGCTTCTGCGCAGTGGGAGGCAGAGCTGCAGTAGCAGAGACAGAAACTGAAGCACAGAGCTGCCTGGAGCTCTCTCTTCCCTGCTGCTGGCTGGGCGTCGGGTGGGGAGCACCGAACAGCGGAACAGCGCAGGCAGGAAGAAGTCCGGGAATCTGGGACCATAGTGGTGAGCAGGAGGCTCCAGGGAGTTGGCGAGACCCAGAGGCCCATTCACAGCCCAGCAGGGAGGAATTAGGATAAACGGTCAGGGCTGAGAGCCAGGCCCTGAAGCAGCCTTCCAGGGCTTCCCACACCTCCCTCTGTAGTGGTGACACTAGATAACCCACTTTTGCCACTGACACTAAAGGAAAAAATAAATAAGAAAGCGACAGCACAGAATTACATGCAGATGAGCAGAGTGGTGTCTGTAATCTCAGTCTTTGGTAGGCTGAGGCAAGTGACTGAGTGCAAGCTGGAGGGCAGTCTGGGCTACACAGCAGCAGGGGCTTGTCTCAAAATGAGTAGATGAAGGGAGCTGGGAATGTAGCTCAGTGGCAGAGCGCTTGCCTAGGTTCTTAAGTTCGATTCCCAACACTAAAAACAGCTACCGATTTACTGGCAAGTGCTTTAGGGGGGCACGGGCCATTGGCACAGCCTCTGGGATTGCTTTCTAAACCCACTAAACACACCACTGAGATATGAGCCTTATAGCCTCTTCCCAGTCTGGGCGCTGGGTCAGTAACCTGCGTCCAGGAAAACTGCTGAATAGAGTTGGGAGACGGGCACTAACTTTCCAGTCAGAGCTCTAGCTGGGCATTAGTGTGGCACTTTGCTGATTGGAAGAAGTGGGTTACAGAAATGGGTGCCCCGAAAGGGTTCATCTTATCCCAGGGCCCTTCCTCTCCCCGATTCCTGGATGATATGAGTGGGGGCAGAAACCCTCTTTGCCTTCCTGTTATGCTCTCTGTCTTGTTCTCAGGCTGAGACTCCACAGAGCCAGCAGACTACGGACTGAGACCTTGGAGACTGTGAGCCAACATAAACATTTCCTTTGCTTACTCCATATTTTATTGCTGATAAAAAAAAAGTGAACTGGAATAATTCTAAGCTTAAAAAAAAACAGAAAGAAGAAAATAAACATCTTGCCTAAAACAGGTTATGTTTTGTCTTAAAGATCAGTCTGAGGCTGGGGCTTGAGGACAGAGTCCTTGCCTCTGGTGCCAAGAAGGTCCAGGACTCCACCCCAGCACTAGGGGTGGAGAGTGGGGGGAGAGTGGGGGTGGGGTGGGGTGGGAGGGTAGGGAGATGGGGTATGGGGGTGGGGTTGGGGTGGGAGAGTGGGGGTGGGGTGGAGGGTGGGGTTGGGAGGGTGAGTGGTAAGGTGTGAGGGTGTGGGGTGGAGTGGGGTGGGAGGGTGGGGAGTGGGGTGTGGGTGTGGGGTGGGAGCATGAGGGTTGAGGGGTGGGAGGGTGGACTAGCCTAGCTGATTTTCTGCTTTCCTGAGACACATCTTCAACCTTTTGTTCATTTTTTTTGTTTTCATCTGTGGGGCACAGCCCACCACTGCCTGTCTCTCACAGGGAGACCCCTCCCTCATATGCGTTCTGTTACTCCAGGGGTGTGCAGGGCCTCTCAAAGCTCAGTGCCATGAGAGGTGAAGGTCGGGCAAAGGCAGCTATTTATTGCACCTGGCAGGGTCTATTAATACATTGAAATTCCTGCGATTCAAGTGCTTCGCCCCAGCAGGGCAGCCACACAGGAGAATGTTCCATACAGGGTCCAAATGACTTCAGCCCCTGGGTGAGTGCCACCATCTGAGGCAGGAGCCTTCCTGAACACAATTAATGCCTTTTTAGGGTGTGGGATCTCAGCACACTGGCAGCGTGCAAGGCGACCTGATCACCCACGAAGCCCCTAGTGAGGTCACAGGCCCCTCCCCTGGATTGTTGGAAAGAATTCTCCCCCCTCCCACCCCCCCGTGTGCAACATTACAAAAAAGCCAGCGGGGCAATGCCAGGAAAGAAGTCATGGAAATGGGGTGCCAGGAATTTTAGGAGTGGACTAAAAAGGGTTAGTGTCTTGCTATAACTTTCCGCTCTCCATCCTATCACAGGAAGGGGGATGAGGTCACAAACCACCTTCTAACATGCAATGGACCAAAGCTCAGGCCATAGAACCGGTCCTGTACCAGCTTGACTCCTGCTACCCTAGGCTCCTGGAGCATCTTCAGCTAGATACACAATACATAGCTGGTTCTAACGAAGTAGAGCCTTCAGATGTTACTTTGAAGTAAGGCTTAGTCTGCTTATTCATTCAGGAATTCATTCCCTCGCTGTTCGCTCAGGGACTCAGCATCTGCTGGGTGCTAAGAGCCACCGCAAGGGTGAAGTCCACCACCAGGCTCTGCCTCAGAAAGGTGCTGTGGTTGGGCAGTTCCTCAGCAGGCAGCTTTTGGCAGCTTTGGGCCTATGGTCACAGCAACAACCATAACGGAACTCATTGCTGAGCAAAAAGAGGCTGCATCAATTCACGGAGATACAGGATGATGGAGATACAGGATGATGGAGATACAGGATGATGGAGATACAGGATGATGGAGATACAGGATGATGGAGATACAGGATGATGGAGATACAGGATGATGGAGATACAGGATGATGGAGATACAGGATGATGGAGATACAGGATGATGGAGATACAGGATGATCAGGTCCTCCATCCACCCCACGCAGACAGTCCTGATGGTCAGGGCTCCTCACACCCAGCAAGTATACCGCACAAGCCCCATCACACCCAGGGCTCTGGATCCAACATGACTAGCTGCTTCCAGGTGAGGGAGACCCTGTACTTGGAGGTCACATTTTGAGAACCACTGGGTCAGAAGTGCCAGCCTTATCTCTAGGCTCCCTTGCAACATGTTTTGCTTTCTCAGAATTGGGCTAAACAACTTTCCAGATACTGTTTCATAGATGCTCCTGTGACAGCCACATCTAAGGGATAGAATTGTCTAGGAGACACACTTGCAACCCATCCCAAGCAGAACATGTGGTTTTGATATACAATTTACATCTGTATAATACATGAGAGGAGGCAAGGAGGCAAGGAGGAAGGAGAGGAGAGGAAGAGAGGAAGAGGGGGCGATAAATGTGTGCCAGGCTCGGGTTGGTGGGGGGCAGGACCCTGTGGCTCTCATGTGTAACACAAGACTCATGCTGTGTTCCTCCTCATGTGGTACAGACTGAACAGCTACACAGAAGGAGTCCCACCAGGCGACACTGAAGCTTGGAGAGATTCCATGGAGGCTTGAGTGGGCTGAGGACAGCCCTTCCAGCCTAACTGAGGCTCCTCCCTGACCAGCTAATATAACCCTGATGTTCCAGGGCATCTATGGTCGTCATGGAGACGGCAACTCCAGTGCATTTCTTCCCCATCTCCACCTGAACCTGAATGGACCAAGGCCTCCAAGGCCAGGGAAGGCCATACATAGGCATGTGCAGGCTTTGGTGTTTCCTGCCACACTTCCAGCCAGCCCGTCTTCCTGAGGGACATTCCAGCCCTGGACAGGCTTTTCAGCTACAGGAAAAAGCAAGGTCATTGCCAAAGAAGCTTAGAGAGTGTGCTTTGTAAAGAGCAATGAATGCAAGCTGGGAGTGGTGGTGCATGCCTGGACTCCTAGCACTCAGGAGGCAGTGGCAGGCGAATCTCTGTGAGTTCAAGGCCAGCCTGGTCTACATAATGAGTTCTAGCACAGTCAGAGCTATGAGAAGAACAAAACCTCTGGAGCCAGTGAGCATGCTGCCCATGCCCAGCAACAGACACTGGCGAGTGTGAAACCTCTGGGGCTCTTTAGGGCTGGTATGTGTTAGCCGGACTGTGTTCCCTTTTCGACCCATGTGAATTCTGGGAGGCGAGCAGGTGGCTGATATCCCACCTCAAAGACACCTTTCCCTAACTCAGTCAGACAGCCTGAAGCCAAGTCTGAATTAGAACCTGAAACCCAAAGCTTGAAGTCTTGAAGGGAACAAAGAGCTTAGATTCTACAGCAGAACCTGCAGTAGCAGGACCTAGGTCCTAGCGTAGAACCTATAGCCAGGAGTCTGAGGGAGAACCTGGGTGCAGAAACCCGGAGGCTCAAGGGGAAAGAGGCACCAGGAATTTCCAGTCTTGAGAAGAGTTTTGACCTGGGGACAGGTATCAGCCCTCTACCTCTTTAAGCACAAATAACAGGCAGGTGATCATTGCACACACACACACACACACACACACACGTCTGTGGCCAGCACGATGTCTGCTGCAGTTTCTGAGGATGTGCACGGAGAGCTCACCACACGTATGACATTCACCCCAGCTCACATGCGCCATGATTTTATGACAGCCTCCATCCCTCAGGAGGGAGCACTGGGGCTCAGTGACCCTGTGGCTTCATTGGAGATGGCAAAGCTGGCGCATGGGAACTGTGGAGCTCAAGGTGAATGGCCAATGCTGCTTTCTCCATGAAAGACTCAGTGTGACTCAGGGAGCCTCTTAGGGGACGCTGCTGGGCTGGGAAGCCGGGAGGAAATGTTCTCACAGCAAGAAGAGCCCAAAGGCCTTGGCCACAGGGATGACTGTGGTCTCTGGGGTTGCTGGCCCTTTGCTGGTGACCTCTGAGGAAGCTAAAGGGCACAGGGTTTACAGTTCCTGAGTGTGCTGTGAACTGAGGAGCTGTGACGATTAAGAATGGGCTAGCCATAAAAGCCACTCCATCCACCCATGTATGGACTTCGACAGAGACTGGTTAATTGCCTGGGAAAAGAACAGTATACTTATAGACGTTCCCAACATACGTTAGTGTCCACAAACTAAACAGGAAGTCACTCTAAGCCTTTGACCGCCTTTCTCCCACCAGCGGTACCTTGGCAGCAGGAGGCCCACCAATCACACGGCTGGGCAGCTTGGAGGGCTCAGGGTGCTGGTGGGGGAAGGGGCAAGAGGGGACAACAGCCCACTAATCAAGGAGAGGAAGCTGGGGAAGGGACACATTTCAGGAGGAAAGCCAGCAGGTGAAGGAGGGAGCAGACAGTGAATTCTTTGACTAAGACAGCCCTGGCTGTGGATACAGGTCAGTCATAAATCCTCTTAGTGGCTCCTGTCTTCCACCTACAGCAGCGGACCCCAGGGCCTCCAGGGAGTCAGAGATCCGAGATATAGACATAGCTAGCAGCAGAGCTGGGCTCTGTTCACACACTGAGAAAAATCCATCGCTATGGGACCTTGTGGAATTCAAAGGGAAAGCTATTAAAGATGAGGTATAGGAAGGCTTCCGGGGTGGGGGTGGGGGATGGTGGGCTTCATCTGAAATCACTCTGGACTTTAAAGAGCAGAATAAAAACTGTGTGGGAAACAGAGTGACCACCCTGAGGGTCGTGGCCTGTTTCTGTACCTCACTCCTGAGGAACACTTTCAGAAAGTGCTATCGGAGGGCTAGCCGCTGGGATGTGGCCCTCATTCTGTCCCCACAGTACCCAGTAGCATTGATTATTAGCCCTCCTGCTCTAGGGAGGGAGGCCTTGGAAAAAGAAACTAAAGCTGAAACAAAATCTAAGTTTTTTTTTTTAAGGGGGGGGGGAGGAGGAGGGAGAATCAGCTTCACACTGAGGTGGGGTTTTCAGTGTTGAGAGGGAGAGTCGGTGTGCGCTCCCCTCTCAAATACAAGTGACCAAGGCAAATGTTCTAGAGGCAGTTCTCAAAGTGTGGGTTGTGGCCCCTTTCACGGGGGTCGCCCAAGACCATCAGAAAACACGGATATTTATATTACAATTCATAACAGTAGCAAAACTACTGTTTTATGGTTGTGGGGGTGGGGGTCACCACAACAGGAGGGAGCTGTATTTAAAGGATTGTGCCATTAGAAAAGTGGAGGACCACTGTGGAAGAGCATTAGCAAGGCCTTCCTGTCCCATTCAGCAGCCCAGCCAGGGTGACTGGCATCCCATTGTCTAAGGGAATGGACAGACAGCCCTGGGTAGAGCAAGGGTGGGTCTTCAGCCAGACAGTGCTGTATGCACAGTCCCGTCTTGGCTAACAGAAAGAGGGGTGGAGGCTGCACAGTACATTCTGGGAATATGGAGTCATGAGGAAAGAGCTAAGATGGGAGCTGCAGGGACTCCAGGGTGATGAGGCGAGGATTCTGGGAAGACACTAACCCAGCATCTATTTTGAGAAGCTCAGCTTTGTAGCAGGCATGGGGACAATTTTAATCCTGTGGAAAGGTAGCTGTCATTGATCATTTGTTGTCCCGTTTCTGTGCCCTGCTAATTCTGGGTTGAGTATGAATGGCCCCTCGGCCCCACCATCACATGTCACGCTGAGTTGGAACATGTCCCATTTTTCCTCTGCCACCATACCTGGATTTCATGTGGGCAGCTGACATAGCAGACCAAGGTTGTACCTGAATATGCCTTGACCTTGAACCTGCAGCATCCAGGACTGTGAACAGTCAACATCCAAACTACTACTACGCAGTCTGCAGTATACTGCTCTATCAGTCCCCCCCACAGGCAATGCCTCCATACTTCTGGAACACAGCCAAGTGCCATCAAGTTTGCAGCTGAGGCCTCCACTTCCAGAATCCAAAGCTGACTTCTAGAACCACTCAACCTCCCTCCCAGCCCAGCCCACTTCCTGACTCCAGGGTAATGGTTCCTTCTCCACAACTTTGCAGAAGGTCCGATGGAGGAAATACAAAAAAATTAGCTAGCCATTCTTCCTGCACCAGAGAACAGCCACTCACCCTGACAGAGTAGAGCATCAGGCTTCCATAGCATCTGGACTCAAGGCACACACTTGACAGAAGAGAGGCAATGCCTAAATCAGTGTTCTTCTCCCCCAGAAGCCATCTGACAACATCTGGAGACACGGTCACCTATCACCACCAAGGAGATGGAGTTATTGGCATCTGCTGATCAGAAACTGGGGGTGTCGCTGAGCCTTCTATGGTATATACAAAAGCCCCCACAAGAGGGCATGAGCTGGTCTCCAAAGCCAATAGCATCTAGACTGAGGAACCCCAAAGTATGATCAGAGACATCAGAAACCGAAACGAGGAGTTAGAAGGCCGTCACCTCCTCTCAACCCCTGTGGCAACCACGCTGGCTGGCTGGAGGCATGGGTTAAAAATAGGGAGGCAGTTTGGTAACTTCTAAGAGATCAGATAAGCCCAAAGATAAACAGTTGTGAACAAGCCTAGCCTGTGAAGTCCGGGTCTTCAGGAAGTCACTCAAGACAGACACTCACCTAGGCTACTTGAGGATGGAGTCCTACAGGGAACCTGAGTGGATCCTCCTGCTGACTTAAACTGAGGACCAAGAAACAAAAGTGACACTGATACAGTATTGAGACTGAATACAGGGGTCCTTTGTGCAAAGGACAGCATCAGTGGGCGTTGACTAAGACGAAATACCTGCTATAACAACTTAAGGGAATGAGGAAGACATCTGGGGAGTTGGGTCATGAGCCTTGGGCCACGATTCTGAGGACAAGCATGTGGTGGCGGCACCGTGTACTCAAAGCTTCCTACTTCACGAGAGACAGGCAGCTAACAGAGAGTAAGAAACAGAAGAAGCCCCTCAGACGAAATACGGCCTCCAAAGACACACCCTTCTGCTCTGCTCCTTTCAGCTAGGCCCTGCCTCCTAAAGCTTCTAAGAAGACCCTCCTCAAATAACTAAGTAACTCCTCAAATACCAGTAACTAAGGATGAACCCTTCAATATATATCAGCCCTGTGTGTAAATGTGTGTGTGTGTGTGTGTGTGTGTGTGTGTGCTCATTCTAAATCCAAATCATAGCTCATACTCTGAGCCAGGAAAGCCCACAGGCACATGGACACTAAGATATATACAAAGTTAAACCACAGCCGTGAAGCCAGACGCAGTGGTACGTGCCTGGGACCCCAGCATCCTGAAGCAGGAGGCTCTTCAGTTCAAGATCAACCCGCTATCAGGTGATCTCTCTGTCCTCACCCTGCTCTATCCTTTTACTTAGGAGGAAGAGTTTCTGCCCTGGCCCTGGATCCTTGGCCACATCCCAACTGGATGCAAAGCACCAAGGCCACCTGCTTATCTGCCCGAGCCACATGCAAGCAGGAAATGTCCACCACCCTTTCAGAAGTAGTACCTGCTAAGAGCTACATAACATACTCCACCACTTTCCGGCAGTACCATTCCTCTTTCACTGAAGGGATAGGATGAAGACTGTCCTTTCCACAAGCGTGCCTCAGGCGAAGCAGGACTGCAGTCTAACCCCTCCCACCTGTACATCATTTTCCTCCGCTTCTGTGCCAGATCGTGATAGATGGCTTGAGAAAACTCTGTTGGGATTTCAAATTATGGGCTATGCCTATTATAATATAGCACCATAAGGGATATAAATCATTGCTCCAGAGCTATGGGGTCTTTGCCAGCACAGTGGCTGTTGGCTATATGGCTACTTTGATCTGTTTCAAAACGATTGAGAATGGAGGTCCTCAACTGCGCTGCCACACTGCCACTGCTCAACAGTGTTCAAGGACGGACGGTGGCGCTTGTGATAGCCTTCAGAAACACAGACAATTTCCACCACAACAAGGATGACCCACAGGCCAGGCCGCTCGGAATGAGAGAAGGCAAATGTGCCAGAGGCAGCGAGAAGCAGCTCAGGATCTTTGGGATAGCCATGTTCCCCACGCAGTCTGCTGGGGATCCCAGTTCTGGGACTGTCAGCCTGGATATTCCTGTATCTTCCCAGATGAGGAATGTCATAGAAGATGGTAGGAAGTAAGAAAAAAAGAGAAACCAATGACAAGGGTAGCAATGTAGCATGGAAAAGGGTGAAAAGCGGAATGGACCGTGTGTGAGTCCCTAGACTGGATGGCATGCGAGCCCCCGGGTGGCGTGTGAGCCCATGGACTGGACAGTGTGTGAGCCCTGGATGGCATGTGAGCCCCCTGACTGCGTGTGAGCCCCCGGGTGGCGTGTGAGCCCCCTGATTGCGTGTGTGCCCCCGGGTGGCGTGTGAGCCCCTGTGGTGTTCTATACAAACAGGGTCAGAGCTGCTTGGTGAATCATACCAAGAAGGGAGTGGAAGTCCTGACAGAAGGCAGCAGCGGCTCAATGCTGACTGTTCCTGGCTCTCACACGCTGCTGACCTGAGAGTTTACCCCGGCCAAGGCTGGATCACATTCTGCCTACCCAACCCCAGGTGTATCTCAGGTCTTAGAGAACTTGACAAGCCAGTGAAAGAATTGATGATTCTCAATGCCTAATGTCAGAAAAATCTTTTTCTGTTATTTTGTTGGATTTTTCTTTTCTTTCTTTTCCTTCCTACCCCCCCCCCCCGCCATTATTCTATTTTGAGAAAAAGGTCTTGCTAGATCACCCTGGCCATCCTAGAACTTGCTATATAATCCAAGCTGGCCTTGAGCATGTAGCAATCTTACTACTTCTGCTTTTCAAGGGTTAATATCACAGGTGTGTGTGTCCCTAAATCCAGCTCAAAAATCCTACTTTTTTTAAAACTCCAAACTAATGAATGATTTATCAGTTTTGTAGGGAGACAGTGAGTTCAAGACCAGCCTAGACTACATAGTGAGACTCTGTATTTGTAGAAAAGTAGAGAGAGAGAGAGAGAGAGAAAGAGAGAGAGAGAGAGAGAGAGAGAGAGAGAGAGAGAGAGAGATTAAAAGGAAAAAGGGGGCTGGTCAGATGGCTCAGTGGGTAAATACACTTGCTCTTAGACTGACAACTTGAGTTTCATCCCTGGAATTTGAATGGTGGAGAGAAGTGACACACACGTTGTCTTTTGACATTTGCCCTGTGGTTGCACATGTGTGCATTCTCTCTCTCTCTCTCTCTCTCTCTCTCTCTCTCTCTCTCTCACACACACACACACACACATAAAATAAATCCGTGTGATCTGAGTACAGCGGCACACACTTCTAAACCCAGCACTTAGAAGGCAGAGGCAGGAGGATCTCTGTAATCTCAAGGCAGATCTGATTTATGTCTCAAAATAAATAAATACACAGAAAAAAACAAAATTTTAAAGGAAGAATCACAAAGTGAGGAAAAGGATGAGGGGCAGGAGGGAAACCTCAAGAAATCAAAATTAAATATAGTTCAGGTATATTTAGTAGGAGTAGATTAACTTGAATTCTGTTCCAAACAATCTAACAAAAGACAGAGGTGTAGAAAGAACAAAAGGAAGATCAGGTATCCTGCTGGTTGGTGGGGTGGGGATACCAGAAATGTCACAGAACTTTTGGATAGTCATTTCCAGATTCAATGAAGCCAGTTATGCTTGATACACATGGGAAAAGCCTAGGGTAGGAAGAACAGTGATTGCTACAGGGTCCAGAGAATAAAAGCAGGTTATGAAGCTGACCGTGGGAGAGACTAAAATTCTCAGAGCAACCCTCAATGCTAGAACAAAATAGGAAGAGGCCCTAAGATGATGGCAGAAATTAATTTTTAATTTTGCTTTTCCACATTGACTTACTGGCTTGGTAGGTAATACAGGCACGTCCCTGACAAACCTGCTTTCGCTACTTCCCACGCTCCTCCGCTGTGGCTCTGCCGGTGTTCCTTCAAGCGAATGCCGACAAATTGCAGCTTTCCCCCCACAGAGGACCGAGTGCCACCTTCACTTTCTGCACAGGGTTCTTTTCAATTAACAATGCCAACTGGAAACCACTTCAAAGGACACAGAGTAACCATTGGCATTCTTTGGAAACTTATTTTTAACCTAGACCTCTATATACAACCAAACTATCAATCAAGTGGGAGGGTAGGATAGGAGGCTTTTGTAGACGTGCAAATATTTGGAAAAGGGGACCTTGTTCAGAAGGACCTGTTCCAGCAAAACCAAGTTTAGAGCCATAAAAGACAATTACAATCCAGGAAATGGGGACTCACACTCCCCCACCCCCCGCCAAAAAGATCCATCCTTTAGAGCTGTAAGAGGGAGCAAGAGCTGAGGGGGTCAAAGCCCGAGGACACCCAGACCTGACTGGGAGGATTGTGGGGAATAGATAGAATGGGATGATGGCCTGACTTGTCTAATTATATTACAAACGGGACCACAAAGGGCTTGTTAAGACTTTGAAGAATTACAGATCATAGACATGGGCACAGGCAAGCAGTTTAAATAAAAAGAAACAGCTACTTGTGCTGCCTGGCTCCCAAAGTGATGGGTGCTATGTAATACGGTCACTTCCACCGGCGTTTCCTGAGTGCACTTTGGCCATTGCCCTGAGACCTTTACCTGACATCTTTCGTTTGCTCTCATAATCACCTACCTCATGGGAAGTGGACTGTTAGTATTTCCCTGCTGTACTTATAGGAGGTCCAAGTGCTCATATAATTGCTTTTGACCATGGAACAAAGGACAAATCTGAACCCATGAAACCTGATTCTAGCATCTAATATCCTCAACCTACCATGACATTATGCCAATGAGTATATTATTTAACCACAACAATAGAAATACAGGATGAGGATGTGGGGGAATGGCAACTTGTCTCCACGGATACCCACTCTCAATCTTCTACCCAGGAAGGCAACAGACAGCATCTAAGCTTGATAAACCTATGAAGAATAGTTTTATAAGCTGCACTTTAATAATGGAATATCTACATATATGCATAATATTTGTGAAAACTGTGGCACTCCCCAGGGACATTCAGGGACTTATGGGCCCATTAAAATATTTGGCTTTTACAGGACAGTGGCAATGGATCATTTATGAAAGTATCTTTTACATTCTAGAAACTGGAACTTTTGCTGGACCTCACAGTCATATATATATATATATATATATATATATGTGTGTGTGTGTGTGTGTGTGTGTGTGTGTGTGTGTGTATGTGTGTGTGTATACATATATACACGTGTGTGTATATATATTATATATATATACACATATACGCGCGTGCGAGCGCGCACGCGTGTGTGTGTGTGTATACATATATACATATATATATGTGTGTGTAGTTAATAATATACCTTGAGGTCATGTAAGACTCAGGACTGACATCCTGCTGTGGACTCAGCAGTTTGCTTGATCTGCCTTTAAGAAAACAATGTAAGGGGCTGGAGAGATGGCTCAGTGGTTAAGAGCACTGACTGCTCTTCCAGAGGTCCTGAGTTCAATTCCCAGCAACCACATGGTGGCTCACAACCATCTGTAATGGGATCCGATGCCTTCTTCTGGTGTGTCTGAAGACAGAGACAGTGTACCCACATATATAAAGTAAATAAAAATCTTAAAAAAAAAATAAAAGAAAGCAATGTAACAATCAACCTGACTTGCCTTGGATTTCCCATGTAACCAGCTTCTATAATCCAAGCTAATGCATAACTATAATCTTAAATTATGTATTCTCCCATGCTCCTGCCCCAGAGAACAATGTGTGTATTACGCTAATTATTTGCTGAAAACAGCAAATATAGGTTGAAAATAATCTTATAAACCAAGTATCCACCATTAATGTTGCCAACAATATTTGTTTATTGCTTAGTGAAAAATGTTTATACTACTGTCTGTAAGTTGGGGTTAGCTGGAGACTGTGACTTAATCCCTTGTAAAACTCTGTTAGAGATTTCTGTAGAGTGTCCTTCATTCCTTCCCCTTGTGATGTTTTCTGTGCTGGTCAATAAAAGACAGAGCAAAGCCCTTTGTGAGACATATAGAAACTAAGACACAAGGACAGATTCACAGGACAGTACTCAGGCGCAGGTTCAGACTCATACTACAGGCAGACTGGGATAACGGGAGATAGAAGAGAGCAAAATAGAAACTTGCAATCTGGACAGACTCTTGGTTAAATGACATCAAGTGGGCAGGGCCTTGATTTCTCTCCTTACTGTGACACGGAGGCAATACTGGTGACTGAGTTCATCATTAGTGCTTTCAAATCAATACACACAGCAATGTAAGAAGCCATGTCTCACCAGAGAAGTGTCAGGGTCTGACAAGTATTGAAAGAACAGTTCATGATCCAAAGAGACAGACCAGCATTAAGACCTCTAATTGCTTCCACAGTAGACCCAGGTTTGGTTCCTGGCACCCTGAATGGTGCCTCACAACTGTCTATAACTCCAGTTCCAAGGAATCTAAGACTTTCTGGCCTCCTACATTCACATGGTACACATAAACCCACACAGGCACACATAAATAAATAGAAATTTAAAAAGAAAACCCTAAAGTTACAAAACAATTAAGAGAACCATCCAGCTGTGTTGGTAATGGCCCGAGAACATGAATAACAGCAAAACTGCATATTCGTTTGCTGAGGTAAAAATTAAAGCTCTCCAGACGGGGGCGTGAAAGGAGGAAATCCTGGATACAGGAAGGCAGAGAGCACTAGTGTCTGCCTCATGAAAGGTTACACTGAGGGCTCACAGGTCAGCTGGGGACAGCTGTCCCAGGGATGGGTGAAGCTGACCTGAGCGTAGGCTGTCATCTGCAATGAGGCTTTAGACAGGACATTAAATGAATGCTCTACTCTTCTGATGGGACTTAGTATGCTTGTGGGATGAAGCTTCTGAGAATGGCTTGCTCACAGTTGTCCCCTTCTTCCTTTTGTGTCCCACACTTAGATGAGACTTACAGGTGACAACCTTGACTACAGTCCAGGACTGTGGTCTTCACCATTCAGTCTAAGGTCTCTTCAGCCTTTCATAGGAAAACCCCAACGCTGAGCATGGAGCTAGGAGTCACTTAGACGGTCCACAGATGGAGGAAGAGACAGCTGGCTCTGATAGAAATAGCTATGGGTGGGGCCTGGAGGCCACCAGAGACAGCAGAGCGGTCCAGATGAGACTCTGAATCCTCTCAGCTTCTTCCATCTTTCAGAAATCACATCAACAGTCCAAGCTCACAGACCCAGGAACTCCTGCTTTGGCCATTCATAATACCTCACAGATGATGCCCAGCCCCCAGATCTGTGTCTCTTTTAGGAGGGCCACCCAAGATGGCTATATTTGAGGTGGGGCAGCTCTTCACATTGGACAATGAACAGCCACATGTTCCCCCACCCTATGGAAGGTGGGGTACCACCACTTCCTGACTGCACAGTAATAGCCTAACCACCCTGGGTGGCACAGCCAGCCAGTGTCCACTAGGTTTTTATGAGTTGACTAGTCTTGGGAAACAAAGGCATCCGACTGAAGTTAAGTGGCTGGGTAGCAAAAAGGACTGTTGAATTCAGGCCCTAGTGTGCTGTCACAGTGGGGGTGGGGTAGGGCATGGGAACTATGACAGAGGCCAGGAGTTTGTCATGATAGCTGAATTCTTCCCAGATCCCTCAATCCAAGAAAGCCACGTCACCTTGGTGCCAAAGGTAGCAGAGGTAAGGGTCTAAAATGAGCTAGACCCATGAACACACCCCAACCTATTGATATCCCAATGGCCTTGAAGCTTGAGCAAGCAGATGTATAGACAGGCTCACCTTACACAGGTAGAGTCCTGAGGTCTGCTTGGGAGGATGAGCAGAGCACGTGGATGGACTATCTCAGTAGGATTGCCCAGCCCAGGAGTGGTGCTCACAGCAGGTCTCCTAGGAGACAAGCCTGCAGCCTGCACATGGCTGCTAGTGGTTTCCTGCAGGAGCCCTAGAGGCAAGCAGGACGGAGCATGGGCTCAGCAGCGGAACATAGAAGGTACCATCAGCCTGTGAGTCTAGGACAGGAAGTCTCCAGGGTGGGAGAGTGACATTCTCTGTTCTAACATGTGTGAGCTAATGGCTGCAGGTTGCCTTTCCCAGGAGCTCTGCTGGGGAGAAGGGTGGGGGTATCTTCTATGTATCAGGAACTTTGGTCCAGAGAAGGTGAAGCTGGGGGTGGGCTCTGAGTTTTCAACATTCAGGGCTCCTGGACCACATGCTAGGAGGATCCCCTCACAGTGGGTTCCCTGGACAAGAGGCTTCAGAGACAGTTATGGCCATTCTTAATACCTTACAGATGATGACCAGATCTGTGTCTCTCTTAGAAGAACCACCCAGATCCCCCTCCCCTTCCTGTCTTGTCCTGCTGAATGTGGAAAGGCATCTCGTGTAGGCCACAGAGGGAGGAACCAACTCACCACCCAAGATGATGGGCAAACCCAAATGAAGCCAGCTGCTGCGACTGTGGCATTGGAAAGCCTTGGAGAGGACACTGAACAACCTTGGACAGAGCGCTGAGGGGGAAGCCCAGGCCCCCCTAAAGTCCCTGGCAGAAGGTCCACATGGGAGGAAGGAAGACTCAGCCTGGAGATTCACCTTATGAAGACTTCAGCAACACCTCTGCCCATATGTGAGACCTGGCACTCCCAGCCTCCTAGAAGGCCATGCCTTACTGTCTGGAGACTGATGGCAGGCCCCTTCCCCCAACATCATGCTAGAATTTCACCTCCTAAAGATGATCCAGTCAGTACTGATATGCCAAAGGCATATTAAATGACAACCCATCTATTTGCTGGACTGGAGCCAGATAGGACCTGTGGAAATGGAAAGAGACAAGGCAGACTGTGGGGGAAAGGGCACTGAAAGGCTCTGTTCTTTCTCAGAGAACTTCCTAGCTCCAGGAGAACTGCACTCCTATTCCATGCCACTGAGTGAGTCCCTTGCCTGTATGACCCAGGTCTCCTGATGACCTTGGCTCAGGGTCTCCATTTGTCTTCCTGAAGGCAACGTTCTGTTCCTCCTACCGCTCTTATAACCACTCCACCTCCACTCAGGACTATACAGCTTCCTAAAGGATTGGGGCAGGGATGCCCAGTCCTTAGTTGGCATGTGCACAGGACAAGGGGCCCTCCCCAGATCCAGGCCTGGCATGGATAGCCCTGTCTCCCTTTGCCACAGGGACTTCATGGAAGCCAGTCATCTGTGGTCTCAGAATTCGGAGCAGGAAAACTCTAGAGACCTGTAGAGGTTCCTCAGAAAGCTGCAACTAGGTCTGTAGAGAGATGCAGACAGAGGGTACTACAATTCAGGGATCCATCCTGGAATGACCCCTTGGCCGAGGCTAAAGTCAGTGAACTTCCACACAGCACCTCTGCCTGTGGATGTGGTCAGCATACAGGAGCCTGTAGTACTGAGATACAAGCACTAGCATTCTCGCCTGGGAGTCCCATACTGTGCTGCTATGTGTCTCTTGTCAAGTGGTCAGGACTTTTGTCTGGCTGGTAGATACATCCTTCAAGAGCTCAAGATACCATTTCCTCCAGGAAGCAGCCTCTGATGTTATCTGCTAGCTGGAATTCTCATTCCAAACCTTCAGACCCTTCCATGACCCTTCTGATCAGATGGGATCTTCTACAGGGACTGTTGATCTACAGGTTCCCACCCACTCTTCTTTTTTGTGAGATAGCGTCTCACTTTGTAGCCCAGACTGGCCTCCAAGTCCGCAAACATTCTCCCAGCTTGCCCTCTCCCGTGCTAGGTGACAAGATAATTCTACCCACATTGCCAGACCCCCTTTTTGATCCAAATCCTTGCTAGTTTTCCTGCTAACTCTTGGCTGTTTAGGATTAACTGTTGGATACCATGATCATGGATTCAAGAGTGAATTGGAAACCAAGCTGGAGACAATTTTACTAGTGTCCATAAGAACATTAAATTATTCAGGGCATAGATATTTGCCACCTGAATACTGATTTAGCTTCACAGTTGGCCAACAGAATTCAATTTGTACCAGAGCAGACAGCATCACCTGCTCCCTCCAGTCTTTTCATTGAATGCCCCTGGCTCTGGGTAAGTGCCACATCTGTGGTTGACTTTCACCATTGGTTTGTCTTATTCGGGGGTGCACTCATTTCATGCATTGGTTGGAAATACTTTGCCTGCTGTTCCTTTGTGTGTCCCCTAAGCCTCAGGAAATCTGCCTCTCTTTCAGAGATGAGACCAGGGCTGAGGGGGTGGGGGCTGGGAAGCTGGCTTTCCTAGACCAGCACAGTTAGTATTGAGTGGTCCGACCTGTCTGGAAGCTCAGGTCTGACTCCTGCCTGTCTTTATAACTGCTGACTGCGGTTCCCTGGGTGTAAGGCAGAACCATCCCCTGGCCTCTGCTTCCAATCTATTTTTATACCAACCACCCGATAAGAGGTTGGCTTACGAGACTCCCAATCTTCTCATTCCTTTGTCCTGCAACCACCAGGATTTATGGGGCACTCTGGCCCTCCCAGGGACACTTATTTGCTGGGTAGTCACAGAGCCACATAAGAGACTGTTGTAACCAGGAAATTATATTCAAACCACTACATGTAGCAAGGGTCTGTATTTAGCCAAAGGTCCTGTAACCAACACCATTAATCACCCACTGTGCACCTGTCTCTAATGAGCTCCTGGTATAAGATTTTGCCTGCCTGCCTGACTGCCTGCCTGCCTGTGTGGCGCCTTCTACAGACGACCAACTAGCCTCCGCACATTCTGCCAACTTGCGCCAGGTACAGGAAGGGACTTATGCCTAGGGTGACATGGGAGAGCTACCTGTCAAAGGGCTCAAAGAGGGCAGAATTTGTACACTGGGTTTCAGGGGATGGGTAGGAGTTTGCTGGAAAGTCCTCTCCGGTCTTGTACAGAGAAAACCGTTTCTTTACACAGTGTTCTGCAAACACAGATCTAGGTACCAGTAAAACTGAAGCCAGGCATTCACAATTACAAACAAGAAGACCACAGCCACTACTTCTCCAACGCAACCGCAGCCTAAACTGCTAGGAAGTGTTTCCACGCAGAAATAATATGTAGGCTAACTCTCCATCACAACCTGCTCGGAAGAGATGGGAGGAGCCTGGGTTTCACCTGCATGGACATTTAAATTTTTTGAAATCATTATTATTTTAGTTAGTACGGGCACAGGACGCTCAACTCAAAAGGAACAGAAAGGCAATTCAAATGTCTCTGATTCCTTTGTCCACCCTATGTCTTAACCAGTCGGCCCCCTCCCCCAGAGCGGCTGCTACCAGTTTGCTCTAGTCTTTCCACGTGCCACGCATGCTGCCGCAGCCTAAAGGTTGCATCTTTGTGGGAGAAAACCGGGCGTTTGTGCAGACACGCACACCCATGCGCCCTCCTTTGCCACATGAGAAGTTCATTAGCAAACGCGTTTGCCGTTGTAATGAACTGTCCAGGAAACTTTTATCAAACGTCCAAACATGCCCTAGCTTGCTCTAAGGCTGGTCCAGACACGGGACCCCTAAGTTACTCCCAAGCTGATCCCTGTGTGGCAATGGTCACCAACCAACTGGGGCCATTTCAGAAAGACCATGTGGCTTCTGGGGCCGCAACTGGTGAACAGGGTTGGCCTAACCTCTTTTTCCGGTACAAGGAGGGTCACTGGACCCCCCCAGTGGACTGGGACCCCGCCACCTTGAGCCCCGGGTAGCAAGACCGAGTCAGCCCCGGGGACTAGCGGCCCACAAGGACCAGGGTCTGGAGCTGAGGGTAGTAGCGCCACCGGCGTGTGGCGGGTGCCGAGTAGTCCGCAGGCCGTGGATGAAAGCCGGGGCCCAGCGCTCCTGGGGCCCGGTCCAAAGCGCGGCCGCTGGGGACCACTGGGGACGGGCTGGGGACCGCGGGGGACGCTGACAGCTGTGGCCGCGTCTCGCTTACCTCGCGCGCGATCTGGTTCAGCGCGTCGTCCTCCGCCGTCAGCCGCTCCCGGTTGGGGAGCCGCTTGCGCCCCGATCCCTGCGTGCCCATGTCCATCGGCCACGGCGCACAGCTGCTGCGGGACCGGTCTTGGAGCCGCGCTCGTCCGGCCGCCCGCTCCGCCCCTCGCTCCGCCGCGGCGTCATGGCGTCAGCGGCGCGGGGCTGGGAACGCGGGGGACGCGGGAGGCCGGGGCCAGGACCGCGGGGATCCTCGGGTACCCCGAGACCGCGAGGTGGGACGCAGGGACGCATGGTGGTGATGGAGAAACTCAGGCGGTGGCGGCTGGTGGCAGGGAAGCTGAGGATAGGGACACGGGGACCCCGGGTGGCTCTCGAAGACAGGGGATACTGAAAGTGGAACCCACAAAAGAGGCTCCTTCATAGGGGCGGGCCAGCGGTCAGGGACCTAGGAGTAGCATACTGTGGAGGCAACGTATTGGAATATCAGAACACTGGGGACATTGGGCACGAGGGGATACTGTGAGACCAGGGGAGCTGTTGGTAGTGTTTGGGGGCGTGCGTTGTAGAGGGCAAACTGCTGGGAACTGCATGCCCACCATTGGAACAGTGGGTAGCTGAGTGGAAACCTCTGCTGGAGTCATACAAAGGTTTTCAGGGAAGTGGATGGCCCAGAAGAGTTTGCACCTAGGAGGGATAGGCTGGGGTTATAATTTAAGCCAGCATCCCTATCTCAACCAGTTGAGATAAAAGTCCATCCCCAAGGAGTGAGAGCCTTGCTCTGGAATCAGTTCCAGGTGGCTTCTGATGGCAGCCCAGGTACCTGGGACTCAAAGCACTGCGAATCGTCCTTTGAGAGTACTCAGTTCTGCTCGCCCATCTTTCTGCTCACAGTGCTGGCTGGGGTGCCTCTTGACTGGCCAGTGGACTCCAGCTTCGGAGAATGGGCTCGACATAGTCCCTGCCATCCCTGGGAACTTCATATTTGAAGCTCTCTATGTCCCTCCTTGTCTCCTGGCTCTTAGTGGACTGTTTCGTATTAGACAGGGCACCAGCAGAGGGTCAGGCTGGCAAATGCATTGGGGTGTCTGAAGTTTGGGTGATATTAGAGGTGGCTGGACCTGAGGAAGGACAGGAGGGAGGATGGCCCAGGACGAAGGACAAGCCTTAGGAGGTCATGGGTAGCAGCTCTACCCCCACTGGGATTGGAGTGGTTAACATTCTAATGTATGTCCAAGCAAGCTGTATGACCAATGGGTGTGAGCCCTCACAAACATCATGTGGAAACTGAAGGGGACAAGAAGCAGACCCTTCAGTTACAGAGAAGCTGTTGGAAGTGTATGCCAGGGAATAGACAGTGGGAGGAGCAAGAGATTCTGGTTACATTGCTCGGGTTACAACCTGCTTGGCAGACGATAGGCAGAAGGGAAACACCTGTTAGCCAAATCTTCTAAGATAAGGGCATACTACTTAGTGATATAATCCTGCCTGGGCATGCCATAGGCATTATCTTTACCCAGGCCAGCTGGGGGCTGCTCATCATCTCCCCAGCCAAGGGGCATTGAGATGACTCTATGTCTGCCAAGGCCGTGTCCTGCCAACCTGTTCCTTCACTCACATCTCTTCCACACCTGCTACCTGTCCACTGATTGCCCGGGGCTCTTAGACACAACAGGAAAGGAGGCAGGCTGGGTTGCTGCCCTCTTAAGGCTAAGGAAATACTGGGTGCTCCTTATCCAAAGCCAATTCCAAGATCCAGCATCTTCCTTCTGGGTGAAGCCTGCCTGGTGCTTAGGATCTTTCCCTCTGCCCTAGATCCTCAGCCCTGCCCACCTGGCATCTGAGGAATCTGATCCTTTTATTCTAAGGGGCATTCCATCAGTCTGTCTGGCACAACCTCCTCCCAGTAGCTCTCTCCCTTCCCACACAATAACATCAGTAGACTGTGTCACAGCTCTGAGAGGACACATGATATCCAGGGCCACTGTGTTCATTTGCAAGACCATCTCTGAGATCCCACTTAAACACAAATGATGCCTTTAGAAAGTATTCAGGGAAGAGTGAAGAAGACAAGGGCAGCCTGGGTAAAGGACACTGTACATATGGCTGAACCCTATAGAGTTTCCCTCCATGAATTTACTTTGTTCACTGGGCAAGCTCTGCAGGGGGCTGGGAAGTTATCAGGGATCCAGTCCAGTTAGTGTGAGGACTCAGAGCTTCTGGGGGAGAGGTCCACAGGAGCTGTCAGAGGGATCAAGCTGGATGCATTGAGTCATCGTGGGGACCTACCCCGGCCTCCTCTACTGTCCCCCACCTGCAAAGGATGGGAAGGCCTCTCTTGGAGAGAGTCAGGATGAGATACAGCCCCTCCCAGAGATGGCTGGCAGAATGGAGCAAAACCTCTTGTGGCAGAACATGGGGCTAAGATTATGGGTGCCAGTGGGACTGAGAACAAGTTCTGTGTCCTGCTGGGGAATGGAGGTGGGGTAGGGGTGGTAGCTTGTCTCCCATGACCAGCCAGCATTTTCAGTTGCTTCTTTCAATGACTCATACATGTATTTCCAACAGAGTAACGTGGTTTAACTCACCCCCAATTGGCTTTCTTGAATACCTGTGGACAACCTGATACAGTTCAGGTTTCTATTGCTGTGAAGAGGTATCATGACCACAGCAACTCTTATAAAGGAAAACATTTAATTGGGGCTGGCTTATATGTCAGAGGTTTGAACCCTTACTGTAATGGGGTGAAGCATGGTGGCAAGCAGGCAGCCATGATGCTGGAGATGCTGAGAGGTCTCTATCTGAATCTGCAGGCAGCAGGAAGAGAGAAACACACTGGGCCCTGGCTTGAGCATAGGAGACCTTAAAGCCCACCCCCAGTGATGTACTTCCTCCCACAAGGCCACACCTCCTAATAGCATCACTGCCTGTGACCAAGCATTCACACACATGAGTCTGTGGGGGCGCCATTCCTATTCAAACCACCACACAACCATTTCCAATAGACTTCAGGTTTTATAGAGAAAAACCTGGGGTGGGGGTGGGGGTGTTGTGTGGGAAGCCACATGTGCTGTTGCTGAGTGGCACTGACTACTGCTAGCCACCACGCATAAGATTGGATAAACAACCAATGTGTACATATGCAGGAAAGTTTTTTGCAAAAACACTGCCTGGCCCAGGCATGATAATGAGGTTCTGTAAGGTACTGAGAGTATAACCAATCGGATGTGAGACATGCAAATGAGGTATGATAATGAGGCTCAGTGAGGTACTGAGAGAGAGTAGCCAATCAGATGAGGAACATGCAAATGAGGCTTGGTGCATAACCAATCAGGGTATGAGACACGCCTCTCCTAGGCCTATAAAAGCAGCACCAGCTCTGGGCAAAAAGTCTTTTCGCCTCTGCAATCAAGCTCTCCCAATAAACGTGTGCAGAAGGATCCTGTTGCAGCGTCGTTCTTCCTGGCCAGTCGAGCGCGCGCAAGAAGTGGTGCCGAAAACCCGGGACAAGAAACATCTTCAGGCACGAGCAAAGACCCCCTACTACAGGGAGGATTCAGAACTGCATCGCGGGGAAGGAGCGGTTAATAAAGGTTCCCGTAAAACAGACTGCTGAGAAGGATCCGGCGTGGATTCAGAACTCTTCAGCTGGGGAGCGGTGTTAATAAAGGTTCCTGCAAAACAGACTGCTGAGAAGGATTCAACTGCGTGGATTCAGAACTCTTCAGCTGAGGAACGGTGGTACCGGTAAGTATAAAGAAATTAAGGTAAGTCTCTGAGAGGTATGCTTTCTTACGCAGTGGGTCTGGTAGTTGTTGCTGGGTTTGTGTGGGACCAGCTGTTAAGGAAGGGCAGCGACTTTGTAGGAGTACCAGGAAGGCATATCAGAAACAGAGAGAAAGGAAAAAGAAGACGCGCGCAGAAAAATAAGTAACTTAAGAAATATAAAAAGAAAAAAAAAAAAAGAAAGGAAGCTAAAATATAAAGACACAAAGGATAATATAAAATGTAAAGATACAAAGGATAATATAAAGATATAAAGGATAATATAAAAAATGAAGAACAAAAAATTAAGTCAATTTACCCTCCTCTCGAGGACTTTGACTAAAGAGGCAGCCTTCATCAAAGGCTTAAAGATAGCTCTCAGGGAAAGAGGAGTAACTATTAGAAGCAGCCACTGTGCAGAATTCCTAGAAGAAGGAAAAAAAATGAAAATAAGCTATTTCAGAGCCCTCCTAGGGACAGACGGAAAACGGGAGACGTCCTGCTTCCTCTCTGGCTCCTATGGAAATATTCTTAGCTTCAAATAGGATATCTGTGTTTTATTTTCTGTTTTTTGGTGCACCAAATTGTCTATATGTCTGTCAACTCGTGTTTGTTTTTGCTTGGATGATTGAATGATTGTTGTCCTGTGTTTCATGTTGAAAAATAAAAAAGCAGTCTCAGTCTGCACAGCAAAAATTGACAAGTTAGCTGCACAGTGGCTGGGAGTCAAGTACAGCTGAAAAAGCCCTGCTGAAGGCTGATTGCAAATGGAGCTTTTAAAGGGGCAGGCAGCCTTTTGATTGTAACAGAAAGTTAGCTTAAAATTGGAAACCCAAGGTTGGAGTTATTCTAAACAACATAAGAAAACAGGTAATATGCAAAAGCAGTGTACAAAGGGTAGAAAGAGTATGTTTGAAAATAAAGTACATATCTTTACAAATAGAAGGAAAACCCTTTCAAGGTATAATGGATACAGGAGCAGATAAAAGCATTATATCTAGTAAGTGGTGGCCTGCTTCTTGGCCTGTTAATCAATCGTCACATAGCTTACAAGGATTAGGATATGAGGCTACCCCAACTATAAGTGCAAAATCCTTACAATGGAAAGATAAAGAAGGAAGGACAGGGCTTTTTCAACCATATGTACTCCCTTTGCCTGTAAACTTGTGGGGGAGAGATGTGTTATCAGCTATGAACTTTATATTGACTAATGATTACTCTCAGAAAAGCAAGGAAATGATGAAAGGAATGGGATATATACCTGGACTAGGTCTTGGAAAAATTTTGCAAGGTAGAATTTCACCAGTTAAAGCCACTGTAAAGGCAGACAAGAAAGGGCTGGGTCTTTTTCTAGGGGCCACTGAAGAGCCTGTGCCCATCCCGTAGCATACGGAGGACATGGTGTAGGTGCCTCAATGGCCTTTACCCTCTGAGAAGTTAAAAGCAGCTAAAGAATTAGTACAAGAACAATTAGACCTGGGACATGTGGAACCCACTCAATAACCCTGGAATACCCCCATTTTTGTTGTAAAGAAGAAGTCAGGTAAATGGAGATTGTTACATGACCTAAGAGCCATTAATGCACAAATGCAAGTTATGGGTCCTGTACAAAGAGGGCTCCCCCTACTCTCAGCTCTACCTAAGGATTGGAGAATTATAGTAGTCGATATTAAGGATTGTTTCTTTTCAATTCCATTAAATAAGAAAGATAAACCTAGATTTGCATTCACCTTGCCTTCTATTAATCATATGGAACCTGATAAAAGGTACCAATGGCGGGTTTTACCCCAAGGAATGGCAAATAGCCCTACCATATGTCAGTTATATGTAGGAAAAGCTTTACAACCGGTTAGGGATGGTTTCCCCTCCTTAAAAATTTGTCACTATATGGACGACATTGTAATTTGTGGACCTGAAGAAGAAAGTATACAGCAAGCTTATGGCTTGCTTAATGAAACTTTAAAAAATAATGGTTTGAGTATTGCACCAGAAAAGGTACAGCAGTCTAATGTTAGTCATTTTCTAGGAGCCACTATTACTTTACAATGTGTCACCCCACAAAAGATTAGTATTAGAAAAGATCATCTAAAGACACTAAATGATTTTCAAAAATTATTAGGAGATATAAATTGGATTAGACCTTATTTAAGGACCCCTACTTCGGAATTAAAACCTTTATTTCAAATTCTAGAAGGAGACTCACATATTACCTCATTGAGACAATTAACACCTGAGGCTTCTGATGTTCTTAGGAAAGTGGAAAAGGCGATCCAAACAGCACAGTTAACTCGTATAAATGAGCAAGAACCTTTGTGCCTATGCATATTACGCACCATCAATCTGCCAACTGCTGTGTTATGGCAAAATGGTCCTTTAGTATGGATACATCCACATATATCCCCTAATAAAACTATAGAGCATTATCCCACCATGGTAGCAAACATGGCCCACAAAGGGATAAAAACTTCAATCACTCACTTTGGAAAAATGCCTGATAGCATAATTGTCCCTTATACTGTCGCACAAATGCAAATATTGTGTGCTACTATAGATTAATGGGCCATTCTTAGATGCAGTTATTCTGGTTTAATTGATAATCATTATCCTAAACATCCGTTATTACATTTTATGTTATTGCATCCAGTAATATTTCCAAAGGTAACGGCTAATACCCCTATAAAGGGAGCCATTGATATTTATACAGATGGATCCAAAACAGGAGTTGGAAGTTATGTAATCAATGAAAAGGCTGTAAGGTTGCAATTTACACCAGGAGCCCCTCAATTGGTAGAATGTTTGGTGGTTTTAGAAGTCTTTAAAAGATTTCCTATGCCCATAAATATTGTCTCTGATTCTGTTTATGTAGTTAATGCGGTTCTAGCATTAGAGACTGCCGGAAATTTTAAACAGTCCAGTCCTGTATCTGAAATTTTGATGAAAATACAAAATTGTATTCTGATGCGTGAGCATCCCTTTTATATTCAACATATTAGAGCACATACATCATTACCTGGACCTATGGTTAAGGGAAATGCCATTGCTGACTCAGCCACCAGAGACATGGTTTTTCTATTACAAAGTTCTATAGAAAGTGCAAAAAATTTTCATCAACTTTATCATGTCCCTGCTTCTACATTACGACAAAAGTTTAAGCTCACACGAAAAGAAGCCCGAAATATTGTCTTACGGTGTGGTAAATGTGTAGAATTTGTTAATGCACCTTCCGTGGGTGTTAATCCTCGCGGATTGCGACCCCTAGATGTTTGGCAAATGGATGTAATGCATATCCCATCTTTTGGGAAAGTACAATATGTACATGTATCCATCGATACCAGTTCTGGTGTCCTACATGCCTCTCCCATGACAGGGGAAAAAGCAGTTCATGTCATATCTCACTGCTTAGAGGCTTGGGCTGCATGGGGCAAGCCCCTAGTGTTAAAGACAGATAATGGTCCTGCATATACTTCTTCTAAATTTAGCCAATTTTGCAAACAAATGCAAGTAAAACATATTACTGGATTGCCCTATAATCCACAGGGCCAAGGCATAATTGAGAGAGCCCATCGCACTCTGAAACAATATTTGCAAAAACAGAAAGGGGGAATAGAGGCTATGACGCCAAAGATGGCTCTATCCCTTACAATATTTACTCTTAATTTTTTAAAATTGGATAATGCTGGAAGATCACCAGCTGAAAGGCACGGACAATGGCCTCAATCACCCAATGAAATGGTCAAATGGAAAAATGTCCTTGATAATAAATGGTATGGCCCGGATCCTATCTTAATCAGATCCCGGGGAGCTATTTGTGTTTTTCCACAGGGTGAAGAAAATCCACTTTGGGTCCCGACACGACTGACAAGGACCGTGAAAGAGCAAGATGAACCCCAAGATGATTCTCCTGCTCCTGATGATTGAGACCGGGATAAGTATACCTTTGTGGGCCATAGTAAGATCATGGCCAGTACCTTTACCGGTACATTCCAATTCTTCTACCTTACCTTTATTTTTTGCAACGGAATGTTATTTGGATGCGCCTTGTGCACGACAAACTCCTCAAGAGCCACGGGTGTATAATAATACTAGTTTTCATTTGAATTATACACTATGCTTTGTGCATAATGTGGATAAACCTTTTACACCCTGTATATTTTTAAAGAAAAAGATTATCTCTAATTGGGCAGATCCCATTAGCCAAAATAAGGTGAGCTCTGGAGTGTTGTTTAATGCTTTAACGCAAGTTGCTCAAGGAGCGCAATCAGGCTCAGGTGATGTTGAAAATAATATAACTTCACCTATAAACATCACCACTATTATGATAAAGGGAAAGGTGACCATTCCCAAAAGATCACGATGGCCTGTTGGCAATGCTACTGCTATACGCAGCATGCCTTGGTGTCATCCGGACCTCGCATTTCCTATAGTTTTTTCACCTTGTCAATCAAAAATTTTTCCTCGGAAAGAAATAGCAAAGGGTTTTGTTTTGTCACCCCCACTAGATTTTGCTATAATGAACGATAAAGGAGATGCTAGAGGGAAAGAAAATATTTGGCCATATTACCAATGGATTTTAAGCAATGAGGCAGGTGCTAGTACCAGTCTGTCAGCCTTTGCATTGCTGACTGGAACCTTTCATGAGATATTGAATGTTTCTGCCACTCTTTCCAATACCTCTACTCATTTAGATAATGTGACAACTAATAGAATTATCAGAAATATGACTACTTCTCCAGTAGAAGTTTGTGTCAATCCTCCATTTTTCTTTATATTGGCTGAATTTCAAAATAATACAGAATGGTTAGATTGTACAAATGTCACTTGTTTTTTTTTGACGCAATGCTGGAATGGAACCAAATTCTTAGCCTTAGTGGTTCATCTACCAATCTTTGTCCCTGTGCCTGTTGAGGCAGATCCAGAGAAGTTCCCAATAACGAGTCTTATTCGGCAAAAGAGAGGTTTTGGAATCACAGCTGCCATTATTACAGCCATTGTGATGTCCGCGGCATCAGCAGTTACCGCAGGAACTGCTATGGCCCATCAAGTTAATACTGCTGACACCATAAGTCAGATAGCAGAAAAATCCTCTGAAGCATTGCTTACCCTGCAAAAGGTGGATTCTCATATCGCCTCAGGGTTAATGCTAGTGAATCAGAGAGTGGATATTTTACAACATAATATGGAACGGATGATGGATGTCATACAAATGAGTTGTGTGGCATCCACATCGCATGTGTGCATTACTCCCAATAAGTATATTAATAATTCTTTTATTAAAAGTACAGACCTATCGAATTACCTGAAGGGGAACTGGTCGCAGGAGCTGGAGAGGTTGCAGGCGAGACTGCAGATGCAGATCCTGAACCTTAATGGGACCAGAGTGGAACCAGTGACCCTCGGAGACTTTACCTCTTGGTTTACCTCTGCTTTTTCTTACTTTAAGGAATGGGTGGGAGTGATTTTGTTTGGTGCTGCCATATGCTGTGGACTGGCGTTCATGCTCTGGTTGGATGCAAATTCAGAACCCAACAAAAACGTGACAAGGTGATTATAACTCAGGCACTTTTAGCTATTGAAAACGGCTCCTCCCCTGAAATTTGGTTATCTATGCTCAAGAATTAGTCAGCATGAGATTAGATGAGAGAGACTCAACGATCATTGATCAGCCCTTGCTCATCAATAGGGTGATCATGATTTCCCCACTAATTCAATATTTGGCTGGCCTCTTTTGCAGAGTTCGCCCTAGGTCATTTAGCAGTTATTGTCACACAGCACTGCGGTATCCAGAGACGGGCAACTTTCCTCGTGCACAGTCCAACCTAAGACATGGGGCCCGGTGGCGATAGGGTTACCCTATGACGGGTAAGGCTGTGACATTAGAGGAACGACCTAAAACAGGAGCCACGGCGGATGGGCATAATTGCACAGGCCTAGTCCAGCCTCATTTTATTAAAACAAACAGGGGGAGATGTGGGAAGCCACATGTGCTGTTGCTGAGTGGCACTGACTACTGCTAGCCACCACGCATAAGATTGGATAAACAACCAATGTGTACATATGCAGGAAAGTTTTTTGCAAAAACACTGCCTGGCCCAGGCATGATAATGAGGTTCTGTAAGGTACTGAGAGTATAACCAATCGGATGTGAGACATGCAAATGAGGTATGATAATGAGGCTCAGTGAGGTACTGAGAGAGAGTAGCCAATCAGATGAGGAACATGCAAATGAGGCTTGGTGCATAACCAATCAGGGTATGAGACACGCCTCTCCTAGGCCTATAAAAGCAGCACCAGCTCTGGGCAAAAAGTCTTTTCGCCTCTGCAATCAAGCTCTCCCAATAAACGTGTGCAGAAGGATCCTGTTGCAGCGTCGTTCTTCCTGGCCAGTCGAGCGCGCGCAAGAGTGTTGTCTCAGGTTTCTTTCTCATATTCCCAACTAAACCCAACCAGATGCCCACACTTGTCTTTTTTCTTCACCTCTAATCAATTTTCCTACCCCTTCTTCATCCCACCATAGTCGGTTCCCATCTCAGTTTGACTCCTCTCTATATTGCTGGGGTGGATGGTTTCCTGAGTGGACTGCATGAAACAACCCCAGGAGGTTCTGTAAGAAAATACTAGAAGTCCTATTAATAGCCAGGCTGGATTACATGAAGAGAGTGCAAGATTGTGATGCAAACTGCTGGGTTCCCCTTACAGGGCAGGGAAGGGGCTCATGGGCACGGAGTCCGTGTAGGACTCCAGTGGGTTTATTATGAAATCCAGCATGGCTGTCTTAATGTCACGGAGACTGATGCCATTCAATGTGTCATTCTAAGAGACCTCCTCCATCAAGCTGCCCACTCAGATCTCCAGAATGGCATCACTATGGCTGTCAGAGGGGCATGAGTACCAGATGTGACTGCGTCCCTACCAACTTGTGATTAGTTAGAATGCTGAAGTTCTCAAACTCTTTCAAGTGTTGTTCCTGTGGGATCACATGCTCCCAAGTGCCACCTAGGTCAGGATTTTTTTTTATAGAGAAGGAGGTGGAGTGGGAGGGTGATTCTTGGACATGTCATGCCTGTCTCTGGGTACTTGTCTCTGGGTACCCCCCCCCCCGCCGTGTGTGTGTGTGTGTGTGTGTGTGTGTGATGCTTGGACAGGCCATGCATGTCTCTGGGAGCACGAGAACTGAGGTTGGCAGTTCTACACAGAGCCAGCCCCCCAGGAGACCTTTTTTCCACTCCTCCTCTTCCTTCTCCCCTCCCTCCTTCTCCTTCTGGGCTTTGATCAAAGTCAAGGCCTGCTAAACATGTTGCCTGTCACCCTTGCAGCACTTTTCTGTGGCTGTCTCAGGGCAGCTTTCTGAAGCCTAGAACCAAGATTGCCCCTTTATTCCCCCAAGAGCCTTCCTTGTTTAGGTTTGTGAGTCCATGAGTGTTTAGAAAATATACTTAAGGGGCTGGAGAGATGGCTCAGCAGTTAAGAGCACTGGCTGCTCTTGTAGAGGTCCTGGAATCAGTTCCCAGCACCCACAGGGTGGCTTCCAACCATTTACAACTCCAGTTCCAGGGGCTCTGATGCCTTCTTTTGACCTTCTTGGGTACCAGGACTGAGCATGGTGTACATACACACATAGATACAGGCAAACCACTCATACACATAAAACAAAACAAATCCTTTAGAAAAGAAAATGCACTGGACCACATAGAGCCTTTTACATGTGATTATGTAGAGTAGGGTATAATAAACAATGTTCTTTTTATTTCTGGAAGAGGAATGCTACAAATGCTTATTGACTAGTGATGGAATCAACTTTCTCCAGTGTGAGATTTATTAGCTGTTGTATTAGTTAGGGTTTTACCTCTGTGAACAGACACCATGACCAAGGCAAGTCTTAATAAAACAACATTTAATTGGGGCTGGCTTACAGATTCAGAGGTTCAGTCCATTATCATCAAGGTGAGAGCATGGCAGTATCCAGGCAGGCATGGCACAGGTAGAGCTGAGAGTTCTACGTCTTCATCCAAAGGCTGCTAGTGGAAGACTGACTTCCAGGCAACTAGGGTGAGGATCTTATACCCATACCCACAGTGACACACCCATTCCAACCAGGTCACACCTATTCCAACAAGGCCACACCTTCAGATGGTGCCACTCCCTGGTCCAAGGATATACAAACCATCACATTCCGCTCCCTGGTCCCCATAGACTTGTTCAAAAACACGAGTCTATGGGGGCCATACTTAAACATAGAATAATGCAAAATGCATTTAGTCCAACTTTCAAAGTCCTCATAGTCTATAGTAGTCACAACAATGTTAAAAGTCCAAAGTTCAAGGTCTCTTCTGAGATTCATTCAACTTAATTAACTGTAATCCCCAAAGCAAGGCAGGAAACCAGCTGGGCAAACTCCAAACTCTGCATCTTCATGGCTGATGTCAAAGTGGTCTTCAGAGCTCCACGCCTTTTTCATCTTTGTTGACTGCAACAAACTGCTTTCTCCTGGTCTGGTTCCACTCCCTGTTAGCAGCTTTCCTCAGCATGTATCCCATAGCTCTGGCATCTTTAACATCTTTAAGTCTCCATGGCAATTTCAATGTTACAGCTTCTTGTTTCAGTGTCTGGGATTCCACTTGATCTTTTAGACTCCTCCTAAGGGCTGGCATCACTTCTCCAGCTCTGCCCTCTGTAGCAGTCTAAGCTCAGGTCGATCCACTCCACTATGGCTGCTGTTCTTGGTGATCATCCCATGGTACTGACATCTCCAATACATTGGAGTGTTCCACTCCAACTAGGCTTCACCAATAGCCTCTCATGGGCTCTCTTCATGGTGCCAAGCATCAAATCCTTTGCCTGACCCCTTCAGTCCTGGGCCATCAACTACAGCTGAGGCTACACCTTCTCCAATGACCTCTCACAGTGCCAAGCCTCAGCTGTTCTTCATGACACCTTCATGCCTTCAAAACCAGTACCACCTGGGTGACTCTTACACATTACCAAGTCCAGCTGCAGCACGAGGTATAACCTTGGCTACCTTGGAACACAGCTTCTTTGTGCTCCCAGAAAACAACTCCCAGATTTCATTTCAACTCAGTGATGTTGGTCTCTTCTTAATTATTGCTAATGTCTTAGCTCCAGCTAACCAGCATCAATTGTCCCAGTAGTTCCTCCCATTCTTAACTCTAGAGCCAGAGCCACATGGTTGAAGCTGCCAAGTTCTGCTGATTACAGGATCTAGAACATGATCCCCTTGTACTATTACATTATCACTGGCTTTATGTTTTCTAAATCCTTCACTGCCTAAGCTTGGCTATCCTGGTTCTTGCTTTGTAGATTGACCTTTGTAGATTGAATGCAGAGATCAGCATGCTTGTCTCATGGGATTAAAGGTGTGTACCACCATGCCTGGATCTAATTAAGGTGGGTAGAATCTTGCCCTAAGGTCCCACTCCCTTAATCTGTTATCTCCTAGAACACAAGATTTTGCTCCCTTTCACTTCCTGGTACTCCTTTAATACTCGAACCATATATTTATATTTTGCCTTTCTAAGCTTGCTATGCTTGTTCAAACTTCTCTTTGTGAGACTTAACCAGAGAACAAAGTCTCTTCTGGGCTTTTTTGAAACTTCCTTTGTCAATGCAATTAATGCAATTAATCCAAGTCTCTTCACCTTAGCCTCAGGCAGACTTTTCAGACAAGAGTAAAAAGTAGCCACATTCTTCACCAAAATACCACAAAAACAGTCTTTGTGCCACATACTGAAATTCTTCTTTGAAATCTCTTGGGCCAGGTCAACACAGTTCAAATTATTCCCAGCAACAAAGTCGTCCATATTCCTACTAGGATGACCCATTAAGCCCCATTTAAAGCATTCCACTGAGTTCCAAATCCAAAGTTCAAAAATCCACATTCTTTCAAATAAAAGCATGGTCAGGCCTATCACAGCAATACCCCACTCCCGTTACCAACTTCTATCTTAGTTAGGGTTTTACTGTTGTGAACAGACACCATGACCAAGGCAAGTCTTAATAAAACAACATTTAATTGGGGCTGGCTTACAGATTCAGAGGTTCAGTCCATTATCATCAAGGTGGGTGCATGTCAGTATCCAGACAGGAAAGGCACAGGTATAGCTGAGAGTTCTACGTCTTCATCCAAAGGCTGCTAGTGGAAGACTGACTTTCCAGGCAACTAGGGTGAGGATCTTATACCCACACCTACAGTGACACTCCCATTCCAACCAGGTCACACCTATTCCAACAAGGCCACACCTTCAGATGGTGCCACTCCCTGGTCCAAGGATATACAAACCATCACAGCTATTAAATCAGTTGGCATAAATACACACACACACACACACACATACACACACACACACACACACACACACACACTCTGCAGGTAACTTTCAGATCCTAGCCATGGAGGTGAAGCTACATCAAAAACCCATTCTTTGAACAACCTGTCTGTACAGAAAGGAGCCATTTATGAGTACCAGGGATCCATAGGCAGACAAGAATCCAATGGCCTTTGCAATAAGGGACACAAACGAGGTGACATCTTCCCAGTGAGCCATTTGTCATCATTGAGATATACCAGGAACAGGTCTCAAGACCAGAGTTAAATATCTGAGTCTTGGGCTACAAAATCAGTGGGAAGAACCCTGAGGAAGGAAGTTGCAAGAAGCTAAATATCTACTCTATGGTGTGTCTGGACAGCATATGTGGATGGCTCTCCACGAGATCTACAAGAATGCACCAGCTAGAATCCTGAAAGAGCTGAACAGAGATTGTTAGCACCTGCCTAGTGCTAGGGAGATAGCTTAGGTCCAGCTGACCTACTGGGGCCTGGGGCTATGGTTTGGAACTATCTCCCAAAGGCCCATGTTTTGAAAGCTCACCCAACAGCTCCTGGCACCATTAAAGTTGTATAGTTTTTGTCAAGTTGAATCATCTGTGAAGAGTGAACCTCTATCAGATGGGCCTGTGGGCTTCTTTGTCAGGCATTTTCTTGACTAGTGATTAATGTGGAATGGCTCAGACTACTATGGGAAGTACTGTCTTAGGGTTTTACCTATGTTAACAGACACCAAGACCAAGATAAGGACAACATTTAATTGGGGCTGGCTTGCAGGTTCAGAGGTTCAATCCATTATCATCAAGGCAGGATGCATACAGGCAGGCATGGCACAGGAGGAGCTTAGTTTTTTACATCTTTATCTGAAGGCTGCAAGCAGAACACTGGCTTCCAGGCTGCTAGGGTGAGGGTCTTAAGCCCACACCAACAGTGACACACCTGCTCCAGCAAGGCCACACCTCCTAGTAGTGCCACTCCCCTGGGCCAAGCATATACAAACCATCACAAGTGCCATTCCTGGTCCTTGGTAGTATAAGAAAGGATGAGCAAGACATGGAGAGCAAGCCAGTAAGAAACACTCCTCTATGGTCTCTGTGTCGGCTTCTGCCTTCAGGTTTCTGTCCTAACTTTCCTCAATGATGGGCTGTGACCTGGGAGCTCTAAGATGAGATAAACCCTTTCTTTCTCTACCCTGTTTTGGCCAGTGCTTTATCACAGAGATTTAAACTATAATAGAGATGATGGAACCTTTAGAAGGCTGGACCTGATGGGAGGGAGTTAGGTCATTGGTCCATGTTCTTGAAAGGCATAATGGGACTCTCGACCCTTCTTTTCTCTTTCTTTGCTTTTGATCACTATGAGGGGAGCAGTCCTGTCTACACAAGATGTGTTGTTCCCTTGCCATAGGCGCTAATCTAACAGAACCAAATGACTATAATTTAAATCTTCTAAAACCATGAACCCAAAGAAACCTTCTTCCTTACACATTGTTTCTCTGGGTTACGTTGCCATAGTGACAGGCTGTTGACTATTGCACCTGGCAGACCTTGAGCTCTCACTGACATCCCAAACACTTCTTAAGGGTGAGGTCACATATTTTTGCTTGAAAATATAATAGGAAAACCCAAATAGATGCACTGTGACAAAACCTAGAACCAAGTCTCAGTAAGACCAAGGTGACAGTCATGGCTGTGGAAAATTAACTTACTGCCAGGATCCAACACCCTTCCAAAGAAGACAACAGAAGCCAGAGTCTGCAAAAACAATATCCTCAGTAGACACTATCCTAAGGAACTACTGGGCAAGAAAGAGATTCACAGTTATGAGGTGTATAGTCAATTGGGGAAAGTTCAGAGATGACATAAATGCTGAATTTATCAGTATAAAGCCGTATAAAATAACCATGAGAGATGTGGGTATAAAGGATGGAGACAGGGGATGCAGAAGATACTTGGGAATTCTAAGCATGAATGTACCAAGACTCCCTGTCATGTGCAAACATCCCTGTTTGTCATGAGCTAAAGTGGAAGACCTGCTGGAATCTGTGCTTGTGTGCATGCATGCCAAGTAAGTGTAGGTGCCTGTGAGGGCCAGAAGAGGGTGTTAGGTCCCTTGGAGTTACAGGCAGTTGTGAGCCACCTGATGTGGATCCTCTGGAAGAATAGCAAGCACTCTTAGCCACTGGGTCACCTTCCCAGCCCCAGAGAAAGCATATTTTGAAAAGGTATATGGAATAGTATTATTAAGAGGCTGGATAATATATAAGAAAGGATTAGTCAACTCGAAGAATGATCAATAAAGTTATCTAAACAGAACAACACAGAAAGACAAATTAAATTAGCAAGAGCGAGTTCAGGGGATTTGAGCTATTGTGAGTGCTCAATGCATTTTCAGCAGAGACACAGTGGGAATTCAATGAAGAAGAGGGCCTGGAGCCACTAGGGGTCTATATGGGTAGGGGTGGGCACCTTGGATTTTATCTTCTCTCACACTGGATGCAATTATACTACGTAGACATTGGACTCATACTTCGAAGTATCTAGAAGGAAATGTTACAGAACAACTTTCAGAGCATATAAAAGACCAAAATTTCATAGACTACCATCTATGAACACACAAATCATGAAATGGAAATTGACAAACATTCTTTTAAAAATTAGAACACTGCTAATTTAAGAATTTAATTATGAAAATGAAAAGATGAGCCACAGATCCAGAGGCAATTTTCACAACATACTGTAACTCTAAACAACAACAACAACACACCTGTTTCCAAAACAGTGACTTCAGAAGCCAGATTTTCACACTGAAGCGATACCAATGCCAAGAAGTAACTGAAAAGGAGTTCGGTAGTATTGTTGTTAGAGAGGTGAAAAATAAGAAGATAATACCAGCTTCATGTTAGAACATCTGATAAGACCAAATGGTGAGGATGCTGAACCAGGGCGGGCATAAACCATGCAGCCACTTTAAAGGGCTGCCTGGCAGTCACGTAGAAACACTGCATTAATTCCTTTTCTCACTGTGCTGACGACACACCCGGGAAGAGCAGCTTAAGGGAGGAGGGGTTTATTTTGGCTCACAGTTGTAAGGATCCAGTCCATCAGCACTGGGGAAGGCATGGCAGCACGGTTGGAGGCACCTGTAGTCAGTGAGCAGAGGGGGTGGGGGAGAGATGGAGGCTGGAGCTCAGCTTGCTTTCTGCCTTTTCCTCAGTCAGAAACTCCAGTCCCTGGAATAGAGCCACACACATTTAGGGTGTGTCTTCCCATCTCATTTAACCCAATCTAAAAACTCCCCTGGAGACGTGCCCAGTGGTTTGTCTTCGAGATTCTCTCAATTTGACAGTACAATCACACATAAGCTGTCATGTGATGCAGCCTTTCTACTCCTAAATATTTATCCAAGACAGAAGACACTATGCCCCAGAAGACACACACTAGAATGTTTGTGGCAGTTTGAGGCACAGAGGCTGAGACCAACCAACTGTCTGTTACCAGGTGAATGGACAAAATGCAATGTAGCATACACAGATCTTTCCACTAACAACAAACATAGTACTATAGACAATGATGACGGGTTCTAGCATGTCTGCTTTGCTACTAACCCCAGGGGGTATGACACGCACGGGGATCCCTGCTGTGGGCTGGCTCCTCTCTATCCTTAGAGCATTCACACATAGCTGCATACCTGGCTACAAACCCACCACTCCTCCAAGGTGCCTGGGTACCCATCACCAATGAAACTGTGCCCAGAGCATCATAGTATTTACATGCAAAGTACCATCCTTATCAGTTACATAGCGCTGTCCTCCACAATGGGAACCGAGCACAGATGTTTTAACTCTCTTTTCTGGGTCTGGAAGATGCTTCTCATATTTTTGGCAGTGACTTTTAAAGCACGTCATGTCCTTGATTTGGCAATTTTAAAATAGCACAAACATTTCATCAAGTTTTTTGTTCACTGAATAATGCCTTGGAGACTTTTTTTTGTGAGAAAAAAAAATCACTGGAAATTTCCCCACATTAAGATAGTGCTGACGACGCAACCACTCTGAGAGCCTTGCTCTGCCTGGTTTCACTCAGCCTAACTCCAGGAATGGTCCGAGGTGAAGCATTCCACACCAGCATCCGATCTATTTTAAGAGCATTAAAAAAAAAAAAAAAAAAAAAAAAAAGCTCCTGGGGCTGGAGAGATGGCTCAGCAGTTAAGAACATTGCCTGCTCTTGCAAAGGACTGGGTTCTTGTTTCCAGTACCCACATAGTGTGTGTAGGGAACAACTGTTTATATCTCGTTTCAGGGGACCTGATGTCTTCTTCTGGCTTCCTTGGGCACTGCACATGTATGGGACATCTATTCACAAGATAGATAGATAGATAGATAGATAGATCTTTTAATAAAAGAAAAATAGCTTGTCAGCTATTCATTTGCATGGGATGTTCAAATTGAAATTTCTTGTAGTAACATCTCCAGACCCAGAACAGTTCATAAAATCCCCTGTGACTTATCAAATTTAGAACAACTCAGAGTACAGGGAAGGTCATGGAGGTTCTTTGGTGCAGAAGGCTTTTCTCACCGTGGAGCATGACAAAATACACGGTGGGATCACTGAGCAGGTCTTGTGGGAGTAGAATTATCTGAAAATATCTCATGCCTTTAGAAATGGAATGTTTGCCAAATCTTGAGACCAAGCTCATCATATGCCTGAAAACCATTTAAAAACTATGTACTGGGTCTGTTTAAGTTGTATTTAATGAGGCAATGTAACCAACCTTACCATGCCCTGGACTTCCTATCTAATCAGCTTTTATGATCTAAGCTAAATATGTGGCTTTAATCTTGAGCTATATACTCTTTTATACCCCTGGCTAAGAACTCTCTCTCTCTCTCTCTCTCTCTCTCTCTCTCTCTCTCTCTCTCTCTCTCTGTGAGTGTGTGTACATTTTGTGGTAATCATATGCTGAAAGCAGCTAATAAGTTAAAAGGAACCTTAACATGTATCCACTTATCAGTGAGTACATATCATGTGAGTTCTTTTGTGATTGTGTTACCTCACTCAGGATGATGCCCTCCAGGTCCATCCATTTGCTTAGGAATTTCATAAATTCATTCTTTTTAATAGCTGAGTAGTACTCCATTGTGTAAATGTACCACATTTTCTGTATCCATTCCTCTGTTGAGGGACATCTGGGTTCTTTCCAGCTTCTGGCTATTATAAATAAGGCTGCTATGAACATAGTGGAGCATGTGTCCTTCTTACCAGTTGGAACATCTTCTGGATATATGCCCAGGAGAGGTATTGCTGGATCCTCCGGTAGTACTATGTCCGATTTTCTGAGGAACCGCCAGACTGATTTCCAGAGTGGTTGTACAAGCTTGCAATCCTACCAACAATGGAGGAGTGTTCCTCTTTCTCCACATCCTCGCCAGCATCTGCTGTCACCTGAGTTTTTGATCCTAGCCATTCTGACTGGCGTGAGGTGGAATTGCAGGGTTGTTTTGATTTGCATTTCCCTGATGATTAAGGATGCTGAACAGTTTTTCAGGTGCTTCTCAGCCATTCGGTATTCCTCAGGTGAGAATTCTTTGTTTAGATCTGAGCCCCATTTTTTAATGGGGTTATTTGATTTTCTGGAGTCCACCTTCTTGAGTTCTTTTTATATATAGGATATTAGTCCCCTGATGCTCAGAGTCAGCTATTGGATGGATCACAGGGCCCCCAAAGGAGGAGCTAGAGAAAGTACCCAAGGAGCTAAAGGGGTCTGCAACCCTATAGGTAGAACAACAATATGAACTAACCAGTACCCCACCCCCCAGCTCATGTCTCTAGCTGCATATGTATCAGAAGATGGCCTAGTTGGCCATCATTGGAAAGAGAGATCCATTGGTCTTGCAAACTTTATATGCCTCAGTACAGGGGAACGCCAGGGCCAAGAAGTGAGAGTGGGTGGGTAGGGGAGTGGGGGGGAGGGTATGGGGGACTTTTGGGATAGCATTGGAAATGTAAATGAAGAAAATACCTAATTAAAAAAAAAGAAAGAAACAGGCAGAATTGAAGAGAATCTTTGTGGCATATATTTCTGACAGAACATTCAGAATATATAATGAATTAAAAAAGAATCAAGAAATAAATGTCTCATTTAAAAAATGGATGGCATATCTGAACAGAGCACTCTCAATGGAAGAAATAAAAGGTGGGAGTGGGTGGGTAGGTGAATACCCTCATAGAAGCAGGGGGAGGGGGGATAGGATAGGGAGTTTCTGGGCAAGGGACTGGGAAAGGGAATAACATTTGAAATATAAATAAAGAAACTATCCAATAAAAATTTTTTTAATTGCTAAAAACAAAACACAAACAAAACAAAACAAAACAAAAAATGTATCCACCATAAAGGCTGGAAATAGGTTGGTAATATTTGTTTCCAGTTTTGAGTGCTTTTCTGTGTCAGTTGGGGGTCAGTAAAATGTCTTCTTCCCTTGTGTGACCGAACAGGATATATGTAGAAGAATTCACCTTCCCCTACACCATGCTATCTATGTTGTTCAGTGAGTACAGAGCAAACCCCCTTTGTTGGGGACAGAGGATGGATAGACACCAGACATATATGATCGACAACTCACAGGTCACAAACCGTAGATGACAGGCAGATGGAAGGCACAGGGAAAGAAGTGGAAACTTATCTTGGTTCATTCTTGTTTTAAAGTACTTCAAGAAGCAAAGTGGAAGAAAAACTCATTCTTTTTTTTTTAAAGATTTATTTATTTATTATTATATGTAAGTAGACTGTAGCTGTCTTCAGACAGTCTTTCTTCTCGATCCAGCCTTGCTCACTCACTGTAGCTCTCTTCAGACACCCCAGAAGAGGGCATCAGACCTCATTATGGATGGTTCTGCGCCATCATGTGGTTGCTGAGATTTGAACTCACAACCTTCAGAAGAGCAGTCAGCACTCTTAACTGCTGAGCCATCTCTCCAGCCTGGAAGACTCATTCTTTAACGCTGCACTAACATAGAATCCGATAAAACTAATCCTGTGACTTTTCCGATGACCCAGAGCCTAGCACACTGTAACTGCACAGCAGAGTGTCTGTTGTGTCTGGAATGAGCAGGGCACATACCTGTCTTCAGTGTGTCTTGTCCTTGTAACGTTTCACCAGCAAAACACACTCGGACAACCAGATCCTTCTACGGCAAAGCTTTATTGCTTACTTCTCAGGAAGACCCTGAACCCGGAAATGGTGCTGCTTAAATACCCCTCCGTGTCACATGTCAGCTCCTGATTAGCTGCTCACCCATCACCCCACTATTACACCCCGGGATGGGCAGTGACTTGGCATGAATTTACTCCAGCACCTGCGCACATTGCTTGTTTACTAGTTAGGCACTGAGGAAGCCAGCACCATCTTGTAATGGTGATTGTTCATGGCTTCCCACAAGTGTGTCTCAAGGTATTAAAGCAGAGTTCAATATATGGAGAATTGGAAATGAGCCCTTGCTGGAGAGAGGGTCAGGTAAGCTCTGAGGCAGGGGGATGAACGTTGCAGTCTTGGGTTTACTTGGTTCTTTGTACCTGGCTTTTTTTCCCCTTACAGTGGCATCCCTAAAGCCTTTTGTCCCAGATCAGGTCTTGGCCTTGTCAAGAAAGCATGACAGGATCCTCACTCAGCCTGACACCTCAGCTGCTGCCCAGCACTGTGGCCGCTCTGAAGGAGCACAGAAGAGATGCCCTTTCAGGAAGAGAGCTGCTGGCCCTGGAAAAGAGCTAGGGTAGATGAGGAGGACCAGGCCTGACTCCAAGGAAGGAGAGGGCCCTCCAACAAGCCAGATAAGAAGATGAAGGCATATCAGTTCCTAGATAAGAAAGAACACACTGATGGTGGTGGTGGTGGTGGTGGTGGTGGTGGTGGTGGTGTGTGTGTGTGTGTGTATGTGTGTGTGTGTGTGTGTGTGTGTGTGTGTGTGTGTGTTTATAGTAAGTCTGCTTCTTCCTTTTGTTCAAGAGGTTGCTTTGCTGTCTCTTGGTGACTGAGGAATGAATGGGCTGACAGTGCATGAAGGGTCATTCACTGACCCACACATTCCCTCCTAGAGTCACTTAGCTCTGTGTCAGGCCATGCACACTTCAGTGGGAATTCTAACTTTTGATTCATTTTTTTCACGCACCCATCTGTTCACTCACTTCCAATTCCGAATGCCTTGCTTCATCCTTCCTCGGTCAAGTTTAAGGTGACATCTGAGAACCATTTCTTCTTCCCAGTCTGTCATCAAAGTCGTGGAAACCTTCCTGCCTCGGTCCTCCGAGTCCTATGGTTCCATGTGCAAACAATCACTCTTAGCTCTGCTTTTTGGAGATTCAGCTCTCACACTGTAGCCCAGGTTTGCCGTGAACTCACTATGTAGCCCATGCTGGCCTCAAACTCAGCAATCTCCCTTGCCCAGCTTTCTGAGCTCTGGGGATTCAGCGGTAAATACCGCACCCAGAGCTTTCCCCCCAGGGTCCACTTGGGTATGGATTTGGAGGATATTCTTCAACTCAGGACAGGTTTGGAGAAATGTAAAACCTTCCTCTCCCAGCGCATGAATCCTCAGAGGACAGGCCCTTGGGGAATGTGCATGCAGGCTCATCTTCTCATGAATATTGAACACATCATGAATATTTATCAATGGAATTGTGTCTTCCCAAGATGATCTTATTTGAATTCCTAACACGTGTCCCTTAAAATATGACCAGGACCTGAAATAGGGACTTTTCAGAGCTAACCAAGTAGTGATGCAGTCATTAGGGTGGCCCTAATTGAGTGGGACTGGTGATGTCTGTCACAAGAAGGGAAGTTTGGGGACAGACACCAGCATAGAGACAAATGTGTGAAGATAAAGATCAAGATTGCAATGCTGCTTTGACAAGTCAAGGGTACCTGGGTTGCTGACAGTCTCCAGGGAGAAGGGTGGCTACTCTCCAGAGCCTCCAGATACCTTGATCTTGGGCTTCTGGCCTTCTGGCTCTGAGGCAATGGAGTTCTGCTGTTTAAGCAATTCCATTAGTGGGGCTTTTACAGCTGTTTTGCAAACACACACACAAGGGTTGGAAAGGAGAGCATAGATTCTCTACAGGAGACGGGGCTTCCTTTATTCTGGCCCTTCTTCTCTCAGCCCCGTGTGGCTCTCTGTGACCTTGGCTGTGAGCATTATTCTTGGAGGAGCCCTTGTGTCCACATTTGTCCTTCAGGTGGCTACAGGCACAGCAGCTCTGGCTATTCAGAAGTGAGTGTGGCTCTGTCCACCCACCCTCCAGGTTTGGGAGGGTCACAGGTATTTAAGAAGGCTCACTCCAGAGCCAGCCTGTTAGGTGGCTCCCTGTGGCAAAGCCTGTGACCTCAAGGCTCAGACCATTATCCATTCCTCCATCTAGTTCCCAGGTGATGACTACAACCCAGCTGGATCTGAACTCCCACTCTGCAGCCTGATGTGGCTCCCTGCACAAAGTTTCCAAAAGGAGTTCCTAAAGCATGATTTGTCAGGCAGGCGTGAGGGTGAGCAGTGCTGCAGTCAGCATTAGGGAAGCTAGGAGCAACAAAAGAACCAGAGGGCTGAGTCACTGCGCCCGCTGGCCTTTCCGGATGCGCTGGAGAGCGTGACCACAGATGAGGACGGTTTCTCCCTGGGCAACTGCTGAGTCAAAGGCTGTATTGTTGCCGGAGCCCATTGATGGACATTCCCATTTGCCTCTCAGCAAACAGCTGCCCTGGTGCGTGAGCTGCAGCATGTGGAAGTGCTATGTGCCCACCCCCTTGCCAAGCTTGGAGATGACGGGTCTGCTGATGCTTTCCGTGGGGGCTGGACCAGGGCTGTGCACACTAGGGGGCTTGTGTTTACTGCCCATCTCTGAGTTTTCAGTGAATTGGTTTTTTTTGTTTTTTTTTTCTTTCAGGTTTATAAATTAAGGATTCAAAACACCATCTCTCCAGAAGTTATTTTCCCCAGGATTTCGTATAAAGATGGCTTTGATTGTCATGCGCTCATTTCTCCCTAGGGTTGCCTTGTGCATTCAGCTGCATGGTGTAGTCGCTAACGAAGATGAAGATGTGACTCCTGCAACAATATAGGGATTTCTTGGAACACTGGGAGGGCTCTTTTTATAATTTATGTCAACACTGAGCTGAGCGGGTGCCAATGCGCATGAATACATGACGCCTTCCTATTCTCTGACTATAATCCAGCAAGTCTTGCTGGGGGTTGCCCTCTGCTCTTTAGGTATCCTGCAAACGGGACTTCAAGGCAAAGGCACTGGGTTTGGAGGTAAAAGGAAGAGAAAAATAAAGTTGCTTGGGCAGCTTGTTTCTGCCTTCTTGACAAGATTGGGCAGGGCCATTAGCGTGGAAGTGAGTGGCAAGAAAAATGAGACCATGAGCAAGAGAAACAACGCCCAGTGTGGTACAGTGTTTGCCCAGCAGGTGCCAGACCCAGGGTTCCATCTTTAGCACTGCAAGAGCAAAATCAAAGCCAGAAACACAGCAAAGGAAACAAACCCATAAATCACACAGCTACAGTTACTGGGTAAGGAATTTGCAATACTACATTCAGTACAACAACAACAATAACAAAACTCTGTAAGAGAAAAGTATACACAGCAGGTGGATAAGTGGATTTCAGGAGAGATTTGGCAGCTTGTGAACAGAACCCAAGTCCTGTAGCCCCCTAAGTCACCACAACCTCCTACTGTCAGAGCTCAGCAACCGTCCTCTTGGGCTCTCTGTTCCTTTTTTCTTCCTTTCCTTCTTCTTTCTAGTGTAACTAAATATCCTTCTTGCTTATTCCATCTCCATACTGGATTCTTAGGTGAACCATGTTGCAGATTTCCAGTCTTGTTATTTCTATATGGTACTTGGAACTACTTGGATGGGGAAGTCTTTGGTTCCAGGATGTGGGAGCACGACTGGAGTTGTGCTGTTTGGTCCCAAGTGCTCTGCACCCTTTTGCTTACAGCATGGACACAAGCTTGGACAAACCATCTGGGCCCATTTTTGTCATCTGCCTGCTGCCAGCTGTGCGCTGTGTGTGGACCAGTACTGCCCAGCTGGCACCTGTCATTCTTGTTGCCTGTTCAGCTCAGTCTGCCTGCTGATGGCATCCCCTGCCTAGCAGGCAGTTGGCCTTACCTTGTTCATTCTGCTCCCAGAAAGAGGGCACCCCTGTCCTCTTGACTGTGTCTACATAAGCATTTCTTCCTGGGAGAGGTCTTCTCTGACTTTTCCTGATCCTTTCTGGCCTGGCTTGCAGTGTTCCTCCCCTACGGTAGGCCCCTGACTGGGGAGTGACCTGTTCCTCTGCAGGGCTTTGTCTCCCCCTGCTGGGGCTACCTGGGACAGCACCTAGCTTCCTTTTCCTGACTTCTTTCTGCTGCGCAGGCTGTTAGCCACGTGCAAGCATTGATGGCTGAGCGGAGGAATTTAGCCTGGCATTCAGAAACCACTACTGGAATTTTACATTGAGATAAGCAGGATAAATGTTTCGGGGAGAGACACTCCCTAGCTTCTGTTTATCTCAAGGCTAGGAGATTAGAACTTTGCAGAAGAGAGGAGTGCAGATGATAATCAGTCTGTTTGTCCTTAGCCACTGCTCTGCAAGGAAGCCCAAGCTCAGCTGTCCCCGGGGGAGCACCAGCATGCCTGGCTGGCCAGAGCTGGGTCATCTGGTTCCTACTGCTAGAAAGCTGGATATATTGGCAATGGGGCCCACAATTATGGGCTGTGCACAGAGAACAGGGGCACATGTCCGTGCAAGCAGTTAGCTGTTCTGCTGCAAGCCGGGAGAACCGCTTGAAAGTCACAAACAGATAGCTAATAAGATGGCTCAGGGGACAAAGACAATGCCAAGCTTTGTGGACTCCATCCCCGGAATCCACAGAGGGGAAGGATTCCTTTGACCTCAATAAACGCACTGTGGCAAGTGTGTGCAAAAAATATGTTCATGCATATATGATGAGTGAATAATAATGTAATAAAGAGGGGCTGGAGAGATGGCTTAGGGGTTAAGAGTGTGTTTCCTCCTCTTCCAGAGGGGCCGAGTTCTTCAGATCCAGTGTGGGGCTTATAACGTCAGCTGTGGGGGATCTGAAGCCCTCTTGCTGGCCTCCACAGTGCTGCACGCACATGCGAGAACCCACACAGAGACTCATGCGCATGCATATATTTAAAAGTACATTGGAAAGTGTTCACAAAACGCTCACACATGTTTAGGCAGCAGTAGGTCCAGCTGTTCCTGTGGGGAATGGGGTAGGAAGTTCTAGAGATCATAGGATAGCAAGAAGCTCTCATAGGGTAGCTGTCTATGAAAACAGAAAGTCTCTGTCATGCAGTGTTTGAACAGAGGTTGAGAAGGGTTTGCATAGGCTCCGCAGCCCTTGCAATTGTACCCAGTTTTATAATTTTGCCTTGTTTATTGTCTCACTATGAACCCAATGCTATCTTGCCCCCCCCCCGCCCCCAACTGTGTTTCACTCCCTGAGTACTGGGATTATGGGTGTGTGTCCCCAAGCCTGGCATAGTTCTGACTTCTTTTGAAAGGTGAATGGGTGCCCTGGAAGTTATGTGCATGTCCATGTGACATACTAACCTGGCTTAGTGAGAATTCTTGCCAGTGCCCAAGGTTGATGAACTGTCTGGAAATTGGCCACACACACACACACACACACACACACACACACACACACACGAATGACTTAGGAACTGCTCTGTCTTGTTTCCACCGCCAGCAGCAATGGTTCTAGTTACAATCTGAATTTTGGAGTTGTGGGTCCTCATCAACGCTGAAGTAGAGTTTATCCCATGTTAGCCCAGAGAACACATCCTTTGTTTCTTAGAGCCCTGAAAATTTCTCTCCCACAGCAGGCAACTCTCAGCACCTGAATCACACATAATCACACAGGCCAGCCAGGCAGGGGCTGCCTTTAGGAGTGAGCAGACAGGTGTCCAAGTGAGCAGACAGACTGGTCTAAGAGAGGATCTTGCAGGAGAAGACTACCCAAGTGACCTTTGGCATGGGGTAACTCGGAACACAGAGAAGGAATGCACCCCCAGCTCTTCTCAAATGTCTGGATTCTGGCTTATCCTGGTCCACCCTGGGAGAGGATCCGGTTGCTTGAAATCATCCGGAACACCAGTATACTCCTAGACACAAGCCCAGTGGTAATGGGGGAACCCGGACTCTAGGTAGCAGAATCCTGGGAAGGGAATTTGGTGCATACACCTCTTCCTGCTCAGGGCTCCAGTCTTCAGGGGAGGTCATGTTACAGGAAAAAGATGAAGATGTATTGTTAAAGTCACTGGAGCCCTTGTCAGCTGACCCTGAGTTGAACAAAAAGAGGATTGTGCTTGTTAGTCCTGTCTCAACCAGACAAACCCTCTAAGAGAGGCTCTAGAGGTCAGAGAGGGCCTCTTCTGACTTTGAGAACGTAGGGTGTCATGTGAGAGGGGCCTATGAAGAGATCTGTTACCCCAAGAACTCTGAGCAGCCAATAGAAATGGGGGAGTCTCAGTGCTTCTATCCCGGGGAACTGAAGGTTCTGCGAACATCGTGTAAGCTCAGAAGAACTGTCCTGATTGCCTTATCTATGTGGGAAGACCTGCCCCCGTCAAGGGCAGCACCCTCTGCACAGCCCATATATAAAGGGCACAGCAGTAGGAAGATTTTTGGCCTTTTGCTCAACTCCCTCTTGCCTCTGAGTTGATTCCTCTCCTTGCAGCTATTCCTCCACTGATGTCAGAACCAGTGTTTCCAGCCTTCTGATGTGGACTAGACACCAACAGTTCTCCAGAAACCAACTAGTTTTGCAACACCCCCCAATTCCCCTGAGACTGCAGAGGTCCCCAGCCTCATGAACTGAGCAAATACTGGGTTGTTTGCCCCTCTAGAGGGAGACAGTTACAGTGGGATTGTATCTCACTGGTGAGGCAGCCAGCCTCACAGACCAAACGGCTTCTAGAGTCTCACTCTTTCAGTGGGATTCAGCGTTTGTTACTGTTTTTATGTAAGTTGACTTAATACATTCGGCACATATAAAGCTCTTTCCATTGCTCCTTGTGCATGTGTTGCAAGGGCAGGTCCAGCCACCCACAAGTCTGTCTTCAGGGTACTGAATCGAGATTAGAGTTTAAATAGAGGGCCAAGGATAAGCACCTCTATTCTGATCAGTCTCAGACAACGTGTGGTCCCGCCCACCACGGATCCGTCATTATAACAACATGAGAACTTCAGTCTCATTGTAAGGTAGTCCGACAAGCTGTTAGAAATGCATGCAATCTCTTCCCAGGCAGTGTACTCCCCAGTACAAGATTGCTAGGAGAATGCCCACTCCTTTGGGCTCGCTGTTTCAACAGTCTGATGTTCAACAGTCGAACTGAGCTACCTGTTACCCTGCAGCTCTGAGACTTGACCTCTCCTTACAGCTCCCGAGCTGTTGTCTGTCTGTCCATGGGGTTAATAACTCTTTATAAACCCCTTTGATAACCCCCCCCCCCCGCAACAACCCATCTCAGTGTCCCCTTGAACTCCGGAGACCTTTGTACCAGTACCATTTCCAGTGTAAACCGAAAAGGCCACGCCCACACATCTCTACCCACTACAAGGAGGATAGAAGCGGTGCTGGGTGCCACACCTTGGATGCCAATCTAGGCACAGGGAATCAGGGTCCTGTTCAGAAACAGAATGAGGTTCTTGGTCTTCAAGGCTGTGGGGGCACCCAGACGTGTGGACAGGGTGTGCGTCCTGGAGGACAGGGTGACAAGAAGAAGGCCAGTGGCCTCTGCAGAGAAACAGGTTCTTCAGGGTGCATTGGAAAGCCTCTTGGGAATCCACGACAGCTGCCCCCTCCCCCACTTAAACGGTGCTGAGTTCCCCATTGGGAACACAAGCTGGTAATCCAGGTGAGTTGTGAGCACAGAGAGAACACGCGATTGCCTGGGACTTGTGGCTGAGCACAGGAGAACTGATTTCCATCTTTCTTCAGCCTAGAGTTTCTCCTTCTGGGGATCCTCCAGCCCTGCCCAGGCAATTACCTGCTCCAAGGCACACCCATCCCAGGCTCTGGCCCCGGCCCTGCCCATCTGGCATGCGGCCTCAAACTGGAGATGTTTACATAAATTAAGAAGTGAGCTCGCTCGCTCCTGTAACAGAAGAGCTGTTCTCTAAGTCTGTGATGCTTTCTGGTACAGGTGAGACCTGGAAAGGGCTGAAATTCAGGGCTGCAGCTCGGTGAGGAGGCAGAGAGCCACCAAGTGTGACTTCTAGCTTACTCTGACCCAGCTGATCACATGATCATGTGGGGACTTTGCACCGGAGTTTACAGGAAGAGTCCTGCCGGCTGGGGCCTTGGTGGGAGCAGGGGGCCTGCTCACTTCATTTGCTCGGCTGCTGGTAGTCAGTGTGCACTGCTCTGCCCACCCCGCCCCTGGCAGGACCCTGACGAGTCATACAGCACCCAGGGGAAGCACAGCCAGGGGAAGAGAGGGGTGCCTGCGGCCCTGTGGGATGGTGGTCTGTAGCACTCTTCTAAAGTGAACAGGTGAGTCCTTTTTAGATTGTGTTGTGCTGCGTGTGTGTGTGTGTGTGTGTGTGTGTGTGTGTGTGTGTGTGTGCTGTGAGCATGTGTGAGTGTGTGTGTATGTGTGTGTGTGTGTATGTGTGTGTGTGCTGTGAGCATGTGTGTGTGTGTGTGTGTCTGCTGTGAGTGTGTGTGCATACAGATGTGTGTCCCTGTGTTCTCAGGACCTGAATCAGAGGCGAATCTGAAACAGTAGACGCCTTGAGTTTGTTCAGCACCTATAGTGTTCTTGTTTGGGTCACATTGAATTTTCCTTGCAGAAAGTTCCAGTTAAGGGTTTTGAACATAAAAGGCGAGTGTGAGTGAGTGGGTGCCTTGTAAGGAAGCCTTTTCAGATGGCTGCAGAGGCTCCAGCAATAGCAGAGAGCTTGGCAGACTCTTCCAAAAACTCTCTTCTGCAGCTTGCTGTCAAATGCCATGTTGTTCTGAAGTTCGGTGTCTGGAATGGACAGCTTGGAGGATCTGGGTGAAGAGGAAGGGGTGCAGCTTCCTGGGGTTTCCTCCTTCCCTGAATGTGTTTTCTTAGGTGGAAGAGAGGCAGGCTTGTGACTGCTGAAGAAGGACCCAGTCAGGATGGGAAGAGACTCCCAATTGCAACCACTGCCTTCAGAAAGATCCAAATTCTAGAAGAGGGGGCAGGTACCACATCTCCAACTTTCCCTCCAAGTCGAGGCTTCTGCCTGGCTGCTATTGGAAACTTGCAACACACAGTCACTCAGAAAGCAACACGAGCACATCTGCCGTGGTCTTATCTATTACAGAGAAAAATAATTAATAGCAGGAAAAAAATTCAGTGATAGGGGAATGAACTATCAAAGCGAGATAATTGTAGAAATCTGACGCAGGCACGTGGACACTGTGTTTGATGCTATGACCATTAGGGCAGAGTGTGAGATTACATCAAAGCTGAGGTATTGTTGTTGTTATTGTTGCTGCTGTTTTGTTGTTATTAGAGATAGGGTCTTACTCTGTAGCCCAGAAAGGCTTGAAACTTGTGGCAGCCCCCTGCTTAAGCATCCCAAGTGCTGGGATTATAGGCTTACAACAACTATTGGTGTTGTTTTGGAGGTGCAAAGGCAGAGTTCCCCTGTACCACCCCTGAGGCATATCCTGCCACCATCAGTGCTGGGCCGAGCTGGTGCCTCCCGGGGTCCTAACAAGCATAAAAACCCATCATGTTTCAGCCCCGAATTTCACGTCTTTGCCTTGGAAAGCTGCTGGGCCTTTGGTGATGATGCCCAGGCCCTCAGACTTCCTGCTCAGCTTTGGCAGATATCTTTGTTTGGGAGCAGGTGGGCTCAGAGAACTTACCCACTCTGTTCTTCTCTGGAGGGCCCTGGCAGCTGCACTCTTGACAGCTTTGTTTGTGCCATGTATGGGTTGGCCCCAGGGTGACCCGTGAAGGTCCTTCAGTGCCTGCCAACAGCCCTGCCTCCCTTTCTGAAAGCACACCAGGCACGTTTCCAACATGCGTCAGGGTGTGACTGGCATGGGAGCCCCAGGGGCAGAAGACACATAGATCCAGTTAGAATCTGTGGAGCCGCTTCCGGGTTCATTCAGGAGATAGTGAGCACCTGCTGTTCCCTCGCTGGCTTCAGTGACTACGGCAAGCTCACCAAAGGCAATCCAGCTTCAGGGTGGTCGTGATGACCCAGTGAGAAAGCTGAGCTGCTGATAACACAGGTATACGTATTTACAGGCCATCAAAAGTCAAGGTTGGTCCAATCAAGGGAGACAGGGAGTGAGGCTCTGCGAGGGTGGGACCTGTACTCTCTGCTGTTGGATGATGGAGGGGCTAGGGTGGCAGAGGTGGCACCAGGCAGGCTACTGCGGAGGAGAGCAGCAATGACTCTGGTGGTAGGGCACAGGGCTAGAGCTTCACTGAGGAAAAGATGTGACCTGTTTGCCGTGGAGTTGATGGATGGCCCTTGGGAGTGTCCCTCCTGGTCCCTAGTCAGGATTCTGAACTCTGGCCATGCCCTTAGGCTCAAAGGGTGGAGTTTCTGGGAGGAGGCTGCACATACCATTCCTGGAGGCTCTCTCTCTCTCTCTCATCAGATATTTCAAAAACACAGATGCTGGATAAAGTGTTCTTCCTGCCTGTCCACCCTTCAGTCAACTGATTAATCCATCCATCCACTCATCTACCTATTATCCACCTATTGATTTACACACTCATCCTTACACACTCATCCACTCACCTCCATCTCTGCACCTATGCATTCGTCCATCAAGTTTCTGCATATCACCCATCTGCCTACCCCTAGATCTATTCACTCACTCACACATCCACCTGCTCCATGCATCCATTCATTGCTTAGGTGTGTGCTGAGCAGCTACTATGTGGTAGGCATTTTTGCCAGCCCTGAAGAAACACAGGTAACATAAGAGTGACTTTGGTCACCTGTATTTTAATTTACAGCCAATTAATTTTGCAATGTTGAGTGAACAGAGCTTTAAACCACTTGAAACAGACAACTTAGGTTTGTGTGTGTGTGTGATGTGTGTGATCTTGCTCTGTGATCAGTGCATGGGAGAAGCTCTAGAGGTCCCTGTGGGATGGGCCATGCTTAGCTGTTGGTCACGGTTATACTGTGCTGCTGACTTGGGGAACCCTGGAGCCTTCTCTCCCAGACTCCAGCTATTGCTCTCTAGAATGGCGCCTTGGTATTAGGCCTCTGTGTGAGACCTAGTGTCTGTGCTATATTCTCATCTTCTGTCACTACAGTCTTAGGTGGTCTGTGTTACGGTTCCTGTCCATCTTCCCTTTGCCCCTCCTCTGTCCTCACTCAGCCTTTGCTCACTGTAGTGGTGGTAGGGAAAGGCTCCATTTGAGAGTCTAGCCGCCCATAATGGGTATAGACATTGATAAGGGGACAGATGTGGTCCAGATAATAGACACCAGGGATAACACCCTAGTCTCATCGTTTTTCATTCCCTTCATGATACAACAGACCCAGGGGCTCTGGTGACTGAATGTACAAAAGAGACAACTGGATATTATCTTATTTCTGTGGAACATGCATACCACACTCAAAAATTCTTGTCCCATATGGTCTATGTGAGATCAGCTCTCTGTCCTGAACCACAGCCCCATACAGAGTGCACAGGGATCTACACAGCCGAGTCAGCACCAGGAGACAGATCGTCAGCAATAGGCCGGGGCACACGAAACCTGATGTCTTCACACATGGCTTGTAAAGAGAGAGAGAGCGTATGGATCTCTCTGGATTTCCTTCAGGAGCTTGGGAGTTCCTGTGAGAGTGAGTGCTGGGCACACAGCCCCACCTCGTGTGACATGTACCTGGAAGCTGCAGTCACTGACCGCTGCAGGGTTCCCATGTTGTTATTAAAGAGCTGGGCTATGAGGTATTAGAGACAACAGAAAGGACTTGGGTGTTTGAGGTCCCAGAGACACAGATATCTCTCCCTCCCTTTTCTCTCTCCCTCCCTTTTCTCTCTCCCTCCCTCCTCCTCTTTCTCCCTCAATCCTCCCTCTCTCCCTCCTCCCTTCCCTCCCTCCTTCACTTCCTCCTCCCCTCCCTCCAATATTCCCTCTCTCTTCCCTTTCTCCCACCTCCTCTTTCTCCTCCTCTCCCTTTCACCTCCCCCTCTACTCCTCTTCCTCCTTCCCTCCCTCCCACCTCCCCTCTCTTCTCCTTTCCCTCCTCCCCTCCTTCCCTCCTCCCCTCCTTCCCTCCTTTCCTCCTTCCCTCCTCCTCTCCTCCCCTCCTTCCCTCCTCCCCTCCTTTCCTCCTCCCCTCCTTTCCTCCTCCCCTCCTTCCCTCCTCCTTCTCTTCTTTTCCTCTCCTTTCTTTTTCCCTCCTTTTTTCCTGCTTTCTTTCCTCTCTCCCTCCCTCCTTTCATTTTCTCCTCCTCCTTGTTTGATGGAGTCTTATGTGTAGACTCAAATTTGATATCCTCCTGCCTCAGCCTCTGGCATGCTGGGATTGTAGGTGTGCCCCACACTCCTGGCCCTAGGAAGATTACCCACCTCCCACTGCAGAGCTAATTGCAAAACAGAGGGTTTGAGGAAAATGGAATTGGCTGAGTCTCCAGAAGCATTGGCTGACAGGAAGAGACATCTCCCTGGGGTCTGGAAGATCTGGAATGTTAATGAAGGTGGCTTTTGTTTTTAAAAATCCCCTTTTCATGATTTGGAGACACCAAGTTTAATCCAGGAACAACTGAGAGGTGCCCAGGTGCTTTTGACCTCTGTTGGGTGCTTGGAATAAATAGGAAGTTTGTAAGCAGTGAGAAACAGGGCAGTGAATTAGGACAAAAAGCTCGTATGATGCTGGCGGAGGCCATTGCAGAGAGGGTTCAGAGCTTCTTGTCACACAGTTTCGTGTGTATATGTATGTGGTGTGTGTGTGTGTGTGTGTGTTGTATGCATATGTGTGTGTATATGTATGTGGTGTGTGTGTGTGTGTGTGTGGTATATGTGATGTGTGTGTGTGTGTTGTATGCATATGTGTGTGTATATGTATGTGGTGTGTGTGTATGTGTTGTATATGTGATGTGTGTGTGTGTTGTATGCATATGTGTGTGTATATGTGTGTGGTGTGTGTGTATGTGGTATATGTGATGTGTGTGTGTGTTGTATGCATATGTGTGTGTATATGTATGTGGTGTGTGTGTTTGTGTGGTATGTGTGATGTGTGTGTGTGTATGTGTATGTGTGTTGTATGCATATGTGTGTGTATATGTATGTGGTGTGTGTGTTTGTGTGGTATGTGTGATGTGTGTGTGTTGTATGCATATGTGTGTGTATATGTATGTGGTGTGTGTGTATGTGTGGTATGTGTGATGTGTGTGTGTTAGACTCACTGAGGTGGTTTGACCACAGGTTTCCCACCCACTTCTATCTTCTGTGGTTGTTTGCAGGCCATGGCGCAGGCTGCTGGGCTGCCACAGGCCAGCACTGCTTCTGGCCAGCCCTACGTGAGCAAGCTGGTTCTGCTTGGAAGCAGTTCTGTGGGCAAGACCAGCCTGGCCCTCCGGTACATGAAGCAGGACTTCAGCAATGTCTTGCCGACTGTGGGGTGTAAGTGAGGAGAGCCCTGGTAGGGGCAGATGGGAATGTGGTCTTCCTCAGGACGGCCCTTGCTCTGCAACCCAAGGCTGGATATGCCAGATTGCAGGGCGGGGCTAGGTGTCCATCAAGGGCAGGCAGGTACACTGTCTGGAAATGCACATAAACAACCTTTGCTACGGGTCAGGGAACAGGCTAGGGGTCAGCTTTCAGCCCAGTTGGCATTTGTGAGTGTGTAGATCCAGGGGTAGGGTCTCTGTTCCTAGAAGGCTTCAGTATGGGGGACTGGCAGTGAGGTTGGGGTATGCTATAAGGGAAGAAAGAGAAAACAACTGTCTGTGTGCTTGCTTATGTATGCATATATGTAAGTATATATACATTTATCTTTGTATGTCTGTGGTATTTGAGACAAGGGCTCACTATGTAGCTCAGGCTAGCCTGGAACCCTCCATCCTCACGGCTCTGCTTCCCCTGTGCAGTGATGATGAACATGTGCTACTACACATGATATGTTTTAATTTAGAGCAAGGACAGATTAGAAAGCAACCCCTACCCCATGCCCGTCATTATTGTTATACCCGTTAAGGATTTCTCCCTAAAAGGATGCTCCTCCTGCTTCCAGGCATCTCGCCCTTGCTTCCCCCCCCCCCCCTTCCAATCTTAGAAGTGACAGGAAGCTTTGTCCTCAGTGGACTTGAGACTTGGGTCTCTCCTCTCATGCTCCATCTTATTATGTGTCCATCCACCCCCCTCCTCCCCCAAACTCACTGCCTCAGGGATTGCCAGTTTGTGCAGACCGGTCTGGTGAGGTAAAAGCTCCCTTCTCTCCAGGAAGGCTCTGCTCTGTGTTGTATAAACATCTCAGCCGTGGCTAATGGGTCATTGCCTGTGTGTGCCCTGCCCTTGTACCTCTGCTGGGATTTGAGAACTCCCAGCCAACATGTTTAAAGGGAGAGCAAGATTGTATGCAGAGAAAGCGTATCTGGGCTTTATGCCCAGGATTCACTCCTCCCCCTTGCCCTCCCTCCCAGCTCCCTCCCACTCTGTATGTGCTTAGGATGTGTGCATGGGTGCATGCTTACATAGAGGGCACAGGTGGATGCCTGGTGTCCTGCTCTATTCCTCTCTACCACATCCTCTTGAGAAAGGGTCTCTGTCACTGAACCTAGAGCTAGGCCAGCAGTATGTGGTCCTCCTATCTCCCCTCAGCCTGTACCTTCACAAAGGTGGTGGACTTGGGCTCCTCATCTCTGAGGGTTGAGATCTGGGAATCAAACTCTGGTCCTCTGGAGCAGCAGTGGTTGCTGTTAACCACTTAGCCATCTCCCCAGCCCCGCAGCTTGCCTTCTTAGACAGCCCAGACCCTCCTGCCTAGGGATAGTGGTCTCACAGTGAGCCGGGTTCTTCTCTGTCAATCATTAATCCAGACAATCCCTTGCAGACAGGACCACAGGGCGAGCTGAGACTCTTTAAAAACAACTCTAGGCTGTGTCCAGTTGACAGTTGAGGCTAATCAGGACATCAGTTAAGGCCAGAGCCCGGACTGAGGTGGTAAGCCCATAGCCAAGGATCACCACAGGTGGCTGGAGTCCCTGGAGGTTGGAGAGAGGTGGGGGTGGGTTCTCTCAGATCTCTGAGCAGGAACAGGCCTTGCCTACAGCTTGATCCGGGGCTTCTGGTTTCCAGAACTGAAAGAATGGATTTAAGGCACTCAGCAGCTGGTGTAGCACTGCTCTGTCCTTGAGCTGTGAGTTTCATTTCATGCATGGAGGTCTGTTTGCCAGAGTCTCCCCAATTGGTTCCAAACCTACCCTGAGTCTGTGCAGGGAAGTGGCTCTGGGTGAAGCCTCTGGTCTCTGCTGACCCTTCACGTGCTGGGCTCCCTGACTCTCCCTGGCTTCTAGTACCCTACTAGCTCACACACTTGAAATAGAGGTTGTTGGTACCATAACTACTTTTAAATCACATCAGGGCCAGAGAGCTAAATCACCAGTTAAGAAGAACACATACCACTCTTCCAGAAGACCCGAGTTCTTGTTCCCCGCACCCACATTGGACAGCTCATAACCATCTGTAACTCTGGCTCCAGGGAATGCAATGTTCTCTTCTTGTCTCCATAGGCACTGCACGAATGTGCCCAAACTCACCCTGCACCTACACACACACACACATAACTAAAAGTAAAAATTCAATATTGGGAAGCAAAGTTCAAGGAAAAATATCTTCAGAGAAAAGGTGGATTGCGCGTTACAGGAGGGTGCAGGGTCAGTCTCTGTGATTTGGCTAAGGGGGTGCCTGAATGAGGAAGGGAACACCTGGAGGCAGCGTCGAATGCTCAGGGGAAGGTGGGGGCCCTGCAGGTGCTTCTGCAGCGGACACATGCAGAATTAAGTAACTCGTGAGAGATTTCTAGGTGCTGAAGTGAGGAACAGTATCAGAGGAGTTGAACAGGGGAAGGAGCTGAGGCGGGTAGCTTCCAGTGACTGAGGGTGGCTTCAGAGTGGGACGGGTGGCTAAGTGGCCAGTGCGCCAGAGGGACTGAGGCACAAGAATTCTCGAGTTCAGTGGCATTAGTGGACAGTGTGGAGACACTGCTGATTACTCATTTCTGGAGGTCCATCCCATGTCATTCTTAACTCAGAGTCTTATTCTTCACCCCAAGAGTTTAGCGTCACCCTAAGGAGAAACCTCTAAGGGGCACAAAGCGGTTTGCCAGCTATGCTTTGCTTCATAGAGAAGCTCCAGCCTCTGGAACAGGCATTTACTCAGCCTCTGCGAGCACGGGCTTAGCTGCCTCTCAGGGAGCTGCTAAGCATAGGTCAGGATGACGCACTAGGAGCCACAGATGAGCAGCGTACCCTGAGCAAACCCTCCCTTGGTCCCCTTATTGCAGGTGCCTTCTTCACAAAGGTGCTGGACTTGGGCTCCTCATCTCTGAAGCTTGAGATCTGGGACACAGCCGGCCAGGAGAAGTACCAAAGCGTCTGCCACCTCTACTTCAGGGGTGCCAATGCTGCGCTCCTGGTTTATGACATCACTCGGAAGGTAGGGTCACTTCCCACCCCCTTCCCTAGGCAACTGCACGTTTACTGCTTTCTATAGGGGTCCACGTCAAGGAAACAGGACTGGATCCATGGTTTATAGTAACGACTACATCAACCAAAGGGGCCAGTGAGCCCATGCTGCTAGCTTCATTCAGAGAGTCCTCTTGGCAACCCCTGACACCCAAAGCTGGGCTCTGTTTCTCTGCAATCTCCTGGTGCACTCCTTACCCCCACAGCACCACCATCAATGGTTCTAGTGTGCTGCTGACATAGCAAGGGACTGTTTCAGAGCCAGCCCACCTCCCCAGACCAACCAGTGTGTCTCACCAGGGGTTGCAGAACACAGAGCATGCATGGGATTGATATGGAAGGACTGGACTCGCATGCCCGAGTGTGTCCAACCTGGCCCAGGACAGGGTGAGCTTGCTGTTCACAGGAAATAGGGAAGTGGGGAGTAGTCATATTGGCTAGGAGGCAGGAAGGTGTAGTAGGTACAAGAGGCTTGGGGGAGGGTCCTGGATAAAAGATTGCAGTGGATCCAAAATGTATGTGTTGGTCATAGGTCCAGGAGTGTGGAGAGATGGGACCCCATATCAGCCTTGATGCCAGGGGTCAGGAGACAGGTGCCAAAGGACACAGGGTCAAGCCCCTCACCTGACCTATGAGGGGCTACAGTTAGGAACTGGGTTTGGGGAGATAACAGTTCTCTCAAACTCTCCTTCACAAAATGGTGTCCAAAGTGGAGCTCTTGACTCCAAATTCCCTGTGACATCCATGCCCTTGGCTTTCTGGTGTGCTGCCTGGCTGCACAGCTCTCCCTTAGCAGGGCCAGCCCATCCTGGATGCCCTCTCAGGGGATCAGAGCAGCCCTTTGGCATTGCATTCTGGAACAAGGTCTTGATGTGGCTATGCAACCACAAGGGAGCTTTGCTCTTCTGGTTCAGCAAGGAGAACTCCAGCACGGTTTCCATTCTGTCTCTTTAGGATTCCTTTCACAAGGCCCAGCAGTGGCTGGAAGACCTGGAGAAGGAATTCCAGCCAGGAGAGGTGGTGGTGATGCTGGTCGGCAACAAAACGGATCTGGGCGAGGAGCGGGAAGTGACCTTCCAGGTGCCGCATGGTGGCGGGCAGCAGGAGGGAGTTCTTGATTCTGTGGACTCAAGTACTTTTTGAGGCCTGGAAACACACACACACACACACACACACACACACACACACACACACATACTCTCTCTCTCTCTCTCTCTCTCTCTTTCTCTTTCTCTCTCTCTCTCTCTCTCTCTCTCTCACACACACACACACACACACACAACACACACAGCATATACCTCTGTGCCTCAGGCACTCACATACTCATCCATATACTTGCACTTACATGTATACCCATGATCTCTCTACCTCATACTTCATAAACACACATGCTCATGCACATGCCCAGAGTCGTTCTTCATGGATATATATTCATGAGCACACACATGTGCCTCCAAAGTCACCACATGCAAACCCACATGCAGATGCACTTGTGTGTATAGAAATGCACAAAGATTCCATCTTAGTTCCTCTTCTAGTTGGAGATTCATATAGAAGGTGTATGTACACATATGTACAGAGGGTGTGTGTATATCAGGTGGTCTGTGTGAAGAATATGTGCACATAGATGTCTTTTTCTATTGTTTTGAGGCAGGGACGTATGTGTCCAAGGCTGACCTTGAACTCATAATCCTTCTGCCCCAGCTTCTTGAGTGCTGGGATTACAGGTGCATTTCCATTTCTTGTGAGTCAACCACAGTCGTTGGACTTAGTGAGTCTTTGGAGGGGCTCTCATTAAACACACTGACTTTTTCCTTCAGGAAGGAAAAGAGTTTGCAGAGAGCAAAAGCTTGCTGTTCATGGAAACCTCCGCCAAGCTGAACTACCAGGTGTCTGAGATCTTCAACACTGTTGGTGAGTTACAGCCCCTCCACAGGAGTGTGAGAGCTCGCTGCTATGCCTCCACCCTTGGGTTGACTTCTGGTGTCCTTGGGGCAGGGAGGGGTATGAGGAAGACTAATAGGGAATGTTTGGTTAGGGTTCTGGGTGGTGCTCTCCAGTACACCTCCCTGTTTTCCACAGCTCAGGAGCTTCTGCAGAGAGCAGGAGACACGGGGAGCAGCCGCCCACAGGAAGGTGAGGCTGTGGCTCTGAACCAGGAACCTCCCATCAGGCAGCGCCAGTGCTGTGCACGATAGCCGCTGCCACTGCAGGAGAGCTGGCGGAGGACACATCTCAGCCTGTGCTTCAGAGGGTCCCCAGCCCAAGCTACTACGTCTTTGTGGCAAATCTGCCGGGGCTGCCTCTTTGTCCATTCATGTTCTGTGTCGGAGATGGCTTATGCTTGAGCCCTGGAGGCTTCCAGGCGTTGGTTTTCTCTGTAATCACTGCTTGCCAAAGCTGATGAGAACTGTCTCAGGGAAGATCCAGTGTCAAATGGCTCCCAGAAGACTGTCAGCCCTACCTTACCTGATACCCAGATACTTGGATGCCCTGAGCCAAGTGTGCCTGCTCCTCCTGGGCTGTCCCTTTCAGCTTCCTTGTGACCAGCACAGAGAGCTAAATGAAGCAGAGAAGCAGCATGGACTGGGAAAAGCCTTTGATCCGTGGGATGGGAGGACAGATGCTTCCTCCTGGGGCAGCATCCATAACTGGACCACTTTCGTTCTGGGAACTGTCAGGGGGAGAGAAGGGGCATCAATGCAAGGAAAAATGCAGAGATGAGCCCAAGAGAAAAACGAGCCCAAGGTGCTAAGTCTCAGTGAGGTGACGCAGGAGAGACAGAGTCTGAAAGGGTGGCTGGGATGGAAGTGTCCCCCTTCCAGCGGTGGATGGACAGAGCCAGGTTTCTACCTAGTGATCTGAGGACTCTAAAACCCCTGTCCCGAGATGAACACCGTGTTGTCTCATGTCCTTCTCTCCAAATATTAAACGTCTTGACAATCCGAACACTTCATGAGGTTATATTTGGACCCATGGCCCGACGGGTCACACCTGTTCAGTTTTTCTGCACACGTTCTAGATGGGTTTGTGGGTGTTAAACATGGTGAGGGTTCATGGGGGTGAGTGTAACGAGGGTGGGCACAGGCATTGGTCTGGGGTGGACTGTGAGTTCTTCTGATGGTGATTGTGTGAGTTCTTATCCTTGTAGAGAAACTCAGGTCCTTGAGCAGGGAAGAAAGCCCCAGAAAACATCTTCCTGTTAAGTTTCTCTCTTGACACTTGCTGGGGCAAGGTGTGGCCATTTAGGGAGCAAAGCTCTCTCTCTCTCTCTCTCTCTCTCTCTCTCTCTCTCTCTCTCTCTGTGTGTGTTTTAATCCTTGCTAATCCTTGCTTCTGGGAGTGTGATTAGCTGTTGAGTCTGAACAATGAGACATTGTTGTTGGGTGTGGTGATGTAGGCCTCGAATCCCGACACTTGTGAAGCTGATGCAGGAGAATGGCGAGCTTATTCTGGGCTGCACAGTGAGAAAACAAACAAACAAACAAACAAGCAAACAACAAAACCAACAGAGTCAAACAAGCCCTAGAGAACATCACAGAGTGGAACATTGTTATCTCACCAAGGAAGATGGCTTCACCGTGCCCACTGTGAAGCTCAAATGGATAAAAGTGAACGTGTCCCCAGGCTGGCCAGGAGCTTGTCTGTGCCTGGGCTGTGACTCCTGCTCCCATTGGCTTTGCTTGGACAGGACCACACCAGTGCTTTCTCCCTTCAAGTTTCACATGGGGCTCAGGCCAGGGATTGGAGGGAACTTTCTGGCCCCGCTGCACTTCTAGAGGGATGCAGCTTCATTCCGTTCTGGGGCCTGGAAACGATTGTGAGTTTCTAGGCACTGATGTAGTCCTGACATGACCTGAAGGAAACCCTGTGACCACTGGACAAATGTGAGCCAGACACTGTTCACGTCAGGATCAGTGAGCAGATGACAAGGGCCGTGTGGGAGGTTTTCACTCCCTCTTCCCTGGTGGGTTTCTTAGTGAGGCCTGTTGATGCTGGGCAACTGCTTTGCTGACAGCTAGGGAAGATACATTGTTGCCACCTGGTGACTCGCTCACATGTGAAACAGGGGAAGTGAATATTCAGCATCCCGGGCTGTCCTCATCATCCCTAAGGGCTGGGAATCATTAGGCAGGTAGGCAAGCCTACCCTAGAGGGGGAAGAGAGGCCGGGTTACATATGGCCACTAGGTGGCGATCTAGTATCACTTAAGACAAATCCTTCTGTTGGGTCCTGGGTACCTAGACACTCCGGTGCATCTCTTCAGGGCAAAATCACTGCTTTGAGGAAGCAGGGATACAGCAGGAAGATTTGTAGGTGACTGCCTGTCTGGTTACCAATCTCTCCTTTCTCTTGACTGATTAGTAATGCTCCCTTTGACACACCTCAGCAGAAAGCCCAAGACTGGATGGATCTGGAACCACCCAGCTTCACCAGGCTTGTGAAAGTCAGTGGTGCCCAGGGATGGAGAGATCTCTTACAGTTGAGAGGCAGGGCCCTGAACTCAAGGTCAAGGTCAACATGTCAAAGTGGGACCCAGGACTCCATCAGAGGACCCAGGACTTTTGGACAGCAGAGTATAATGTCCAGCTAAGGCCCAGGTCCTTTTCTGTGACAGGAAGTGCAAGAGCAGTGTCAGGCTCACCACTAGGTGGGATAATCAGCAAGGATCATTTTAAAGAACAGGCCACTGGGTGCTTCAGAAGGTTGATGTTATGATGTAAGATCAGGGGCTGAGAAAAATACACACACACACACACACACACACACACGTACATATGCACATATGAGCACATGCACACACGTGTGTGCACACACACACATGCACATGCATGCACACACACGTACACATGCACACATGCAGAGAGAGAGGGGGAGAAGAGGGGGAGGGAGAGGGGAGGGGGAGGAGAGGGGGAGAGAGAGGGGAGAGAGGGAGAGAGAGAGAATAGACTTTTCCAGGCTTACACTTTGTGTTATTCTTGGGAGAAAGGTTTGAACTCTTTGAGGCAATGTCTTGGTGTCTGCAGCTTGTCATCAAATGTAGGTTGGCAAGGATGGGAAGTAGGAAGCAGGCAGACAGGATGGCTGATGAGTCCATGTAGGTTGAGATAGTCCTTACAATGTCTTGTGAACTTTTCTGTATGTTTTAAAACCGTTCCCAGACTGTGGAAAAGATGAGTACGCCTCCATTCATCTTTCCAGACGAGGAGCTGGTTCTTTCTGGATAAGAGCTGTGGGAGGATGTCCTCCAAGCATGGCAGCCATTACCACTGCTGTCAGAGCAGCAGCTATTGCCTGCAGGAAACCATCAACAAGAGCCAGCCTGTGTTCCTGCCCGGGAGGAGGGATGGGTAAGGTCATGAGACCTTCATCTGAGATCCCAGCCAATCCCCACTTATGCCTTTCACCGCAGCCACATGTCACCACCCCAGGAAAAAGTGGCGTTGGAAGGTGATGAAGTATACAGGGAGTAGAAAGAACTGGAGGGGAGTTGGCCTGTGACAACAGTCATAGCGGCCTGTGACAACAGTCATAGCGGCCTGTGACAACAGTCATAGCGGCCTGTGACAACAGTCACAGCAGCCTGAGGGTAACCTGAGGGGAACAGCATAGACAGCAGCCAGCCAGATGACCCCCAGCTGAGAATCATCTTGATCTGAGGGTAAGATGGCACCTACTGAGCTGAGAAGAGGCCAGTTCAGGCTTCTGTGCTGGTGGGTGAGGCTGCTGGCAGCCATTGGCACTCCTCTGTGCAGGTGAATTTCAGCTGCCCCGGCTTCCCACGGCGTCTCCCTCAGCTCCTGTCTGACTTTCCCCCCTTTTCTGGGAGCACCAGCTGTGTTATGTGCCAGTCACTTTGTGTTTGACAAAGGGCATAGGACACCCCAAGTGACTTTAAAGGAGGCCTATAGGATCAAAAAGAATGGGGTCAAGTCTCTGGGATTCTCCTCTGAGCAGGAAGTAGGTTAACATACCCATGTGTGTTGGTAGCTGCAGGATTCTGCAAGGGACAAGGAATGGGGTGTGTTCAGGGTGATGAGGGGCACCACATTGTCACTGAACTGGTGGAGCCACGTAATACATTTGCCCAAACAGCAGACACAATGCCGAACATGCACCTATGGATAGCATAGGTCCTGTGCGATGACACTTGGTGGCTTCATAGGCTGTAATGAATGTTCTCTGTTCTGGGTGCTAGGAACAACACTTTGATAGCATCTAATTTTTGCAGCAAACCCCTAAACATCTCTAAATGTTAATCTTAAAAATGCTGCCGGGCGTGGTGGCGCATGCCTTTAATCCCAGCACTTGGGAAGCAGAGGCAGGCGGATTTCTGAGTTCAAGGCCAGCCTGGTCTACAAAGTGAGTTCCAGGACAGCCAGGGCTTTACAGAGAAACCCTGTCTCGAAAAACCAAAAAAACAAAAAAAAAACAAAAAAACAAAAACAAAACAAAACAAAACAAAAAAACAAAAAAACAAAAACAAAAACAAAAAAAAAAAACAAACCAAAAAATGCCAAGAGAAGGACGTGAGCCATGCCAGGGGCGTTGTGTGGCTTTTCTCTGGGACCAAGTATCTTACATAGTGTAGTGTGTGGTTACCCTGGCTTTATGCAGTATGCAAGCTGAGCATGTGTTCAGGGTACCTTGTGTAGGTGGAAGCTTGTGGGAACAAGTGACCAAGAAAAGGGCACCCCATTTCTGGGCAGTGATGTGGTTTTGGGGAACAGGAATTTATAGGAACACTGAATCAACATTCCCTTCCCCCACTGCAGGGTCTTAAGGGACCAGGACAACCTCTGTGGGGCCTGGTAATGAGCGATCTCAGTTGTTCTATTGGGGGCAGGTGGGAGCCTCTTCTTTCCAAAGAGGTTACTGGGTTCTGAGCTTCTTTCATGGTTACCCTCCCCAGAGAGAAAGCACCTTCCGGTTTGTTACCACATAGTTACAAGTGTACAATAAACAAAGCCAGCACTTTTATTAGATCAGAGGGAAAACCGGAAAGGGAGGGTGGAGGAGGCTCTGCGGGGGGACAGGGAGGGTGGGCTTGGGCTCAGCATCACTGTCTTCATGAGCTGTGAGAGAACTTGGCACTTCCATCCAGTGGGAAGCAGCTTAGCCGGCACCGCAGGCCAGGTCCGGTGACATCCCTCAGGGCTGCCCTCCTCCTCCCGAAGCGGCCCACAGGCCTGATCCCACGACCCGTGTACCAGGCAGGATTGATGTCAGGGGCTGGAAAGGAAAGAGTCAGAGCAGCGTATGGGACACGGGAGCCCCTAAGCTGATGGAAACCTGGGCACCAGGCCATGTTGGCACCCACCCTGATTACACTGGCTGGGCATATCTGGGCAGTGGTGTGGCTTTAGGGAATTTATTTAGACATATGCCAGGATCAGTATTCTCTTCCTGTCTGACTGTCATCCTCCAAAGTCTTAAGGGACCCCACAAAGATGGGTTAGGGGAATGATGAGGACAGGAAACAGGACCATTCTGGGGAGATCTTAACAGGACCAATCTCCCAACTGACTGCATGGTAAGGTAGCTTTTGCTTAGATCCCAGAGGCTCTCAACCTGTGGGTTGTGTCCCTTTTGTTTGGGGGGAAGGGCGCATATCAGACATCCTGCATTTCAGATATTAACATTATGATCCATAACAGTAGCAAAACTTACAACTATGAAAACAGCATCACAATAATTTTCTGGCTGGGGGTCACCACAACATAAGGATCTGTATTAAAAGTTCTGTATTAGGAAGGTTGGAAACCACTGGCTTAGGAGATGGCTAACCTCCCATTCAGGGGCTGGGTACTCAAGGCATTTGGGAAGCATATGGATGGGAGGTGACAGTGGCTGTCCTCCATATGCCAGGCACTCACTGCGGGTCTCCATGGAGTGCTGGTGGGCTCGGCTGGAAGCTCCTGGGAGGACTAAGCCTAGCAGCAGCAAGCACAGAAGCCAGGTCCTCGGTGCCATGCTTCCGGCTTCCTGGATGATGCCCTGGAGATTGGATCCTGAAGCCTGGGGGTAGAGATGCAGAGTACGTTGTATGCACAAAGCCAGGAGGGACCCTAGGTTGTTTGTACAGATGTACGTGTGTGTGTGGTGCGTGTCCGTGCCTATGAGGTGTGCAAATGCATATGTTTAGTGCACATAGCTACAATTATCAGGGGAGAGGTGTGAGCTGTGCACAGGTGGCTGTCTTGGGACATCCTTGGGTCTGTCTGTCCATCTGTGTCAAGAGCTGGGAGGTAGACACCCAGGCCTTGGTGGGAAGCAGATTTATGGGCAGCCTTGTGGTCAGCAGAGGTGGAGAACAATTTGCCCAACCTCAGAGGTAGCTAGGAGTTGGAACATATTGGAACCTCAGTGCCCAGGCTTTCCTCACACTTTGTCTGGGATCTCCTGACACTGAGAGCCAGGCAGGCAATGGAGGACACTTAGCATCCCACATCCCCAGAGAGCTCACACCTCACAGCCTCTACAATAACCCAGGACTTTAGACTCAGTTTGCTGAGACTCCAGAATGGGCCTCTCCTCACAGAGTCCCCCTGAATGACATGGGAAGGCTGCCGCCACTGTGTATGGGAACTGGTACCCTGCTGATGGAGTGTTCTGACCTACCACATAGCATCCACCTGTGATACTTCCTGCAGGGGACCCTTTTCTTCCTACCCCTGACATTTCAGGTCCTATTAGAAGATGCTCAAGGAAGACCCCCCCCCAGCTGACTTTGACGCTCCAGCTTCTCCTTGTCCACACAGCGCTGTCCATCAGAGCTCTTTAAATGCCCACCCTCTCCTCCTCCTCCTCCTGGGATGTCCCACACAGTGAAGGGGAACCCTAACTAGAGGAATGGAGGAGCCACCATGAATCATTGTAAAGACTGCACCCACTCAGGCTGGGTGATGGGGACTGAGAATGCTAACTGATCCTGAGTTCTGAGCCTTTCTGGAGGGTGCCTTCTGGGCTTTGCTTGAGGTGTCCCACTGAGGGCCACCTTCACCTGCCCTCCATCATGGACAGCCCTTGAGTGTCAGAGACCCCAGAATGGTGTGTGGTCCTAGACCACAGACCACAGGTAGTTCTCTCTGCTTGTCCTGCTTGGTGCCCGCACTTGGCTGCCCAGTAAGCCTGGCAGAGAAAACACTTGTGGAGAAGCTGGAAGTCACAGCAACACCCAGCCCTCTCCAGCACTGCCAAGTTACTCACCCTCTCTCTGTCCCTTGAGTGTGGCGATAAGGCTGCCTGGGCGTGAGGTGAGGTCTGCCTGCCTGCTTATCTTTTATAGGCCAACAAGGAGGCAAAGGACGCCCCCAGACCCCTCCTTGAGATGGCGTCTTTGCTTATAGCCTGCAGTTTCCACTACGTCTCTTCTCTCATCATCTCATCAAGACACTCCGTCTTTTTTTTCCTTTCCTTTCTTTTTTTACCTTCTTAAAAAAAAAAAAAACCCAAACCTCTCATCACTGACGTGGTTTGTTCCTTCCTGAATTATATAATTTCATTTGGGCCAAGTGGCTTTAAAACACATTAACACCCCCCCTGCCCCCTCTTCACGCTCTCCTTTGGGCAGACTCCACAGTGACGTGTCCACCCGTCCTCTCAATGTGAACTAGAATATGGCCTCTTCTGAATACTTGTCCCACCTGAGCCATGACTTCCTGGAATTGTGGCCAGGAAGTCCCTTGAACCCAGGTGGGTACCTCCTACTCTGGTTGTCCCCTCAGCTTGCTTATCCACATGCACGGTCTCTAGACACATTTTCTCTGGTTCATCCTGAGTCTATGGCTGAGAACACACCAAGTTTATTGATACAATACAATCAGAAGCCTGGCATTGTGGTACATGACTGTAACCCCAGCTCTCTGGGAAGTGAAGCAGGAGGATGGCTATGAGTTCAAAACCAGGCTGCCTCAATAAAGCAAAACAATAAAAAAATGAAAACGAAACAGAGTGTTACTTTTATTGTAAGGTAGGTTTAAAGGCAGAACATGGCAGCGCCGGTTTATAACCCCAGTGCTAAGGTAGAGAGAGCAGAGGTGTGGAAGACCCCTGATGCTCACTGGCCAGTCAGCTTAGCCAAATTGACAACCTCCAAGATCAGTGTCTCAAAAACAGGAAATGGAGACATGACTGAGGAAGACACCACATTAATCTCTGGTCTCTATGCACAAGTGCACAGCGTCCCCTCATAGATGTGTACACACCTCACCCCATACACGCAGGCAAAAAAATCTTTTAAAAAAGGAAGTCTATTATGCTGGAAAGGTAATTTACATGTAATGAGAAAGAATTAGTGCACACAAAAATAGATAGAAGAGCTCAGATCACCTGGAAAGGTCAGTGTTTGCCTTTCGGGGTGTGCCTTCTGGGAAGACTCCTGAGCCCGCTTAGAGGTGCTGAGCCTCATTCTTTCACCAGCATATATTCTGGAAGTGTTGAAGTATCTGCAGGTCTGTGCTGGTGAAAGGACTGTTCAACGTTCTGCCATTTAACTCACCCCGTCATCACCACGACAATAGGTACAGGTTATATGAAATATCATTGAGGTGCAATAGAACATTCTTGAAGGAGCTGTGCACGAGAAGAGACCAGGCAGGTGTCTCCCCAGGATCACCATTTCCTGCCCACCACCAGACTTGTAGAAAAGCTTTAGGCTGCCCCGTCATCCTTTGGACACGTGGTCAGCGTAGCATCTGGGTTCTCAAGGAATGGCTGCCTCTTCCTTGGAAGAGGGCTCTGGCCAGTGGGCTCCTTGGGAGGTGGGTATGGTAAGGAACTCTAGAACAAGGTGGAGGAGGAGGAAGAGGAGGAGGAGGAGGAGGAGGAGGAGGAGGAGAAGGAGGAGGAGGAGGAGGAAGAGGAGGAGGAGGAGGAAGAGGAGGAGGAGGAGGAGGAGGAAGAGGAGGAGGAGGAGGAAGAGGAGGAGGAAGAGGAGGAGGAAGAGGAGGAGGAGGAGGAGGAGGAGGAGGAAGAGGAGGAGGAGGAGGAGGAGGAAGAGGAGGAGGAAGAGGAGGAGGAAGAGGAGGAGGAAGAGGAGGAGGAGGAGGAGGAGGAGGAGGAAGAGGAGGAGGAAGAGGAGGAGGAGGAAGAGGAGGAGGAGGAAGAGGAGGAGGAAGAGGAGGAGGAAGAGGAGGAGGAGGAGGAAGAGGAGGAGGAAGAGGAGGAGGAGGAGGAGGAGGAGGAAGAAGAGGAGGAGGAGGAGGTGCTTTCCTGGGACCAATGGGGCTTGGGTGGAGGGTATTAAAGAGCATTGTTCAGATGAACTTGCTGCAGCGTTTCTGTTTCCCACCACCTCCCGGAGTCTGTGTTGTTGACTCTGCGCCACCTCACCTCCAACCCCCAAGGGCAGGTAGGGTCAGGTGGCAAGCAGTTCAGGGCACAGGTGACACAGGAGGACACATTTCCTGCATCAGGTTGTAACAAATATGGCGCTCCTGAGAGGAGCTCTGAATGAGTGAGAGGCTTCCTCCTGGAGTTTATTTTCAGAAGACACGGGGATGTTTGTGGCTCTGGCCTGTGTGTTCTCTAGCCCAGAACAGGATACAAACCGACGACAGGAAAGAGGCAGCGCTGGGTGTGGGTAGCAGCCCCGCTGTAGTGGTGGGATGGCTGTGAAGGGCAGACCGTGCAGACACCAGCAAAACTGGCTCTGACGGGCTTGACCTGGAAGATCTGAGTTCTTGATAAATCCCAGTCATCTCTGTGTGTTAGAAGCCTGCATTTGAAGACAAGCTATCTAGAAAGCGAGGTCCCCATGTAGTGTACCCCAAAAGCCTGTGTTGGAGGCTTGGTCTTAGTGTGGCATTGTGGATAGTGGTTATTGTGGTGGGAATGCTGGGGTGGGGGTGGTCAGTGTTATCTGCCCTCATCTAGAACACACAAGGAAGTTTGAAGAACAAAATCTGTCAGGTAGGGGAGGAATCCACCCCTCCCCCATTCACCACCTGCAATTGTATGCTCTCTCATCATGCCCACAGATTCATTCTCTCTCTCTCTCTCTTCCTCTCTCTCTCTCTCTCTCTCTCTCTCTCTCTCTCTCTCTCTCTCTCATGCTCGTGCATAGTCATGGATGTGTACATGTTCAGGGCTTCCTCTGAACCAGCTCTTTTCATCCCAGCTGTGAGGGTGGCCCAGCAAAGTCGAGGATCGGGTTAAAGAATCACAGCGAGATGGCTTCTGAGTGACCTTCAGTAGGCAGAGAACATCAGTTGAGGAGAAGTCACAGAGTTTGTATTTCCCAGGTCAGAGGCTGGCAGGTGCCTGGTTGGTGACCTGGTGACAGCTGGAGGATTGAGATTCTGCAGTCTCACAGGTAGAGACACACATAAAATTCTTCTTACTCCTCACTGGAATGATGACTACAAGCAGCTGTGAGCATCACAAAGAACAGAGCCCATGGGGAGGCGACGGTCATGTGGAGGAAACTGTGGGGTGCTTTGTGGTACTGTCCTGTGCCATGAGCCTCCCTTTAGGGCTGCTGGGCCATCACGGGTTTCTGTAGGGCACAAATACACATGTTCGTTTAGGCATGCACATAGGTTCATGTGCAAAGTGTTTGCACAGAAGTAAACAAATATACTAACAATTATATGACAGATACAGATATAACAGAGAAACACACACACACACACACACACACACACACACACACACACATATATATATGTATGTATGTATATGTGTATACACACACAGGTGGGGAGACAGATACAAGCTTAGATCTATGTATATACATGTGTGCATGCACACATAGATATACACACCAACAAGTGCCATGTAGAAATATGTATATACAGAGAGACATGTTGCTGTGTACACGGACACACACACAGGTATGTACACTGATACCCACGTGTGCATGCACAGACACACATACTAGCATGTACGTGACACATGGGTACATGCATAGACACAGACATAGATATGTATGAAGAAAAATATGGGTATGTATACAGATAGACACAATCTCAGCCATGTTAGTGCACACAGTACACAGGCACACAGGCAAACCCCTGACTGTGGGTTCATGTGTGCACAGAACTCAGTTGCTTGTGTTTGCTTTTCACCAGCCTTTGTTTGGTTGAGTTTTTGTTTTTGTTTTTGTTTTTTGAGACAGGTCTTTCCTACATAGCCCTGGCTGTTCTGGAACTCATTAGGTAGAGGAGGCTGTCCTTGAACTCACAGAGATCTCATGAGTATCTTCCACTTTTCTTGCATCCCTACCTTGTGATGCCCTGTCCTCTAAACGTGGAGTTCATGACCATGAGAGGCCACGATTCGTGTGGGTTCCCAGTAGAGCCTATTTACTAGGAGGGTAGTTCAGGGGCCTTGACTTCCTTCTGTCTCTTGAGGAAGAGGAGCTTGCAGGGCTTGGCTGGTTTAGTGAGCTCCTAGGTGGAAGCTTTCTGCAGAGCTGCCCAGCTACTTCTGCTCACTGTGGTTTCTGCTCTTGGCTGCAGCTCTGCCAGAGATGGGGAAAGGAATTTAAGAGATGCTTTCGATGATCTTACTTGGTCTCATTCTGTCCATGGGTTTATAGAACACACAGGACAGTGTGAGCAGAGGCCTCCAGGACACAGATACTGCTTCTCCTGGAAAGGGCTCAGGGCCTCCAGGCCCAAGCACTTATCTCCTAGGTGGCAGGGAAGGGCTGGCTGGGTGTTTGAGGGCTACACCCCTCTCAGCATGTGATACCTACAGGAACTTAATTTGGATTGGTGCTGGGTGTAGAATTCAGCTAAAATTCGTTTGCTGAGCACACATTACATTCTAAGTGACATCAAAGAGCTGGATATACACATCCAGATATGGGAAGGAGACCCATCAGAGGAGGAGGTTCAATTTGAGATCTAAGAGACAGTGTTGTCATGAGCTATGAGTATGACACACGACCTATATGCAGACTGGTGTTGTGAGGAGCTGCATGCAGAGGACAATGGTGTAGGCCACTGCCGATGCTAACAAGTGAAACCTCTTTCCCAGCAGTCATTAATATTCAGCCTAGAGAGCAGGCAGATTCAGATATCCATTTGAAAGAAATGCTTAGACCATCCCAAGATCACTACTGCTTTCCCTGTGGCATGGGTGACCAACTCCAGGGCATCATGCATGTTGAACTGACAGTCTGCCACCAAGCTATGCCTCCACTCCAAGGTGTCTTTTAAAGAAAAGAATACATTTAGAGCTTAGTCTTCCTGGACAAGGTTTGAAGAATTGAGTCAGGCACACCTCTGCTCACCCTTGGAACTGGAAGTAAGCAAGGATGAACATTAGACAGTGTGCTAAGTTGGTAATGTGGGGATGGGAGAGAGAGAGATAGAGGGGGCAAGGGTTGGTACAGCTTAGATGTAGGGGATCCCCCAGTGTTCATATATTGGAAGTTTGGTCCCAGTGTGGTGGTGGTAGTTCTCGATGGGCAGGGCTTAGTGGGAGCTCTCAAGGTCACTGGGGACATGCCTTTGGAAAGTTTAAGAGACATTCTCTTGGGACCCAGTGTGTTCTTACTACAGCATGGAGATAGAGACATGGCTCAGAGGTTAAGATGCTTCTGGCTCTTCAAGAAGACCCGAGTTTGGTTCTCAGCACCCATATCCAGGTGGCTCACCAGGTTTAACACCAGCTCCAGAGGATCCAATGGCCTTCTGTGCTGGTGACTACACACATAGTACATGCTGACACACACACACACACACACACACACACACACACACACACACACACACAGAGTCATATTCTTTATATGTAGCCTGCCTGCCTAGTGCATTTCCCCCCAGTAATGAAATAACAGTAACACAAAATGTGTTTGGGCCTTGATCAAAGGTACTTTGTCACCGTCACCCTGAGTATCTCCAGGATGAAGGCCACAGTCTTGTCACCTGAGATGTCACAGTGTCGTATCTGAGTGGAACCACTGGGCATGCCCCTGGCTCAGTGCAGAGGCCTAAGGTAGTTCACAGCTGTCCTAGTGTCTAGTGCTCATGTTGCTGAACTTGAGGGCCTCAAGGGTCAATGAGGGTGTTCAGGTCTACCCTCTGTATCTAGTGGTCCTGCCTGGCCTGAGGGTTCAGCCTCATAGCACCTCTGTGGTGACAGAGCTGAGCCTGTCCCTTGCGTGCTTAGTGAGTCTGCAGGTTTGCCATTACCATTCTATCTCTCATTAATGTACTCACCCCTCCTGCCCCCTTTTTTTATATGTGCTCCCGGAGCAAGCACATACTCAGGTATGTTTAAGAAATGTTTTCAGTTCTCTTTCTGTAGATTGATGACTATCCTCTCCACCCCCACCCCCTCTCCAATGACTTTTGCTTTTGACTCAATATCAAAATGTGAAGCTGACAGGGCACACACAGAGAGGAAACATTACCGCGAAGATGTGTCTGGCTGTCCCTCTCCTCCCGTTAGGGTTCCTTTGTGTCAGCGAGCCACGGTACACTGATTTCCGATCAAAAGAACCACTGTCTACGCCTTTGGGAAAATAGAGGGGAAACAATGAATCGAAGACCTATCCAAACGAGTCCTTGTCTACCTCAGACATTGGACAGAGTCATAGATGTGGACGTGTCTTCTGTCGGGAAGGTTTCGCACTGTGGCACACTTTGCAGGGCACACTCAGTGCCTGTGTAGAAAGGGAGTTCAGAAAGCAGCTCTCTCTTTTAAGAGGCGGAGCCACGAGAAAGGAGGCGGGGCCAGTAGGAAAGGGTGAGGCCAAGAAAAGGGGTGGGGTTAGTGGGCAGGAGGCGGGGCCAGCACGAAAGAGATTGGGGGTGTATGTGCTGTGATCAGGAGGCGGGGCCTAATCTTTTAGGTCACTGGAAGTAGAGTTTGTATCCTTCTTTTCTGTGGCCCTGGAAGAATAACAGGGAACTTAGGACACTAGAGTCAGGAGCATATGCATCTGTGTCTGTCATGTAATTTTGTGACAGGACAATGGGCCTGAGGTGCTGGCACTCTGATCCTCAGGGCAGAAGTTATTTTAGGCCTGTGGCTGCAGAGTTGGGGGCCTCGGCCTCGATTCTTAGCCAACTGTTTGTGTTTAGATGAAGGGGTAGGACAAAACCTATGCCTGCATGGCTCCTGTGGGAATCTCTTGAGCTGGAAGGAAGTGGGGTTGGCTCGCAGCACACCAGAGTGTTGACTGTCTTTTTAGACCCATATTCAGTGATGTGCTTCAGTCAGGCCTGACCCCTTCTCCTCTCCCTTCCCTTCTCTTCCCTCCCTTCCTTGCTTTCCCCTCCCCTTCCCTTTCCTCTTGAGAGCTGACTTACAGACACATGGCTGTCCTGTTATTCCGTTCCCAGGAGGGAATTGAATCCCACCTGACAGAGCTGTCCCAGGGATGACAGCACTGAGTGGAGAGGATGCAACTGGCTTTGCAAGCCTTTAGAGAGCCCTGAGGACCCGCTATGGTGCCGTGCTGGCCCTGGGAGACCCAGTGAGGGGCCGTTTTGTCTTCATGCTGGCACTGAGATGGTGGTAGTGAAGAATTGGAAAGGATGCTCAGAGCTAGCAGTGGCCTGGCTGTGAGATGCTCTAGCTTTGGGCTGAGTGTGATTGGCCTCTTGGTGGGGCTCAGTCTGTCCTTGAAAGCCAGCCACAAAGAGGACTCTGCTCACCTCTGTCTTCTTGTTCCAGAAGTCCCCAAATGTCAACAGGCACTCCACACCATCCCCTCTCTAAGTTAACCCTGACCCTGAGGGTTCCCGTGAACCTGTCTGAGTACCTGGAGTACCATCCATATCCTTCCAGAGAACCTAATGTGTGCTAGGACCTCAGTGGATGCAAAGAGGAGTCTCTTCCAGCTCTCTGCTTCCTGTCTGGCAGGAGGTAAAGACCTTTTCTCCACCACACACTCCCACCACTCTGGAATTGTGCTACCTAAGTGTGTGGGGGAAGCCCAGACTTGATCCTTTGAAACTGTCAGCCGGAATAAGCCTTCCTCCTTTGAGTTTCTCAACAGGAGTTTTCATAGTGATAGATAAAACAACTAGTGAACATCTGAGTGCCCAGAGCAAAGCTGACATCCTTGTCACCAGGGAGACTCAAGGTCTTCTTATGGTCTGGTATTCTATGCTTTCTATAGGGACCCTTTATACTGAGACCATGGGAACATTAGCACTACCAGCACTGCCTGCACTTGCTTAAAGCCACACTGAACAGCAGGCATGGACCCCAGGGTGGCACAGTGGCCCTTCTGGGTGTTCTTCAGGGACAGGGTCTAGGGTGGGTCCCACAGATTAGGGAGGAGTGTACAGAGCCTGGCTGGCTGTGTCCCTCCCCTGAGCTCATTTCTCAGCTATAGCTGAGCAGAGTGGGAGCGGGTCGCTCTTACCTTGGCTGCTGGGAGAATACTTCCTCCTCAGGAGAGAGGGCACAGCTGTTGTTGCCTAGGAGGAAGAGAGCATCTCTGGGCATTCCTGAGGTGTAATTTGAACTAATTTGGGATTTCTTTTTGATTCTGACTTTAATTACCAAGGTCACCTGCTTCCCCGTTCTCTGCCAAAAGTCGAGCTCAACGATACAGGAATGTACACTGTCTATAAATTATGTACCAGTGCCTACGTGGACGAGATGCCAGGGAACTGCCTGCTTCCAGTGGTGGGTTGGAAAGAGTACAGGGGCATGGGTTCAACATACAGAGCTGTTCCTTCCTACTGCATGCTCGCTCTGAACTCACCCTTGGTGACACAGACTCATAGCTTTGTAAATCGTGTTCCCTATTGGCACTGGCGTTCTTAGCCACTGCCTCCTCCCTCTTTTCCAAGTTACCACCTCTCTTCAACACGGGAAGAGATTCATTCTCTGTTTGCCCTTTTCAAGAGTAGAGAGACCGAATGGCCCAAGAAATATTTCCCAGTGTCCGGGATTCTCCCGGTGTGTCTAGCTGCCTTTCCTGTAGGTAGAGCTTGGGGGCCTTGGAGGAATCCTGTGGATGTCAGGAGCCAGTACCCAGTCCCAGTCAGGACCCTGCTGTCACTCTCACACATCTGACCTTTGCCAGACACCGCCCCGCCCATCTGTGTACCCTTTAGGCATCGCTCAGCTGCCAGCTCACTCTCCACACCCTCCCTCAGCACCAACTTTTCTGTGAGAGTTGCCTTGGAAGGTGGTGGTGGAGTGTACCTTGGGCATCTTGGCTTGGTCATCAGGGTCTGCAGGTGGAGTCTTTGGGATCCTGTCAAGTTTCTCAGTAACGCGGGGAAGAAAGATCTGGAGGCCGAGGAAGAAATGTGTCTTGTGGAACCATGACAGCCAGGGGAGTCAAGCAGGGCTGGCATGATGCAGGACAGTGGTCCCTGCAGATACTGGTCAAGCTGGGACAGAGCATGCCCTCCACCCCTCAGACTACAACCTTGTTCTAGACAAGGCTATGGACTCAGCAAATTAAAATACACTTCCCAGTGGTTCCCATCACCAACAAGCAGTTTCTTGCCATGGTATGGGCTTGAGAAAGTCAGTTTTATTTTAATCTGAAACACCACATTGACTGGGCAGTAAGGATGTAACCACGAATCCCACCTAGGGACCTTGCAGATCATTCTTCATTCTTCTATCCCGATACCCACAGCATTGCTCTTTCAGAAACCTCTGACTGGACTTGGGGACAGATACTAGGTTCTGGTCTCTCTCCTTCAGTTGTTCTAGCCACACCCACCTCAGAATGTCAATGTGTCAGGTCCTCCATCACCAGGTGAGGTTTGCCTAGTAGGGCTGTGGTTCCACATAGGGAGCTTCAGGTACGAATGGGAATGCATGCACCATGTGTATAGGCCAGAGAACAGCCTTGGGTGTCAGTCCTCAGATGCTAGCCACCGTTTAATTAACTAACTAATTAATTAGCATATTGATTGATGTGGGGTCTCTTAACTGTGCCCTAACTCTCCAAGTAGATGAGAGGAGCTGGCCAGGGAGCCCCAGAATTCTTCCTGTCTCTGCTTGTCCAGCAGTGGGACTATAGTGTACACCAGCACTACTGTGCCTGGCTTATTTTTTTCCTTCCTTGTCTTACAAATTCTGAGGATTGAACTCAAGCCATTATGCCTGTGTGTCAGGTACTTTATAGATGTCCTATCTTCTCAGCCTATAAGGAGTTTTTAAATTATTACTATTTCAAAGTAATAAATGATTAAAAAGCTCTCGCAGGGGTCCAGCTCACCAACCGGCTGTGGCAAACATGATTAGCAGCATCAAGAAAATCAGACCTGTTCCTCTCTAGGTTCCTGGGGGATCTTGAGGGGGCACTGTGGGCTACGGAGGAGGTCCTTGGGGCTCACGATGCTCCAATCCTCTACCCTACTCACCGGGATGCCTGACTTTCTCCGAGGTTTTCCCGAGGGCTTCACTGTGAGTCCTGCGGCTCTCAGAGCTGCGATCCTGGACTGGATGTCTGAGATCTAGGAAAGAGGGATGACAGATGACGAAGACAGGTAGACAGACAGATGTCATCCAGCATCCCCTCTCAGATCATAAAGATGGCCAGCTCAGAATCCCAACCACAGCCTGGCCCTGGGGTTCCTCTGCCTTCTTCCCTGGTTGTCAGAGTCTCTCTGGTTGTCTCAGGGTGCTGGGCACTCTCTGGAGGCACAGCTGGAGGCACAGCTGGAAGGCTGGCTCCTCCGTGTAGGATGATGTGTATGTGGGGGCAACTCGGATTAATCCTGACCTGGCCACCACCAGAGCCATCTTGGCCTGTTCTCACCTCCTTGGCTACTCTTCCCACTGAAGCTAGAGGAAGCATCTAGATGCGGAAACTAAGTTAACTCCTTCCTCTTCCATTTCATTTTATCATGGAACTAGGGCTGAACTCGAGGCTTTGCACAGGCCAAGCACATGCTGCACCACTTGAATGACATCACCAGTCACTCCGCTCCATTTATTTTTGTGGTCCTCAGGGCTCTCCATCCATCTTCTCCTGGAACCTTCCTCTTCTTCCCTTCCCCATCACTCTGTTTACATTTTGGGGTTCCACGGCCAATCCACAAGCTTACTAAGCTTGACACTACCCCAGTGCCTTCGTATGATATGTCTTCTCTGCCTGGGCTCCCATGCCCTAAAGCAACCCTTGGGGGTCGTGACTCACAGGTTGAGAATCTAAGACCAAGGAACCCCCCCCCCCCGCACAGATATTTACATTATAGTTCATAGCAGTAGCAGAATTACAGTTATGAAGTGGCAATGAAAACATTTTATGGTTGGGGGTCAGCACGACATTAGGAACTGTATTAAAGGGTTGCAGCCTTAGGAAGGCTGAGGGCCACGGCCATAGAGTTTCCATGTTAATTTCTCTTCACATAGTCCGTCCTACCGCCAGCTCTAAGCTGCCCTTCCTGGGCGCTTGCTCTGTAGGATAAACCACCATATTTCCTACTCACTAATTTCACTATTGAGTAAATTTGTTTCTTTTCATGTTTTGTTGTGGAAAGAGACACTTTTTTTTTTGTTTGTTTGATTGGTTTTTTTGTTTTGTCTCCTCCCACAAAGAGTCTAAGTTGCAGAGTCAGGCGCTTGGGCTGAGGTCTTCAGAGCCACTGGCTGTGCGATTACCCATGTCACCCATGTGTTAGAAGGGAACCCTTGAAGGAAAGGCCTGGGCCTGCCTCACTCCTTGGCTGTGAGCAGTGGCTAGCTCACACCTCCCGTTCTTGGGTACTGGCAACCATTTGCTGGGTGAAGGCAGGGATGCTGGCCTAAGCCTGGGTTTAGACCCTTTTTTTTTTCCTTTTCTTTTCTTTTTTTTAACAAGACTCCAGGGGGAAGACCTTGCAGTTGTCCCTGGAGAAGACACTCCATCTGTCCCTGGAAGGCCTGCACATGCTGGCTTGCACGGGGCCTGTGCACTGTTGACATATCTCTCTCCCAAACCCTGAAGTCATTGCTCAGGCTCCCGAGGACAGTCTGCCAAGTCCAGTCATAAGCCCTGCTATCTTACCCTCCCAGCCTCTGTCTAGGCGCTGCTCACAGGATGGAAATAGTGACAATGTGTACCTTTCTCATGGCCGAAAAGCTTGTCCAGCATTCCTCAGGTTGAGCAGGGGAGTGGAGAGGTGAGAAACCCCCCCAAACTTGCACTCTGCTCCCCTCCTGGCTGCCAGGGAGGCCTCTGTGAGCCTGTAGGTGGGCTGTTGGGTTGTCAGGCCTCTGACTGGGTCCCGTCACCAGGACATTGTCATTGGGGACATCCCAAAGGAGTAGGGTGGGTGGGCTACCTCACTCTCAGCCTGCTGAACTTCAGAGGCTGTCATGGCCACTCTATCCTCCATCTCAGAGAGCTCCTCATCTGTGCTTTTTGTAGGCCGAGCAGGGTTCCCAGGGCTCCGAGGGTTCCTTTCCTGTGTCTCCATGTGCCCTGTGTCTGTGCACACCTAGGGACAAGAAGGTGTCACTGGTCATCCATTGAAGTAGAGCACAGGCTGCTGCCACACTGGTGAATTCCCATGGCTGGGCTCCAACCTCGTTACCTGTGTGATCTTATCAAGCCCCATCCCCAAAGCCTGAAGCTAATTAGCTGCCCTCTCTGCAAGGGCAGATGGCTACCTGGGATTGTCCCTCTTGCCCTGTGCTTGGCCTCACCTTTGGGGACCCTCCAAGGAAGGTGCCATCTGGCTTGGTCTCATCTTCTGATGAGGTGCTGGAACCACTGATGTTGCTGGTCAGCTCCTCCAGCCTCCTCCTGAGTGTCTCCTCCTCTGTGTCAGCACTGGGGTGTGTCTCCACAGTTGGTTCCTGATGGGTCGAGGCAGGGCTTAGAGGCAGCCTCGGGAGGTGAGCCAACTTGAGAGAACTCCAGCACTGGTGTCCATTTAAGACCCACCCTTTGTCCTGCTTCCCCGTCCCCAAAAATGTTCACTGGGATAAATGTGCATATATGTTTATCATCTTCACTATTTTAGGGTATACATGCAGTTTCTGATGCACGTAGCACTCCCTCTCCCACGGAACTTTCCCTTCTGCTATACTGAGACTCCATCCCTACTGAACACTCATCCCCCCCCCCCCCCCCGGAAGTCCTCGGCATCTATCCCTCTCCTCTCTGTCTCAGGGAATCTTTCCTTCCTGGGCTCCTTATGTGAGTAGCATCAGGTGCTCTGCTCTCTGTGGGCAGCTGCTTTCACTCAGCTAATTTCTCCAGGTTGAGCCATGTTGGAATACTGGGCAGAACATCTTTCTTTTTATGGATGACCCATTAGACCACATGGTTTGAGCTTTCTCTGGGGGAAGTGCTCAGAGGTGGAGGGCACATCCTCCCTCCCCCACTGAGCCCACAACCCCTTCCGTTTGTGTCCAAACTCTGGTCCTATGTTTGCATCCCTTGGCGTTTGGCTGGGGCTCAGGGGGCTGAGGACAAGGGTCTCTGGTTCTCTGAATTCTCCCTTTGTGAGACTGAGGTGAGCCACAGCAGTGTTATCTCAGCTCTACCTAGAAATTCTGTGTTCCCATGGGGCTTTGGTGTCTGTCCTGGACTCACATAGCAACAAGGACCCTCCTATCCTCAAGTTATTGTGAGTCTGGGGACAAGGTTGAGGTGTCACATTGTATCCTCATGTCACTTTTGCAACGGGGACTAACCCCTCACAGGCCAGCGGCAAGTTGCAGAACTTTGCTGACAGAGGATAGAGAAGGCTGCAGCATGTGGTGACTCAGTGGTACCTCGGTCGGTCCGTGGCCAGTCTTCTTAAGTTCAGATCAAGGGTGGCAGACTGCGTGGGAACCCATCTCTTTGCCTTAGATGAGGTTTTTGAAGGACCCAGAATAGCTATTTGCTTTGGTCAGGGTGGGGGGAGTCCAAGAAAGCCCACATACATATTTCAGGTGGGCTTTGGACATGAGACAGCTGCCATTTCTTGGATGCCTGAAGCCACTCTCCAACATGATGTACTTAGGCCACAGAACCTGTAAGTGGCGTTATGACTTGAAATGAAGTTGGATCATGGAGGGCTGGAAAGGAACTACCGAGAACGATGTGACCACTAGCGACTGGCTGCTGCTCATCTGTCCTGGGCTATGCTTAACTTAGGGATGGGGAAGAGGAGTGACAGTCAGGAATTTCTTCAGTGAGGAAGTGCAGGCTGGGGATGCTGGTCCAGTTTCAGTACCCGTGATGTCTCCACCTGGCTGAGGATTCCTCTCATCTACCCATAAATGACCACATTGTATTACCTTGTTATTGTGCACGGATGGCTTTATGCGGATGGCCTATGCAGGAGACCTCACCTGCCCATCCTTGGAGCACTGTGCACTAACCATCTGCAAGATCTCTGAGACTCTTCTCTTGAAGCCATACTTGGGACTTCAGCCTCCCTTAATGGAAGGCTGTGGCCTCATCTCACTTAGCCCAGGGGATTACCTGGGCTGAGGGTGGCAGAACCGTATTCTCCAGGTGGACTAGCAGGTGCTCCACAGCTGACATTCGCTTGTTCAACTCCAAGATCTGCGGCAGAGGAAGAAGAGCAGTGGTCTGGTTATAGTGGAGGGTCTCACGGTAACCCCCACCAGCACAGTGTCTTCCTCCTCTGAAGTCCAGCTAAGGCCATTACCTATGACAGAGCCCTGAAGGTTAACTGTAAACAACCTCTTTCTGACACCAAGGGTACTGGAAGCAAGAGGGAAGGTCAGTGGGGGTGGGGTGGGGTGGGGGTGGGGTGGGAAAAACATGTAGGAAAGGTGAGACACACCCAGCCAGACTAAGTGGCAGAAAGCACTGACTGTGGCTGTCACCGGGTGGCTCCAGGTCACTTAATGCACAGGAAGATGTGCATTAAGCAGGACACGGTGACCAAAGTCATTAGGTAGCAGAAGCCCTGGGTCACTTGTGACCCAGAGCACAACTTTCTAATCCTTTGAGTCACCAGACTCTTGAGTCACCCAGTCTATTAGCTCCCAGACAGAGGCAGGAAAATCGATTCCTCTTCGCTAGGCCTCCTCGCAGGCAGCCTCTCTGTCTTACATTATCTCATTTACCGCTTGCCCGGCCTTATGAGAGGGAAATGACACTTACAGGGGCGGGAAGCTGCCATTGTTGGTGGGTAATTACCACAGCACTGAGAACTTGGAGTGAAGGAAGACGGGCACACTGGAAATGTCAACATGGGTGTCTTTGAGCCCTCTGCCTATGCTTGCCCTCTGTGGACAGCCGTGACTTGGGGGTCATACGACCTGGCCCATTTGTTGTAGGTGGTGGTAACACTGATCGATATTCTCAGTAGGTTGCTCAGCATGTGGCTTGGTCTATTCACCCGTGAGGTAGAGGTGGGGGCTCAGAGAGAGGAAAAGCCATTGCCTACCCAGTGCCGATACTGTCATTGTGAGCCCCACATGGAGTGAACAAGAAGGGAAGCCACTAAGGAGGCTGGCTAGCTGGGCCGAAGAGGAAGGCAGAGGCTGGGAGGGACCAGCAAAATAATAGACGGGGCTGTTGGCTTAGGGTTCGGCGTGGCTTTCTGATGAGGCCCTGGCTGCAGCTAGGGAGAAGTGAGGCCCACCAGGCCAGTAAGACACACAAGGAACACAGTCAACTCCAGCATCTGTCTGGTGTCTGGAGCCTGGAGCCTCTGGTACTTTGCAGACAAGTTCACAGCACAAAGGGTCTCCTGAGGGGCCACAGTTTCAAGGAGGGCTGGAGTCCCCCATGTTTCCAAGATGGAGGCAAACTCAGGAGGGAGCTAAGGAACCTCATTTCCCCTGTGGAAAATAAAAGACCTGGGCATGGCAGGGCTACTGTGTCCCTAGACTTGAGAGGCTGAGGCAGGAGGATGGCAAGCTTCAGACCAGACTGAGCTAAACAGAGAGAGCTTGTCTCATACATCCAAGGGCTCAGCTTTCAAAAGCTCACCCTACATGTGTGACTCAGAGGCCCTGGGTGGGATTTTCCCCAGACTCTCCCTTCAGAATTTCTCTATCCATTTCATATGTATGTAAACCATCATGGCAGGTTAATTAAGTCCTGTCTAGGCTCCAAACTCTGGATCCATTCTTTTCCAATACAAGTGTCACCATCCCCTGCAGGAGTCAGCAGAGTGTGACCCAAACCTTGTTTGAACATGGAAATCTCTCTGTCTCTGTCTCTGTCTCTCTTAATTGATTCATTAGTTAATTAGTTAAATTTTTTGGAACTCTCTTTTGTCTTAAAAACAGAGCACATGAGGTTCTTCTCTGGCTAAAACATACAGATTGCATGGCTGTCTCTTGGGGGCTCTGCTTTCAATCTTGGTGAGTGTATAATCAGAATTCACCATCACTCTGTGTATGATCACAGAAGAACCAGGTGGGTGCTATAGTTTTACTTCTTAGAGACAGATTCTGGATATGAAGCCTCAGCCGGCTTTGAACTTGAGCTCCTTCGACCGTCTCTCAGGCCGTCTGATTAGCCATAGGCATGGTTCTTTTCTTTTTCCTCACCACCTCTTAACATTTTGAGGCTCTGCCAGTCTTAACCTTTATGTTATTCAAATTCACTCCAATAAAGCATCCCTATGCTACAGGCTATTTCTTGTCTAAAAGTGCTAAAAGCTTCAGTTTCTTTAAACTGACCTGGAGAGAGAGAGAGAGAGAGAGAGAGAGAGAGAGAGAGAGAGAGAGAGAGAGAGAGAGAGAGTCCATCCACACAGATAGACTTCTCCCAAACCTCCTTACCTGAGTCTCAGGCACAGTCCGGGCCCTCCTCTTGCTATGCTGGGAGGCTGCCCTGGGACCCTGGATACTGTCTTCATCAGAGGTGTCTACATCAGCCAGGTACTGTGAGGGCAGATGTTTGCCCCTGACATCGTCTGTTCCTTTGGAGAAAGACAGGGTTTGAATTGGAGTGAAGCATCAAGAGCTTAGGAACATGTCTGCCCCAGGGAAGCAAAGTTAGCCATAGCCATGTTCCATTAGGGTGTGTGTGGTCACAGGTTCCCACACCACACACCTCCAGGAAAGAGGCCCCTCCCACCCTGGATGGGATGGTGGCATAGAGCTTGAGAAGTTGACAATGGGTAGGTGTAATATAATTCTAAAGTCTAAATTGCAAACATGGCCAGATTGCACACGTGTGTAGGGCACAGGGCCCTAGCATGGCCTTTCCACTAATGGAGGTAGCTTTCCAAACCCTTTCCACACACACCCATGTGGCCACTGAGGGTTCTTTCTTGTTCACAGAGTTTTGTGGTGAGAGACCCTTGCAGTGTGGCTTGAATAACTATTCTGAGCCCTAGCAGGAGGTGACCCCATCATATTGTGTCCTCACCCATAATTACCCACTACCTCTGCTTGGCCCAAATGGTACCTCGAGCAATAACAGAGAGGCCAGGAAGGAAGTATACGACAACTCCCCTCCAGAAATTTCAAGGCACACACCATGTCCTGTGTCTGATGCTCATCAGGTCCCACCCTGCATTATGAATCCTGCCCAGAAACTGCCCGAGTGACATTACACCCCTTCCAACAGAGCCTAGGAGACCCTCTGCCAAATATATCCAAACCCAGCCCATGCTCTGACTCCTTAGGAGTTGTTAAGTTGCTTTAAGATGCTAAGTTGGTCATATTTGTCAACAGATGTGACCATCTCATTTAGTCCCTACAACGTTGGGGTGAGCTAGAAATGGCTGCCCGTCCTAGCAAGAATGAGGAGGGACAGAGAAGCCATATGACCTGCTGGTACTCCCTAGCATTATGCCCTTGCTCCATCCAGAGAAGAGCTGGCCACACTCTGACACTCCTTGCTTTACGTTCACTGTCGTAACAACCCCTCCACCACTCTCCGTCTAGGAGATGCTGTGTGGAAAGCCCTGTGTGAGAATCACTGGCTGCCAAAGCCTAGGTTCCAATCTCAGAACTTCCCAAATATAAGGGCCTTTGCTGGGCACTGCTAGGTCTCTAGCTCCTGGCTTCCCTCTTCTATGTGTCCCAGGGTTGTAGCATCATGGGAGGGAATATCAAGTTGTGTCACTGAGCTGGCTTATTTACTCACAGTTTTGGGAACAACTGGAGCCCCTTTATCCAAGGTCCCCAAGACCCTAATCACTGCAAGGAACATGAAGTCACACTCTCTAGAGACCAACAGGTCTCCCTGAAGCAGCTATTTGTGTGTAGTCTCATTTACTCTAATGTAATCTGCCCAATTTAACTGCTGAACCCAGAACATCAGCCCCCTTGGGCACAGGTTTGGGGATTTCATTTGGAAGCTGAAATTTCTGATAAAATCTAATGGAACCAGTTTCCTTCTCTTGCTCTCTGTCTCCTGATGAGTAGCTTACAGGCTCCTAGGTGGGACCTGCTCTACTGATCTTCCAGTGGAACTTTAGACTTGGTGGTACCGTAGTTGTTTTGAGGGAATGACAGTTCTCTTCCCTATACCAGAGGCAGTGAGCTGGGGACAGTTTAGCCCCTTTCCTGATAGTTCCAGGTATCACAGGGAAGCACTGAGCCCAGGGAAGAAAGGGTCTCTGAGGTTTGCTGGAGGCCAGTTACACTAAAAGAATTAATCTGCCTATGTAAACTAGGGGAGGGGCTTGCTTCTTAGGGATGCCTCCCTTCCTCAATGCCCCCTCCCCATATCTCAGAAAGAGGTCGGCTGGAGTACCTACCAGGCATAGCTGTGGTCCCAAAGGCACTCTTGCAGGATGCTGCAGGCGAGTCCAGTTCAGCGTGAGCATCCTCCCCAGAGGGTAAAGGGCTACATGGCTGCACTTCAGGACTGGGATGACATCCCAAAGCCCTTGCACCAGTCTCCTCTAGGCCCTCGGGCTCCAGAGAGGTGGTGTCCTCAGAGTAGGGCTCACCTGAGAGGGACTGAGCACACATGCTGTCAGCTTTGGCTGCTCCAGGGTTACCGACTGAACACTAGACAGCCATCTGCTCTGGCAGCGTGCTATTCCTCTCTATCTTCAGTCACTGCCAAGAGCACTTAACACCCTTCTGCTTCACGTCTGTGACACTGGGGTTCCCTGGGACACCGTGCCCAGGCATCATACAGGAGACAGATGTATTTCTGAACAGCCAGGGGCCCAGGCTCATTCAGGTTGAAGCCTTGAAAACACTCTTGTGGAGATTTTTACTTCTTGGGAGAGGACATGGTAACTGTGTCTACTTTAGCAATCCTTGATGGTCAGAGGTCAAAGGGTAGAGGTGAGGTTTCCTGAGCAGGTTGCCCTTAGACTGAGGGGGTCTGCATGGTGCCACCATCCTCATGGGATCTTGGTATTCAGGGCTCCCAGAGGCCACTGTTGCAGCATCTTTACAGTTTAATCTTAGCTGGGGGAGTGACATGGCTTTTGGGAAAGGGAGGGTTGGAGGGCAGTTCCCTTAGGGGCTGACTTCTGTGTTCCAGCTCAGTCCAGCAATGCTTGAGCTCAAGAGCTACTGTAGGGTTCACAACAAAGCAATCTACCATGGCCTGGCACTTACAACTATTTTTATTGCTTATCAGAGTGTCTCATGCATGCTGGGCACAGACTCTTGTGATGGTTTGTATATGCTTGGCCCAGGGAGTGGCACTATTAGGAGGTGTGCCCTTGCTTGTCTTAAGATTCTCATCCTAGCTGCCTGAAGCCAGTATTCTGCTAGCAGCCTTCAGATGAAGATGTAGAACTCTCAGCTCCTCCTGCACCACGTCTGCCTGGATGCTGCCATGTTCCTGCCTTGATGATAATGGACTGAATCTCTGAACCTGTAAGCCAGCCCCAATGAAATGTTGTCCTTTATAAGACTTGCCTTGGTCATGGTGTCTGTTCTCAGCAGTAAAACCCTAACTAAGACAACTCTCATCTCAAAATCAACCATGAAAGGCAGAAATGAGGGGATAAGGTTTCAAAGAATTTCCAGGGACCAAGGTCACATGGTTAGCAAGTAGCATGTGTAAAAGGGGGCATTTTCACTTATGAGACTAGCTTAGGTGGAACAATGAAGTGCATGAGGCACAGGTAAGGCACAGGCAGGGCTCAGTGCTGGGTTCTGACTGGCTCCTCAGTGGACGCCGTTGTCCATTCTGCCCTCCTGAGTCCTTATTTCTAGGCTGAGCATCACTGACCATATTCCAGGCTCCGAACTCATCTGCCCGGCCTTACATTTCCATTTGCCCCAACCTCTCCAAGTGTTTTACTCAGTACCTTAAGAGGTTGGTCTTGAGAGGATGTACAGTTTCTAAATCCTATGTTCCCACAGCCTGTCCTCAAAAGTCCCTTTGCAGAGGCCCATTGGACACGCAAACTGTATATGCCCCAGTACAGGGGAACGCCAGGGCCAAAAAAATGGGAATGGGTGGGTAGGTAAGTGGGGGGGAGGGTATGGGGGACTTTTGGGATAGCATATGAGGAAAATATGTAATAAAAAATATTTAAAAAAAAGTCCCTTTGCCTTGAGAGTCTGATGTGACCACCGGGCTCTGTGACACTGCATCCCCACGTGCAACTCCAGCTGGTGTCTGAGCACTGCCCCCTCAACTCAGGTTCCTAAGGGGGGAGGGGGATGGACAGACACCAGAGTACACTGACCTGCAGGCTGTGTGCAGACTCAGGGACTGAGGACAGGCCCAAGGTTTGGCTGCAAGGCTGCACCAAGTGGTCTGAGTCTTCCTCAAAGTCCACATCTCGGAAGGAGAGCAGGCGCTTTTTCTTCTTGGGTGTGAGATAAAACAAGACTGGTCAGACTCCAGCCCCACGCTCAGCCTCCAGAGAGTCGGTAGACCCCCCGCCCCCCCAGGGACACCTATCTCTAGCTAGAAACTGATCCAAAGGAGCCCTGAGATGGCTGTGGGACCCACGGGCCCACCGTGTCTGTGTCATCAGAAGTGACATTGTATCCAGGAACTCAGCTGTGCTCTACTCTAAGAAAAATGAGTTCTCTCTCGGCCTACTGGGTGCTGCCTAGGGTGTGAGCTGCAGCAGGGCTGAAGGTACCTCACACAGAGGGCATCCTGGGACTTTAGGTCTATGGAGCTCACTGACTATGGGGTAGAGGTAGGTGACCACTCCATTTTCTTTAGATATATGATCATTACTTTATGAACTCCACTGCTCAGTACAGTGACTCTGATCCTTTAAATGCATGTTTTATTGTTAGAATGTTCTAGACATTGGTGGGATTACATGCTGTGAGCTCAGCAAATGGTGTGAATTGGATCCTGTGCAAAGGACGACTGTGTGTGTGCCTGGAGCGTTTCTCAGATCTGATTCTACAGCCCTGTCACCTTCAAAGGGTTCAAAAACAACTCACACTTTTCAGCCTACTTCCCTCTCTCCGAATCATCATTACCACCCTGTCCCCAAACCAAAGCACTGGCCTAGCCTGTCTCCACCACAGGAAGCCAAATGAGAAGAGCAACAACCACTTATAAAGACAAGGCTTATAATCTGAAAGGTGCAAGGTCTGCTGCCATGCATGTCTCTTGAGCCATCTGGACACATGTCTGCCCTCCTGTACACTTTGTCACAGCACCTCGGTGTCCCAGAATGCCAGTCAGTCAGGACAGGCCTTGCAGTAGGTTTTGTCTATCTGTACTTTTTTTTTTTTTTTTTTTTTTTGAGTTCTGAAGTGACCACTGAGCTCCCACGCTTGGGAGCCAGGGGCTCAGAAGGGAGGGGCTTAAGAGGAAAGAGTTTAGGGATCAGGGAGAGGTTTAAGAAAGAGCTCAGGTGGGAGGGGCTTAGACAGGAGGATCTCAAGAGGGAGGGAATTGGGTAGGAGGGAGAAGCTCAGGAGGGAGGGGCTTAGGGAGGAGGGAGTCCCATGCTTAGGGATGAGGATCCACTGCGGCGGACACAGGTTCCCAGGTGGGTATGGGGTGGGAGCCAGAGAGAAATGCAGATGCCTGTGTTATGGCATGTCTGGGAGAGATGTAAGGGAGATGGGGGGCATGAGGACGGGCAGGAGACCTATGGGATTTATGGAGACAGACAGTGCCTGGGCAGGACTTACTTTGCTGTTGAGGGGCTGGTCTCTGGCCTCTGTGTCCAGGTCTCCATCCTCATCAGTCTGCTCACTGTCTCCATTTCCTTCTTCCAAGCTTGGCTCAGATCCACCTGCAATTTACAGGTGTATGGCTCCACCCATAAAGGGCCAAAATGGGAGACCACTTAACTGTCTCTGGATTCATTTTTCCACTCACCTGCCAACTACTATCTGTGGAGGTTTGAATGAGAATGGCCCCCATAACTTCATATGTTGGAATACCCAATTGCCAGTTGGTGGAAATGTTTGGGAAGGATCAGGAGGCATGGCTTTGGTGGAGGAGGTATGTCAAGGGCTTTGAAGTTTCAAATAACTCCTGCTATCCTTAGTGTCTCTCTCTCTCTCTCTCTCTCTCTCTCTCTCTCTCTCTCTCTCTGTCTGTCTCTTGCTTGTGAGTTCTCAGCTCTTGCCCTAGTGTCAAGCCTGCCTGCCTTTCTGCTGTTGTGATTCCCCACCATGATGGTCATGGACTCTGAACTGGCTGGTTTTGTGTGTCAGCTTGACACAGGCTGGAGTTATCACAGAGAAAGGAGCTTCAGTTGGGGAAGGGCCTCCATGAGATCCAGCTGTGGGGGCATTTTCTCAGTTGGTGATCAAGAGGGGAGGGCCCATTGTGGGTGGTGCCATCCCTGGGCTGGTAGTCTTGGTTCTATAAGAAAGCAAGCTGAGCAAGCCAGGGGAAGCAAGCCAGTAAGCAGCATCCCTCCATGGCCTCTGCATCAGCTCCTGCTTCCTGACCTGCTTGAGTTCCGGTCCTGATTTCCTTTGGTGATGAACAGCAATGTGGAAGTGTAAACTGAATAAACCCTTTCCTCCCAAACTTGCATCTTGGTCATGATGTTTGTACAGGAATAGAAACCCTGACTAAGACAGACTCTAACCCTCTGAAACCATAAACCCCAAATAAAGTCTTCTATAAGATGGTGTCACTTCACAGCAATAGAAAACTAAGACATCCTTCTCCCCTCTCCTTCCTGCCTTTCTTCTTTTTTCTATTTTTGAACCCATCTACCCAGCCAGTCAGCCTGTTTACCACCATATACTGGCTCATCTTTCTTTCCTATACTTCTGTCTACCACTGACTCATCGATCTATCCAGAAACCCCACATAACATCTTCGTCAGTTTCACAGCAGTGTACTGTTCCAAGGTGAGCCTGGGCTTGGTGTCTCAGGCTGTGTCCTAGGCTACAGTGGCCTTGGTCACTTTACAAACCTTTCCATCCCTCATCCTGCCTGCCACTCTGCTGCCTACAACCAACCACCTGCTGGGGGGACAAAGGGACCCGCTTCCCGATCCTGTACGGCTGGGCTGCTGGGTTATGGGCCCGGGAGGCCCTCAGATTGACTCTGTCCTTCCCACTGCCACCCGTGCCTGCTCAGTCTGAGCCTGAGCCAGCAGATCAGCCTCAGCTGGCTTGCTGAGAATTCCTGCAAGAAAGTGCTTCAAAGTTGTTGTTTGTTGTCCCACAGCGCCACCTCCTGGTAGTAATGGCAGCAGTTTTGAAATTGGCAGGTAATAATGGCAGTCAGGAAGCTTTAATTCCCATAGTTCTCAAGATGGTCAAACTTCTGAAACTCTGTAAACTTCTAAGTGATAGCTCCCTGGCCCTCAACTTGACCAAACAACTGTGCCTGCGCCTCCCACAGGCGTCAACCAACCCCATTCTAAGGGTTCTTCAACTTAAAGCGCTCCTGGAACATCCCCAGACCAGCCCTCCCCTTACCTCCACCCTGCAGCCGCCCACAGAGAGACCGGATCACTTTGGCACTCCCGAAACGCTTGAAGCGAGCCCTCACGTGCTGGTAGTACCACTCCAGAGAACCGATCTTCACGACCCTGCGGGGAGATGGGTGCAGCCTGAGGCAGTGCCTCCCCGCCCCCCCAGCCAGTCCCCCAAAGGGACACACCAGGCTAAGACACCATTAGGGACGGGCTCTGCCTCCCCGCTCCTCACCTGGCCAGGTGGCAGGGGTCGCAGAGCCAGCCCTGCTCTTCTGGGTGGGCGTGGCTGCAGCTTTTGCAGACGAAGAGGCTGCACTCTAGGCACTGTCGTCTGCTGTTCAGGAGCAGCCGGTAGGGCTGCAGGCAGCGGGCACAGTGAGTCTCATTCAGATGGGCTGTGTCCGACAGCAGCTCCCTCTTGGAGCTCTCCTTTTGTATTTTGCCCTTCAGCCCCCTTGGGAAAAAATGGGATAAGAAATACATTAGACAGTTTGTTTCTACAACCGACCAGTGAATGCACGCAGTGTGAATGGACACAGACAGAGGGTCATTTCCATAGGCAGAGGACAGTGGCTGAAGCTAAGCGAAAGCGCCACAGGCTCAAGGCAGAGAGCCATCTTGCCCTCTTTCTGGAGGGGACAAATAGGTTGGGCTTAAATCATCCGCAATTTGGGTAGGCTAGAGACGAAACCTATGATTTTTTCACTGAAACGGCACAGCTCTTAAGCATGCCTGTGGCGTTTATGATTGAACCCTGTGCTCTCTCTTGTGGGTAACAGAATCCCGAGGGCAAGGCCAGGTGATATTTCCTCAACAAGTGGTTTAGGGCGTCTTCCAGCAAGCACCAAGCCGAGGCCCAGGACTCTTCCTGCGGAGCCGGGACTGAGTGCTTGGCTTGGAGAGGCTCCAGACAGGAATCACCCTGTACCCGGAAGTTCCAGGAGAAACCTGTTCTTCGAGACTATCCCGTTTGAAGTAACCCAGTTCCGGGCGAGCCTGCCAACTGGAACCAGCTGCAACGATGGAAAATGTCCCCCAGACCCTAATGAATGTACCCTTTCTGTTCCGAGTCTCACGGAGTATCTGCCAAACACAATATTTTTAGTTTTACATGGGATAACGGTAATCTGTCCTTAGTGAGGAAAATTAGCAAGACATGGGGCCCACTGTCTCCTGAGGACTTGCAAGGTTTTAGCTTCCATGGGGTGCAGGGAGGTGGCATCTGGTGTGAAGTGGCAATGGCCCACTTCGATGGCCAACAAGGAAAAGAAAGGCGTGGGTAGGAGAGACACACACATAGGGAGACAGAGTGGCAGAGAGACAGAGACACAGACACAGAATAGTCATAATTTTCAATGTTACATTGTTTTTACTAAATACATTTTTTGAATTAAAATACAATGTATTGGGCTTCATCACGGTTTCTTCATTCCGGTCATGATGCTCTGCTCTCAGCTGTGTCTCCCCTCCTCCCCGGAAGCTGCTTTCTTTCCCTTTCCTGGTTAGTCCTTACATACGCTTTCCTTTCCATGGAATCCATCACCCTTTCTACTTGCCACTTCCCTTAAGAGCCCTTCCTCTAGCCAGCCAGGCATAGTGTTGCACACCTTTAATCCCAGCCCTTTGGGAGGCAGAGGCAGGCAGAATTCTAAGTTCGAGCCTGGTCTACAGAGCAAGGTCCAGGACAGTCAGAGCAACACAGAGAAATCTGGTCTCGAAAAAAAACAAAAATAAATCGACCAACCAAACAAAAACACAAAACAAAACAAAACAACCCCCCCCCAACCAACACAACAAGAAACCAAACCCCTCCCCCAAGCCCCAAACAAATAAACAAACAAAAGTTCTATCTCTTCCTCCCCTCTCATGATCCCTTTTCTAGTTTTGTGACCTAGAAACACACAAACATAAACACACATAGATGCATAAAAATGTAAACTCTTGTCTTTCTCAGTCTGCCTGCTTTCACTTAACAAAGATTTATGGTTGCACCCATTTTTCTGCAAACAACATGATTTCAATTTTCTTCATGGCTGCATAAAATTCCATTGTGTAGATAACCACATATTCCTTATGGATTCATCTGTTGATGGTCATCTAGACTGGCTCCATTTTCTGGGTATTTCAAACACGGAAGCAGTCCCACGGATGTGCAAGTGTTTCTGTGGTGCTGACTGAGAATCCTTTGGCTATGTGCCCAGGCAGGTCTGGCATAGCTAGCTGAGATCTTTTTAAAGGAACCTCCATATTGGCTTCCACAGTAGCCACAACCAGTCTATGTTTACGCCAGCAGCAAACAAGGGCGCCTCTTCTCCACAGCCTTGCCAGAGTTTGCTGCCAGTTGTTTTTCTCAGTGGTAGCCATTCTGACTGGGATGAGATGGGATCTCAAAGCAGTTTTTGTTTGCATTTCCCTGACGCCCAAGGATTCGATCACCCTTTTGCAGTATCTACGGTGTTTACAGTTCTTTTGAGAGCTCTCTCTATAAAAAGCATTAGCCCACTTAGTGATCGCTGATTTGGTTTTTGGTATTTAATTTTTATAGTTCTTGTGATGTATTTTTATAACTATTCTACTCTATTTCATATTTAGCTATGCTGTTAATCTCTTCCTGTCCCTGATCTATGGACTCGATTGTGTCTCAGGCAGGGACCTATAAGGAGAGGCACAGTGTCTACAGACTTGACTCCACCCACCATTTCAGACATCGGAACACATCATCACTGAATAGAAGTGACTAGCTACTTGTGCTGGCTAGTTCTTATGCCACCTTGACACATGCTAGAGTTACCTGAAGAAAGGGAACCTCAATTGCCTTCATAAGATCCAGCTGTGGGGCACTTTCTTAATTAGTGATTGATACGGGAGGGCCCAGCCCATTGTGAGTGCCACAATCCCTGGGATGGTGGTCCTGGGTTCTATAAGAAAGCAGGCTGATCAAGGTATGGGGATCAAGCCAGTAAGCGACACCTCTTTCTCTCCCTGGTTTCTGCATCAGTTCCTGCCTCCAGGTTCCTGCCTTGTTTGAGTTCCTGTCCTGACTTTCTTCAGTGATGAACAGTGCTTCAGAAGTGTAGGCCAAATTAACTCTTTCCCCCCTAATTACTTTTGTCGTGGTGTTGCATCAAGCAATAGAAACCTTAAGACAAATTGTTACTAGGAGTGAGGTATTGCATTGCTGTGACAGACCTGGCCATGTTTTGGAGAAGTCTGGGGAAGGGCTTTGGAACTAAAAGCCACTGAGTGTTGAAAACTCATCGAGCTTTTCTGTAGGAGCTTGGAAGTACGAATGTTGCAGGGAAATGCAGAAAATTGAGGCCAGGGCTAATGTTGAAGGAAATGCAGAAGATGGTGGTCTGCCTTGTGAAATTTCACGGGGACGTTTAAAGACTACTGGGGGCCATTCATTCTTTTGAATTAAGATTACGTAGTTCTGGTTAGCTGGGGCTGAAGAATGAACTATAATTAACAAGATAGCAGAACTACTGAAGTGAAACCTGTGCTTTGCTGGGATACTTGATGCTGGTCAGCTGGAACTGATAAATTAGCAGTGATTAAGAGGAGCCTAGCATTGTTGAGGTGAAATCTGCTGGGGGAGTGTTTCCAGAGAGTCAGCACGCAAAGGCTGTGCTCCAGAGTCAGCCAAGGTTTTGCCTTGCACGGGCAGCTGAACTCCATGACTAAAGAGGGAATCCATGGCTAGACCAGATACTAGTAATGAGTTACTCGAAGGAATTGTGACCCTCAGAGCCTGCTGTAGGAGGCAACAGAAAGGAAAGAGTAAGGGGTGGAGGCGGAGACTTGAAGGTAGGAGGTAAAGAAACCTTGTCAGGGATGTGAGGAAATGGGTGTGGCAGCCTTCCTGAAGATTCTGGGAAAGGAGTAGTCAAGGTGGAAAAGAAACTGCTGGGGAGAATGTAGTGGGGGGGGTGGGGGGTGGGAATGTGTGAATGCAGGAGACAGAGGCAAAGCAGAATCCCGTTGGCATCTCACACCAATGCTAATCTCCACCCTGGCAGACAGATGACTTCCTCTGTTAGCCATTGCTCTTTGCTGCCCTGGCTCCCATTGTTCATAGGGATGATGGACCAGACTTAATTTTTCTTAGTTTTCTCCTGAGTTTTAATTTTAATTTTATTTCAAGAGTATGTCTGCTTTTTATCTCAGTGGCCGTCTGTGCACCATGTGTATATGTCTGGTACCCATGAAGGCCAGAAGAAGGCATTGGTGCCCCTGGAACTGGGGCTACAGATGGTCGTGAACCATCATGTGGGTCCTGGGAATCAAACCCAGTTCCTCTGGAAGAGCAACAAGTGCTCTTAACCACTGAGCCACCTCTCCTGTCCCTTCTGCTGATTAAAAAAAAATTATTTATTTCATGTATGTGAGTACACTGTCGCTGTCTTCAGACAGACACACCAGAAGAGGGTATTAGATCCCCGTTAGCGATGGTTGTAAGCCACCATGTGGGTACTGGGAATTGAACTCAGGACCTCTGGAAGAGCAGTCAGTGCTTTTAATCGCTGAGCCATCTCTCCAGCCCCCTTCTGCTGCTGATTTTTAAATATGCCCATTTGTCTGTCTGTGTCTCATGATGACAAGTCTTTCATGGATTATCTCAGGAATTCCTGTGTATTTGCAGAGATCAAAACTGTACACTACCACTTATTTGCCTTTCTGGGAAGGTTAGCAGGTCTAATATTTGGCTATTGGGCGGCACCATTGGACAGGATGTATCATTTAAGTGTACTTCAGTTACTCCCTTCCCAAGAACATGAGTCACTGAGGCTGGCTGGTCTTTGCGAGTTTTGGGACCATCCAGTGATTCCTGTCACAGCATCAACTGAGCATTGGACCTGACACACGAAGCAAGAGATGTTGAGAGGACTTCCAATATTCATGCACAAGAAAAGGCAGTGTACAGGCTCTCAGTCCTGCTGAAGTCTCCTTTGTACATAGTACCAGGAAACTCAGGTCCAGGATGGGGGTGTACATAGTACCAGGAAACTCAGGTCCAGGATGGGGGTGTCCCAGGAAGGAGGGGCCCACAAGTGGAGAGTTAGCTGGCTGGTCTCACCAAGGTTTGCTTTGGCAATGCTATGTTTGTGTAGTATAAAAATAATAACAAGTGATTATATTTTCTCTACTCGAAGCTTTTTAAAGACCCAGGTGACTCATGCAAATATGGAATGCATGGAAGATAAGAGACACACCTCTGGAATTCTCTCTGGGTTTAGGAAAGTGGGACAAGGGGACCTAACTGCAAAGGTCAGAGGGGCATGGCTGGGAGACATCAGATTGTGGAAGGCCATGGAATTAAGCAGCCAGCTCCTACAGCAAGCTTCAGAGGAAAGAGAGAGGGCGAGCAGTGTGTGTCTCTCTGTGTGTTGTGTATGTGTTGTGTGTAGTGTGATGTGTGTATGTGGCGTGTGTATATATGTGGTGTGTGTGTGTGTGTAGCTTACAGACTAGAGGAGACTAAAAAGAGACAATTGAGCTGGGCATCCTGTAATTCCATCACTGAGGAGTCTGAGGCAGGAGGACCCTGAGCTTCAAGCTGGCTTGAGCTACGTGGTGAGACCACCACCAGAAGTAAGAGAAGCGAAAGAGAAGCAGGAGGAGCAGAAAAGGAAAAGGAAGCAGGGAGGGAGAAGAAGGGAAAAAAGGGAGGAAGGAGGAGGGAGAAGAGGAAGAGGAAGATGAGGAAGAAGAGGAGGATGGAAAAACAAATCACCAAATACAATGTCTGGCCCTTATTTGAAGATAGGGCCCTCTTACAACCTTCTTCCCTCCCAGCCTTGAATTCTGGGGCTCAATGAGCTGTGATTCCCACTCTTGAGACCTCCACATCTTCATCCCCAGAGCCAGTGTGTCTAACCCGTTCGTTCTCCCAGCTTGCCTTTAGTTACCTTCCTTTGCTCAGAGTCTCTGCCTCACTTCTCCATACGCCGACCCAACCCACAAAAGACACAGAGGGAAGAGAACAGGCACCAGACAGGCCAATCGCCTTTCCTTGTGGGGCAGAGGGAGGTGTAAGCAATGAGGTAAACCAAGGTAGATCTTGGTTCGGGAGTTGGGGAGAGTGAGGTGCACTAGCTGGGCTCATCCAGGAAGAGGGGTGCTCCTCTAATCACTAAACAGGATGGTAACAAACCTCTGCCTGAATCCCTGCAGAGCCAAACCTCATTCACCAAGTAACACTGTTAGCTTTTCTCTCTTCAAGGTGGGGCCTCAGGACCACATGGCTCATGAGACAACTCCCAGAAGTGGAGTTAAGTCCAAAGGCGCTCTTCAGAGAACAGAAAACCTCATTCCATAACGAGGAAGCCAAAGCTTGAAAGGGAAGCCACTTCCCAGATCACGGCATCCCATCCACTCTGGCCACACACCCACCTATGACACCAGAGGTGACAGCCGCTTGGGACATCAGAGGGCCTGAACTCCAGCCAGACACTTACTGGAGTCTTTCTTCCTCTCGCCTCCTGAGGTCAAAGTCCCGCTGAACCACTGCCCACACGTGCTCAGCCTCCTCGTCTGTGAGCGTGGAAAGGTCCAACCTTTTCCCCATCTCGGCGCCTCATCCAGGCCACACCTAGAAAGTCACAGGGCCACAGGCAATCAACTCCAGGAAGCCTCCAGGACACCAAATAAGTCACAGAGTATGGGGCAGATCAGCAAAACCACCCACAGATATGTACTGGGCCAAATAGTTTTTTTAAACCTATGAATACCAGTCTGGGGGTAGGGCCATTTAATAAATTTTGCACAGTTAAATGAATGGAGGTAGATATGTAAGTTAGTTCTTGCCCCCAGGGTATGCATACAGCCATCCTCACTCTTCTACTGTAAGATGAGTACCTCATCACATTTGCTCATAAAAGAGAAAATCGTGTCTAAACCCACCCCAGCTCATAGAACAAGGGTATTTCAGAGACTGGCTCTATATGTAGGCATGATGGTTACTCCGCTGTCATGTGCTGGATTTAGAGTTATCTAGATGATACACCTCTGAGTATATCTACAGGAGGTCTGGATGGGGAGGAAAGACCCACCCTGAATGTGAGCAACACCATCCCTCGGGCTAGGATCCCTTGCTGAAGAAAAAGGATAGAAGAGAAAGAGCCAAGAACCAGCATTCATCTCTCTCTGCTTCATGACTGTGGAGTTGATGTGGCCGTCTGCCTCATGATCCTACCACTGTGCTTGTCACCCATGTCTTCTGTGTGACAAAGAGCAATCTTTACCTCCTTAGGTTGGCTTTGACAAGCATTTTGTCATAGCTACCAGGAAAGTAGCCAACACTGTAGGCAAAGAAAAGTTGGAGATGATCCCTCACTATCTGAAAGGTTTACAGCCTTCCAGGGTTGGGGCTTCTTGCTTAGGGATGTCACATTGTAGAAAGACCCCCTGGGAATGTCAAACTAGCATGATGTCAAATGTGCTTGCTCCAGGAATATTCATGCATAGCCCATGGTGACACTACATGAAGAAATACCTGCATGGGTAAGATGGTTAGGGGCTGCACACTTTGCTCACTGGGAAAGGTCAGCTGAGGGGACTGCCCAGTGGGAATTCCTGTGCCAAGTGAATGTTAAGGTCACCCAACAATGTCAATAGCCAGCACTCTCAAGGGCTCTGAATGGTTCAGTTGCAATCAGAGCATTGAGCCCCTGAGTATACTGGTGTGCAGTGATTCTAGATGACCCAACAGCATGGATATCAACTGGATTTTTATTGATGAGTTAATTGTATTAAGGTATAGTCTTGCTGAATAACTCAGACTGGAATGAAACTCTCAATCCTCCTGCCTCAACCTCCTGAGTTTTGACATTATCTATTTGCACCTTCACATGGACTCAGACTTCATATTTTGAAGTTCTCCAAACCCAACATCCTTGTTCATGCCAATGTCAGAGAACACAGAAAGAAAAATTCAGATATCAGAAGGAAAGATGGCAGAACCTGGTGACTTCATTTCTCTAAATGTTGTCCATACTGACAACTTCCTTTAGAAGGTGGTTAGGATAAAGATCCCCGAGCTCTGCCCAATCCTGAAGACTTTGGGAAGTTCATCAGGCAGGTTCTGTGCATGTTAGAGTGGACTAGTATATCTGGTCCAGGGATCCCTGTGGGTGACAATACTGTGGGCAGAGGGGGGAGGGAGGGGATTAGTCACTAACAGCTTTGATCCGTATGCTCTGTAGGGTGGGCAGTGGGTGTGAGGCAGGCCAATGAAAGTCATGGTGTAGATGAGCAGAGGAAGATAGGCTCTCTTATTGAGTTTTGTACAGAGATGTCCCATGGTTCTCACAGGGCATATTGATGTGACATTACATCTGGGTATAAAACTAGAGGCATCATTGACAATGGAGGACCTTCCCTCATGCATCCTCACTGAGAACATAGCACAGCACCACCTCCCAAAGGAGGGCTTCTGACCACATAGTGAGCTCTATTCTTTTGCTGGTCACTCCCTACAGCCACCCTTCTTAAGTTTCTTCATCCTTCTCAGTGGTCAGTGAGGTTATGGATGTTAATGTTAAGCTCGCTGGGGACATCAACTCTGACCCTGGTATATAGATAGGTTCTTTCTATGCTCCTCACTGTTTGCAGCTGGTCATGCAGGACAGCTGATGGGTGACTCCTAGTCCAGCTGACTCCAGAAACCTGTGGTCCTAGGAAGGACAGAGTTTAGATGCTAGAAAGACCTGCTTTGGGAGGCTGCAAGTTGACTAGCACTGAGAAACTCCAGCAAGTCTTCCCTGAGGATTAACTTAATTTCTTGGGAACATGGAGAAGGGGATCAGTCAGGTACTCTCATGAGGAGCATAGAAAGGACCTATGTTCCAGGGTCACACAGAGTTGCTGTCCCCAGGGAGCTTAACAGTGACATAACCTCACTGACCACTAAGAAGGATGAAGAAACTTTAGAAGGATGGAAGTAGGGAGTAACCAGCAAAGGAATAGAGCACACTGTGTAGTCAGAGAAGCCTTCCTTTGGGAGTTGATGCCATGCTATCGGTAAAGATACATGAGGGAAAGGGAAAGTCCTCCATTGTCAATGAAGATACATTCCTGCAAACCTGGAAATCTATAACTTGCTTTCAATTCCCGAGATTCACCCTCTACAGTCACCAGTCAGAAGCAGTCAGTACGAATGTTTGAGAAGAACTGGCTCTGTGTCAGAGAAGTACTTTAATTTGGCCACATGGAGGTTAATTGTAGCCCCTAGCCTCTGCACTCATTAGCCTGAGGCAGGAGGATCTCTGCTTGGAGTTTAGCTTGGGTTACATAGTGAGATCATATCTCAAGAACAATTTCACAATTAACAACAAGAAAGGCTATGATGATTAATCCTCATTATCAAACCTGACTGGATTCACGATCACCTAGGAGATATTCCTCTGTGCAGGTCTGTGAGTGCATTTTCAGAGAGGTTTAATGGAGAAAGGAAGATTCACCCTGAATGTGGGGACCACCATCTCATGGGTTGGGGTCATTAAAGGAGAAGCTGAGCTGAGTGCCAGCACTCATCCCTTCTTCTTGGTTTTGGGTATAGTGTGACCAGCTGCCTCAGGCTCCTGCTGTCACAGCCTGAGTCCGGAATCACCACCCTGCCTTCCCCACTATGACTGCCTCCTAAAACTGTGGGCGAAAAGAAACCCTTCCTTCAGTGGCTTTTGTCAGGTATTTTCTTTTTCTACGGCAGGGAAAAAAGTGAAATAATAACAGGTTAATAACGATAAGTTAATAACATCCAGGCAGATGCTATTAAAGTGAATTTCCAGAGTCCACCACTGCCAACCAGCATAGCCCCTAACATTGTGTGCCTTCAAATCGGTGAAAGACAACTTCTCCCTAACATTTTGATCACCCCTTAATATTCCCAACCTGGAGCACAGTGATAATTTTGAGGAATGCATTCAGAGAGTGCCTCAGGGTGGGGAAGAAAGTGTCATAGGAGCCGGCGCACTCTCCAGTCTCCCCCCTCAGGACACGTGGTGTCTGGCTTCTAAAGAACAGAACAAGAAGTTCTTATCTGATGGGTGACTGGGGCTCATTCATCCCGAATTCTTGTCATTTTAGAGCAAGTGCCTTGCGGGGACTCAGAGTCACTCAGGCCCTATTCCTGGAGCAGATGAGCAGTGTGACTCTCAGCTGAGGGCTCTCACCCTTTCACCTCCTGAAGTAGAAATCAAAGTCCGTCCGTGGGCGCTTACATCCTGAGTGTGAAGGAAAAGCCAAAGGAGAAGCTGCCTCCTTTTTCATCCTCAAAGCTGGACTTGACAAATCATTTTTTAAATTACTAGTTTTTGAGGTTCATCAAGGAATCCTCATGAATATTTGTCATCATACACATGAAGAATTGGTTTGATGTCAGTATTTTAAGATGCACAGGCTAATAGTAGGTAGCAACTTGAGAACATGTTGACGACTTCACTGTCCAACCCAGTCCAGCATAGGATGTGCTCAGTTGAAGTAGGTGAAAGGCTAGCCCCTTGGCCAGGCATGGTCCGCAGCCTCCAGCAAGCCAGTGCTCCCCGTCATCCCTGTCTTGTTTGCTCCTCACCAATGGGTCTGCTTTTGTAAATTTGTTCTTAAAACAGTGAAGGGCAGCGGATGTGCCCGACACTGGAAGGCTTGGGGCTGCCCCATGTCTAGCCAGGCAGGGGGGATGGGTACTTGTTAGGGCAGGGCAATGCCTCCAGGCTCTGGCTGTTCCTTGTCTGTGCTGATAACCCAGTCACGAGCTTCCTGAGCCCCAAAGCACTCACAAGTTCTCTTTGCTCCACTGCTCAGCTTTAATCCTGTTTCAAACCTCGGAGATGCCAGCTGTCCCCAGTTACTTAATGATTCTAATGGGGAACAGGGAGGCATCAGGCAGAGTGGCCAGCAGGAAGGAGAGAGAAGAACTAAGAGGGACCGCTCAGACCTGACTGTAGAGTTTCAAGGGACTGCTGTCTTTATGTATTAAAGCTTTGAATTAACACTTAGGCCACACTAAAGAGAAACTTGTAGATAAAGCCCTGGTTTATCTCCTTTTGGGGCCAACTGACCCGGAACCCAGCGCATCTGTGATGGTGAGCAAACATACTGGGGAACAACTCATCGATGCCAGCTAGCTTGGCATCATTACCCCCTGATTGGGCTAGGCAAGTCCTGCTGATAAAGGTGTAAACAGAGGTGTCAGCTATGACTCCTTTGGAGCTGACTCCAGAGCTTCTGGGTGTGGTTATGTGTATGTAGATAGGGTTTACACCACAGGGGTACTGGGGCCTCCAGACTCCAGAAGAAGGATGGACACACTGCCACTCAGAAGCATCCCCTTCCCCGACAGATGTGCCAGGTGCTACCATGGAGCTCTGGAAAGGTTCCTGCAAGCCAGACTGCCTGGTATCGCTTCTAGCTTGATCTCTTCATTCTCATTGGCTCTGGTCATCGGTTCTGACCTACATGCAAGGCTTCTACTCTAGGCTGTGACAAGAACTGAACCAGGTGCAGCTACAGAGCCTGCAGCTGGGCTTCCAAACCAATTCAGGCATAGGCAGCTTGGGTGCTTCAGGTCCCTCCTGCTCTCAAGATCTCACTGTCTACTGTGAGAGGTTGGGGCCCATGGGTGATCCTGCCACTGTCAGCTGGCATATGCTGAGTTGTCCCTCAGTTTGTTTGCTCACAGTCACTGATGTGCCAGGTTCTGGGACAGGTGGCACTAGAAGCAGATAAGCTGGCCTTTATCTACAAAGGTCTCTGGTCATCTCTAGCCCAGTATGATGCTGGGATCTTAGACTTAAGAGGCACCATGGTGGTAGGGTACAGGGTGCATACATGTTAGGGATGTGTGTGTCTTCTTTCAGAAGTCGCTTTTGAAAAGAACAAGACAGTGAGCCCTAAAAGGTGCTTTGACTGCATGGCCAGCACACATGGCCGTCCTGCATCCATACTGAAGGAAGGGAACGGTATCATTAGCCTACAGGCTCTGGTGTCCTCTTTACCCTTTCCTTACCTCCCCCCTCTCCCAGTTCCCCCTCCTTGACCTCCCCCTCCCCCAGTGTCCCTCTCCAACCTCCCTCCTCCTCTAGTTCTCAGCAGCTTTTCAGAGTCACTAATGCATCAGGATGACCCACCAGCTTCTCATGCTTGTGCCTGGACCAGGTTCCAAGTCCTGTGAGGCACCTGCCCTGGTACCCACTTTGGAGATGGGGCACTGATGCTGGGTGAGATGGAAGAACTCACCTCCCCACCTTGCCTGGTGATGCTCTAAGAAGTGACACCTTGGAGACCTGGGCCCGGAGGGGTGATGCTCGTGGCCAGGAAAGCTGTTGCTGTGTCTTACTAAGGCCTTGTAATCAGTTGGGAGATGGGTGTGTGTTAAATGACACACATCTGGGCCAGGGAGCCATCAGGCTCAGGGGTTCACCAACTTCAATGCCCAGCTACCCCTGGTCTTTAGCCCATCCCTTTTCCTGAGACTTGTGCCCTGGGTATCTAGGGGAGTCTTGTACCCTGGTTATTACTCAAAGCCCTCAGAAGGAAACAAGAGCAATCCTTGTGGCATAGAAACAGAACAGACAACAGCACCAACTCATTTCCGATGAAAGCAAAGAACTGTGTTTTTAGTTCAGGTCAGTAGGACATAGGTGTGTGCTCTGTGAAATCTTCCTGCATCTGTGAGACTCAGCTCTCTCCCAGGCTTGGACACAGTGGGGTGACACTCGAGGTGTTAACACATTTCCTCTCACATCTTCATAATAAGAAGGAGGGCCTAGAGGACCTATGGTCCAACAACAACAACAACAACAACAACAACAACAACAACAACATGATTCCACTAAGTCCGGAGGAGGGCAGGTGCCTCCTTCATGCACCTATCTGCTTTCTTCTTGCTCCCAGAAGACAGCCAAGAGGAAGCCAAGAGGGCAGCCAAGAGGAAGTTTCTGTACAAATAGCCTCTCACCCTGGGCTCCGGTCCAAGTCTCCCGAAGGCACCAGCTTTTAGCTCAAAGGAAGCTTTTAATTAAAACCAACTGTTTAGCCCCAAATGGGCTCCCCAAGGATTTCGCCCATTGTGTTTAAGGCATCCAGAAGAAGCCCAGAGTTCAGAAGTAAGGTGTCGCTGCACCCTCCCTGAGCCAGATTCCCTCTTCTGGGAGTTCTGCAAGCCCCAGGTCCTTGGTGCACTCACCAGCCTCTCTCCTGGGAATGCCCAGCCTGTAGCTCTGGCTCGGTGGGTCCTGGCCTCTGCTCCTTTCTCTTAGCTCCTGAGAGAGAAACCCCAGGCACCGAGCGAGGCCAGTGTCAGGGTGCACTGAGCTAGACAGAGCTGTGTGCGGGGATCCAGGCAGCTGTGGCGCCGGTCCTGCCCAACTTGCGGCTCAGATCACGTGGGCTACTCCTGACCCGCCCAGCTCCGGGATCGACGTGCACCCCAGGGTGCCTGGACAGGCCAAGAGCAGAGCGGACTCCAGTGGCCCTCCTGGGAGGCGCTGAAGTGGGTATGGAGGACAGAGGCACCTTGTCCCCAAGCCGGTTGAGAGCAGAACACGCGTTGGAGTTGTGCGCTCATTTCCACCACTGGGTTCTGGTCCCCCATAGGAGGGATCTGCTGGCAAACCGCATCCTCTGAGAACACGGCACCTCCGCAAATATCCATTTTAACTCTTTACTTAGCTTCACAGACAGGGAAACTGAGGAAAAGCGCCCTACCCAAAGTCACCAACTTCTTAGTGAGACTGTGAGCCCAGGTTTCCAGCTGGAGTCGCTGTCCCCCAGGCCCTCAGATGGACTCACAAGCGGCCCCCCCCCCCCAGTCCGGCCAAGGCCTTGACTATTGAAAACAGTCCAGTAGGTCTGTGGTCTGAGAAGCTCCACCCAGAGATCTGCCCTGGATGTTGAAAGAACATAACCTCCCCCCATGCCGCAGCATAAGAGCACCCTGACCCCTTCCCTATGGCTATATTAAAAAACCAACCAAACAAAAATTCACTTAGCCAAGTGTGTGCTAGTTCACACCCAAAATCCCAACACTTGGGAGGCTGAAGCAGGAGGATTGCTGAAAGTTTCAGACCAACCTGTTTTAGTATTGAGTTCCAGCCAGGCCAGCCTGAGCTACAGAGAGAGGCCTCTACTCTTTGAGGACAACTTTTACAACTCAGTGCTGGCATCTGCAACATAGAGACAGGGCCGTAAACAATAACTAGCTCCAGGGTGGACAGATGTGATAGTAGCATTTATTCCCTGTCAGCAGGAGAGGAAAGGGAACCTTAGAAGACATGCTTTGGGTCATCTGCAGATGTGTGTGTGTGCGCGCGCGCGCGTGCGCGCGTGTGTGTGTGTGTGTGTGTGTGTGTGTGTGTGTGTGTGTGACTGAATATGTGATTGTGTGTGTGCATATGACTGAGTATGTGACTCTCTCTGTGTGTGCATATGACTATGTGATTCTCTGTGTATGTGTGCATGACTGAGTGTGTGAGTCTCTCTGTGTGTGCATATGACTGTGTATGTGATTGTGTGTGTGTGTGTGTGTGTGCATATGACTGTGTATGTGATTATGTGTGTGTGTGTGTGTGTGTGTGTGCATATGACTGAGTATGTGACTCTCTCTGTGTGTGCATATAACTATGTGATTCTCTGTGTATGTGTGCATGACTGAGTGTGTGAGTCTCTCTGTGTGTGCATATGACTGTGTATGTGATTGTGTGTGTGTGTGTGTGTGTGCATATGACTGTGTATGTGATTATGTGTGTGTGTGTGTGTGTGTGTGCATATGACTGAGTATGTGACTCTCTCTGTGTGTGCATATAACTATGTGATTCTCTGTGTATGTGTGCATGACTGAGTGTGTGAGTCTCTCTGTGTGTGCATATGACTGTGTATGTGATTATGTGTGTGTGTGTGCATATGACTGAGTATGTGGTTGTGTGTGTGTGATTAAGCAGCAGCTGTGTGACTTGGGATTCTTAGGAGAAGCATGACTTTCTGGCAGCCTCACCCTGAACAGGCCGCCCCCCACAGCCTCACTGCTGTCCGGCACCTGGTGTTAGTAATAAACTCGACACAGCAAGTTGCTTTGGACTCAATATTCACAGCACACCGCCACATGAGCTCCTGGCAAACACTCACTAAGGCCAGCAGAAATCCGTTTCATCCTGTCTGATGATGTAGGCTATGTACTGCACGGTTGCTTGATGTTTACTGGTGGGCAGGTTCTTTTCGAAAGATAATTCTGCTACAAATCTTACTGTAGAAAGGAATATCAACACTGTGTATTTAGTGTGCCTCAGATGGTGCAGACATGATTGCAGCCATCCTTCCACACTCAGAGCATGATCCCTAGAATAAAAATGAAGTTCGGAATTTCAATTTGAGTCAAAGAGTACATGCAATGTAGAAGCAATTTTAAAACTGATGAAGCAATCTTGAAGTGATAAGAAGTCACTGGTGTGACACAAAGGACTCCTCGTTCCCCTCAGCCACTTGTGAAGGATGTATGGGTGGTCAGGTGACAGTATGTACTGAACCAGGATGGCCCTCCTGAAGTTCAGATTTCAATCAGCGAAATGACGCTGCGTGTCAGGACCTTTTGCCTTTGGTAGACTGCCTGTCTCCATGACATCCTCATGGACATTCCAGAGGATGGGCTCCAGCTTCAGTTACATCTAGCAGTCATCCCCCCATGTACATGTATGTGTGTATACACACTTGTATTGTGCTTCTGTGATATATACATGTATGTGTATGTGAGTGTGCATGAGGAGGCCAGAAGAAGACATATGGACTCTTTTCCATCACTCTCCACCTTATTCCTGTAAGACAGTGACTTTTACTGCCCCGGAACCTAGGCTGGCAGCCAGCAAGCCTGGATACACACACACACATACATACACACACACACACACACACAGAGAGAGAGAGAGAGAGAGAGAGAGAGAGAGAGAGAAACACACATATTATATATAAATAATATAGGGCTGGAGAGATGGTTCAGTGGTTAAGAGCACGGACTGCTCTTTCACAGGTCCTGAGTTCAATTCCCAGCAGCCGCATGGTGGCTCACAACCATCTGTAATGGGATCTGATGCCCTTTTCTGGTGTGTCTGCAGACAGCTACAGTGTACTCATCATATATGTAAAATAAATAAATAAAAATCTTTAAAAATATAATATATAGCATGTTTATTATATGTAAATGATGAATGGACACATCCCTCCTCACAAATAATGTATTTATTGCAAAGAGCAAGAAAGGGGGGGTTGACCTCAGAGAAGCCTAGAATGATCAAGTCTTCATGCAGGGATCAAAATGAACATTCAAAACAATGAGACAAGTTGAATCTCTCTCTCTCTCTCATACACACACACACTATATATATATATATATATATATATATACATATATATACATATATATACATATGTCTACACATATATAGTGTGTGATTCAATTTGTATGTAATTCAACATATATATGTGTATATGTACACACACACACACATACACACACACACATATATAATACTAAGACACTCTATGTAGTCCTGGATGGCTGGCCTGGAACTCACTATGTAGAGTAGTCTGACCTCTGAACTCACAGACATTCACCTGCTTCTGCCTTCCGAGTGATGGGATTAAATTATGTGCCAACAAGTGATGTGTTTAAATTGTGTGCTACCATGCCTTGTTGTGATTGGCTTAGGTGGATGCTGGGGATTTGAACTCAGGCCCTCATGCTTGCTATGCAAGTGATACTGAGCCATCTCTCTAGCCCCATTGTCTCTTAATATTCAGACAGAATTTCCTCCTCAGATTTTCCCTGGCTTCCAGGTGAAGTTGCATAAATTGTATGGGTTGCTTATTTTGTAGATTGCCCCCTAACTTTGGATCTGCCTGGCATTTCTTGTAATTTGGAAGGAACCATTGGAGGAGCCTGTCAGAAGCAAGGCTGGCTTCTCTCTGCTGTCTGTCAGGTGTGCGTAATTAGACTTCTGTCAATACTCTGGGAATGTCAGGAGGTGGGGCCCAGCAGAGGAGGAAGTAGGTCCCCAGGTGTGGTGCCTCTGCTCCCAGTCTAGAAGGTGGATAGCTTTAAAATATGTTTCCCACCACAGTGCTCAGCCTCAAGGAGCAATGGAGTCAAGTGACGGGACGGAAACTTCTGGAACTTTGAGCCACACCGAATTGTCCCTCTTTGAAGTTACTTTCTCATCTCGTGTCACAGTGACAGATCTCACTAACGACAGTTATCATAAATGTTTTTCACAGACTCATATCATTAAATATCCCAACAGCCAATTTTAAACCACCAACTATCAACCATTAATCCCTAAAGCCAGGAGGCTGGAGCGTCACCCTTAGCTGTGCCTCATTTGCTCTGTCTATAGAGTGCAAATCTCAGCCTTCGCCTTGGAGGCAAGGCCCAGCATAGAACAGCACCATGCAGCCCCACCAATGACCGAGTCCCTTCTGAACTAATGGAGGGACACAGCCCAATGAGCATCTGTTTCCCTCTCCCTTATAGGAGGATACATGAGACACCTTCTGTACAGAGAAGGTGAGGGAGAGAGAGAGAGACCCCTGAGGCCAGTGTCCCTTCAACTAGAAGAAAGTTCTTTGCTATTCTGTGCTTTTCCATTTTTCTGGCCTGGAATTCAGATGATGGGGGTGTGGAGCGTGGTGGGAATGGGGTAGGTCTGGAGCTGCCAAGAGTGTGTGGCAACGCGGAGGAGACAAGTGGCTCCCCTAGGAGAAAGAGGTAAGGCTCCTGGGTGGAAAGACAGGCTTGAACCCCTGTGGTATCACTGATCTGTCTTCTCGGCACACAGTCAATCTCCAAACCCCTTGCTATGGCAACAAAATTTACAGCCGGTGTAAGCCACTGTCAGATGGGTTCCATGTCTCGAAAGTGAATGCAGGCGACTCAGTGACGATGGGAAGGAGGAAGGTGGATCTGTGGGTTCCCTCAGTCTTGCAACTTGCAAGTACAGTGGACTCCAACGTAACCCCCCAGTGAGGACAGCACCTCCTCCTGCTTCCTGCTCTTTAAGACACAAGGATTCAGGGTTTCTCTGGTTGAAAGTACTTTTTTTTGATTCTCCTGCTTCAGCCTTCCCAAGGCTGAGACTGTATATTTCCCCCTTGCTTGCTTTGGTCTTCTATTTGCTGTGTACCAGGAGATGAAGGTCTGGGACACCTTGCAGGGCCAGTCCCGCCCTTCCTAGGTTGCTATAAGGCCAGGCTCCTTTGAGATCCCTTCCTGTCAGGGCGCTCCTGGGATAATATGGAGGAGATTCTTCTGGCTAGTCCCAGGGACCCAGTCATGTTCAGGATGAAAGCAGTGTCCTGCTGTGTTTCCGCCACACCGAGAGGGGGCGACAGAACCACAGCTGGCAGAACTGGGCTCAGTACCAAACCAACCCCGCTCCCTTCTCCCCCCAAGAGCGGGTGGTCAACTGTCATAGTCAGCTGACAGGAGCCAGCCCGTCAGTCTCCCTGCATTTAATTCAGGGATCCCTTTGCAGCCCCGACACTTTTCCTCAGCGAGGGTGAAGTCCTTGTTTAGCTTCTTGCCCTCTGCCTCCCTCGTCTCTCAGGGCCCCCCTATCCGTGGCCCCCTCCTTCCCAGCCTGCCTACCCTCGAAGCCTTTTGGTGTGCAGCCAGCCATCGTGACTCACGCAGTCCAAAGGGCAGGGCTGCGGCTTCTGTGCAGGGCACCCGCCCTGTCTGTCCCCATGGCGGTGGCCCGGAGCCCACCCAAGAGGGTGGGGGAAGACACTGGGGTTCAGGCCACCCACTCCTGGGACACTTTTGTTAGAAGACCTTCCTCTGGAAGCCCTGCACTTCAAGCATAACCGTACCAAGCCACAATTGGGTTACCAGCTTGGGACCCCATCCAACAGTTTTCATCCACAAACTTCTTAATGCTCCATTTTGTTCTCCTCCCTCTTCTCCATCCTTTCTGTTCCCTTCCTCCCCCCTTCCCTCCTTTCCTCTCTCCCTCCCTCCTTCCTTTAAGTCTCCTCCCAATACCAAATTAAACAAACAGACAAACTAACTGCACTCCTGATGCTCTGGTCTTGGTTGTTGGCCAGGCTAGGGGACTGCTTTGCAGAGCCTGGGAACTGGCTCCACTCCAGTTTTCTTGGGGAGTCCCTTGATAGGGGTGGAATGCTGGGATTTCCCACCACTCAGGATCCCTAGCCCATTGCCTATCTAGATGCTAGGACCTCTAGGCCTGCAGGGACCCACCCACATACAGCTTCCTGGGACCTAAGGCCAGGAAAGCCCCCATCTCTGCTTAAAGCAAATTCTGCTGGGAGGGCTGGGACCCCAGCTGGGCTCTGGGCTCTGGGCCCTGGGAAAGTCCTGCTCCCTACAGGCCAGCCTTGGGGCATCACTTCTGGCAACATTGTGACAGGTAGGACATCACCCCAAGAGGGCTGATGCTGGGGATAGGTGCAGTGGGCTGTGTGTGGGAGGGGAGGGACAGGCTTTATTTTCTAATACGAGGTCAGGTAGAGCATGGGGTGGGACCCAGCTTGCCATTCCTAGGAAACAGTAATGAATATGGCATGTAGCTTTGGGACAGCCAGGAAGCCACCATGGCTTTGGAGATGTTCTGAGTATCACATGGTGAAGAGCACACACTGGTAACACACCTCTGGTCTGCTCACACCTATAGGGGCTTTCCAGTGGAGGCATTTACATCTGGGGCTGAGGTCTGGAAGACTCAGCCTTCCTTCTGGATGCCCTGCAGTTTTCTCCTTTCCTGGTATCCAGCTTGCTGTGACAGGATGAAATCAGGTCCTCGAGGAAATGAGCACACTGGGGAACAGAGCCCAAGACCATTCAACCCTTAGCTCCTGGGGGCCTTGATCTGCACACCCCAGCTACAGCCTGAGATGGAGACAGGGCAGAAGAGTGGCCAGGTTCTCCCAACAAAGGCGTGGTATAGTTAAGCCAAGCAAGAGAGACGTCCCCTCCTTTCATCTGGCCACAGCGAAATCCACCTATCTTAAGGCCAGAAAAACAGAGGCTGTGGTGTCAGGACAGTGTAGTTCTGAGGCTGCTGCCACAGAGCTCTGGGACACAGTGCATCTACATCTATCATGGCTTTGTTCACCCATGAAGTCCTTTGGGGTCCTCACTGGCTGAGCCCAGTGAGAAGAGAGGCCGAGGATGGTGGTGTTGGTACTGCCAGGGAGACAGAAGAGAGTAGAGGAGAGTACACAGAAGTTTCTGACTTCAGGAGAACTCTGGCCTTGGATTTCTTGGGCCTTTGGGGATGTCACATGTCCTAATTAGGTAGCAACTGGCAGTTTAACTGTCCTGGCAGGGTGATGGCTATTCTCGAGAGAGACATTCGAGCTGCTCCATCAGACTATTAAAACAAAATCCATACAAAATAACAAGTTTTCTTGGGAATCTCATACTTAGTAAAGCAAAAGGCTAGGACCCCAGTGCCAGCCAGAGGAGGAGCTTGTCTCCCAGGAAGAGATTTCAGTTTGAACTCAGAACACCTTCCAGGAGACTGGAGCCCAGAGGACGATGGCCCACCTTGATGGAGGCTGCTTAGTTATGTGCGTTTCTAGCTCTCCGCTTAAACCTGCATCTCATGCCAGCACCTCAGGCTGGACTTTCAGGGGCCACTAAACTTCTTGATCTCTCCATCCCTCCCAGTGTGGTCACCCGGAGTGAATCTTCTTTTATGCCTTACATTATTAAGTGTCTCGATAAACAGCCAATTGGTGAGCAATGGCAGAGCCTGGCTTGTTAGGGCTGCGAGGACCCAGCCTTGTGCTCCAGAGCATAGCAATGGTGTGAGCAGCTGTCAACTCTATTCTAGGGCACCTATGCCACAGGCTGCGTGGGCTCTTAGCATTTTGGAGGAAGAGGTTGAGACTAAGGGGATTTTCAGTGCACCCCCAGCACCATGCAGTTACAGTTACACTCTCAGCGTCCATGTCTGGCCTCAGCAATGGCTGTTGAGTAAGTCAAAAGAGCCCCCAGCTTCTGCTGTCACTCCTAAGTCAGGTGAGTTCTGGGTAGCATATCTGTGCACCCGGGCAGTTATTAATCCTAGGAGAAAGGCCTCCCCTTTAGCAGTGGAAAAGGGACCTTGAACTTTGGGAGATGGTCTAGAGAGTGTGGGAGGGGGGTGCCAGCCACCTGGGCATCATGCCAAGCCCATTCTGTTTTGCAGCCCCAGCTGAGAGCTGCTCCCCTGCTCATGATGCTTAACACTGGCTTCGGATGACATGGGAATGCTATAAGCCTTAGACTATATGAGGCTCTGCAGGAGGCATCCTTTCTGTGACCCGAGCCAGTCTCTACAGCTGGCCTGTGGGCAAGTGGTGCTTCCGATATACTGTGATGACAGAGGAGGGCCTGAGGTTCAGGGAGGTGGTGACGTTACAAAAGGGCCCTGGGCAGTGCATGGTGGGGCAGTCTGAGGCAAGCAAGACTTTTGTGTCATTTTGCTTCACAGTATCTCCTTAAAGGCCACCAGGCTACTGAGGTCTCTGAGTGGCTGGAGGCCATTGATTTAGTGATGCTGAGCTAGTCTCTCGGACGGAGCCACCTGAACTCCTTCAGACACCAGAAGTCCCTTGGACTCTGCCTTTTGAGATGCCCTTTCCTTTCCTGGTCCAGGCAACAGGCATCCTCATCTGGGATACGTATTTCAACCATCCTTCACTTCTGTTTTCTACCCTGCAACCAAACACGCCCTTTACCTCACCAGATTCCTGATTACCCCTAGAGGAAGGAGGTGGAGAGAGCCAGGGCTTCAGGGCCAACAGCCTTAGTGGTCCCTGCCTACAGGTTTCCCTGGTGCAGGGCTTAACTGACAAGTCTCCCTGAGCAGGATGGATGGTTGCTTCAGGCATCTGGTGCCCTCTTCTGGCTAGTTTGGGTTACTGCGTGGGCTCTAAGGGCCCAAGGGACCTAGTAGCAATTAATGTCTGCTAGTGAAACTTCCACCCATGGAGCCAGGTGTCCAGCCCCTGTGATGATAGCCCCACCTTTGCATCCTGTGGTAGGTGGGAATCCCACTAAGATCTCTGTTTCTCTCAAAGATTCAATGTCCCATCCCTGTTGTCTTCCATCATGGCTGGGTTCAGCTGTTGCTACCTTCTTGATTCTAACTTGGGCTTCATTTTCAAAAGTGTTGCCTTTTTATAAATGAGCAGGTTACAATGTTAGGGGTTAGGGCCACAGGAATCAATATGAAGTGCTATGGCAGGATAGATCCATGGGTCATGGTTCCCTTCAGGGAGTGAAACATTTACCGAGTGTCCTGGTGCTTTATGTCAACTTGACACAAGCTGAAGTCATCTGAGAGAAGGGAACTCCAATTAGGAAAATGGCCCCCAGAAGATCTGGGTGGTAGGCAAGCTTGTGAGGCAATTTCTTAATTAGTGATTGATTGGGGGAGGGCCCAGCCCATTGTTGCTGATTCCATCCCTGGATTCTATAGGAAAGCAGACTGAGCAAGCTCTAAGGAGCAACCCTGTAAGCAGCCCCGACCCCTACGGCCTGCATTAGATCCTGAATCCAGGTTCCAACCCTGTGTGAGTTCCTGCCCTCACTCCTTTTGATAAAGAGCTGTTTTATATGGAACTGTGAGCAAAATCAATCCTTTCCTCCCAAATTGCCTTTGGTCAAGGTGTTTCTGCATAGCAATAGTAACCCCAACCATGACAGGGAGGTTTGTAGAGCTGCCTGTGCTACGAACGGGAAAGAATGGAGGTGCTGTGGCAATATGGCTCCTTGAAGGATCTTTGTGATCTGGGTCTTGACTCAGGTGGCGTTCACATGAATTGTACCTGCAGTAAAAACCACTAAGAACTCAACATGTGTGTGCATGCACACACGCACACAAACACACAGGTACAGAAACACCCCCCCTCCACCCCCCCCACATGCACACACGTAGATGCACACAGATACTCAGAGACTGATGCATAAGATACCCAGTCTCTCTCTCTCTCTCTCTCTCTCTCTCTCACACACACACACACACACACACACACACACACACACGCACACAGATACTCAGACATGGACACATATACCCAGTCTCTCTCTCTCTCTCTCTCTCTCTCTCTCTCTCTCACACACACACACACACACACACACACACACACGCACACAGATACTCAGACACTGACACATATACCTAGTCTCTCTCTCTTACACACACACATACACACACACAACACACACACAGAGCTGTGTATTATGTAAGATTAGAGAACCTAAGCCAAAAGTGCATTGATTTCTGCTATTTACCACATGTGAGTTGACAATTACCTCAAAGTAAAAAAAAAAAAAAAAAATGTTACAATGTAAGAAAGTTAAAATGTAGGGGGGTTCTGAGAGAAATGAGCTTGTGCACAAAATGTCTGTGGAAACCCAGCAAGAGATGGTCTACAAGTAAGTAGGGAAGCACGCTGTCACGCATGCTTATCATGGAGCCTATGTTGCAATAGAAAGAGTAAACTGCGGGCTTGCAGAGCAGCTTTGTGAGCGCCACCTACATTGTCCCATGTGAAGGAGACACAAAGCGCTATAGAGGATGGTTCTGTGAACCTGAGTCTTACAGGCTTACAGCTTAGATACATGGCTGCCTGGGCTCAGGGTCAAGAATGGCTGCCACAGAATTGCAAGCATCTCCTAGGTTGAAGGAAGTGCCTTGCCTCTTGCTGAGGTGGTGGCTATGTGTTTTAACATATTCACTAGACTCACATACAAGAGGGTCGGGATTCACTGAGCTAGACATTTCAAGCAGTGCATCTTGCTGTATGTGAATAATATCTACGTGGGAAGAATAGTTTATCCAAAATCCAAGTGGGAGGTTTTGGCTCAGTGCTGGAACAGGTAACTGATGGTAATTTTATAGGAAACTTTCCCATGTTCCATGGACAACTGCTGGAGATTTATTGCTTCAAGTATTTCTCTGTCCTGTGTAGATAATTTAACTCATCCCAGCTGGGCCCTAACAATCCCATCCGCTGTGGTCTCGTGCGGCTCATCAGCTATTTAAAAACTTCCACAGCCAAGAGACTTCTGGCACTGGAATTATATACATCAGTGTCCTGGGGTGAGCTCCCACCCCCCCCTCTTGTTCATTTCTTACTCACACGAAGTTCCTTCAGGATGGAAGCAAGATGTGTGTGACTTAAGCTCTTTCTTCCCCCCAGGGATGAGTCTGCTGAGGCGGATATGGCGGAACACCACTTAGATCTTTCTTCCAAAGGAACATGCTGGAAAGCTGGAGGCGGGAGTTGGCTGGCAGCCTCTGCTTCAGCACCCTCAGCATCTTTTGTGGTGTGTGAGCCTTAGCCCTTTCTGCAGGCAACTCCATACTTCTCTGGAAACTCTGGGACCAGACAGAGCAGACAGAGTCTGGTGCTTCTGCCCAGTGCACTCCTCCGCAGGACTGCTTGCTTAGCTCACATAGCATCATGGGCTGAGACTCTCTCTCCAGGGCCAGGCTCCATGCCATCAGAAGCCTTCTCTCTCTATACCAGCTTTTTTCTTCTCTTGTGGGCTTTGCCCACTGCAATCTCTGCCAGCGTTATCTGCCTCTGCTGTGCCTCCCCAAAGACCAAAACCATCTGCCCATTAGATACTCTTTGTAGCCAAGGTCTGAATGGAACAATAAAACATGACCCAGCAGGTCAGCTGGAGGCCCAAGATGCAGAGGTATTTCCATGTGGTGTGGAAGGAGGTGGTATCCAAAGTGGAGGAGGGGAGGGGAGAGAGGAGGGAAGGACAGACAGATAATACACATGCACAAGAGGCAGGGGGGGAGGGAAAGGGAGAGAGAGGGAGGGAGGGAGGGAGAGAGAGGGAGGGAGGGAGAGAGAGAAAGAGAGTCAGACAGAGTCTTCTTCACTGGTCTTCCCCAGACCTTCTCTAGTGCCTGTGTGACTGAGCCACCCAGAAGTTAGAAGACAATGGTTTGGGAACAGTTATCCGTCACTGCCAAGCATGGGAAGGGAAGCCCAGATGTGAATCTAAGTGAATCCCAGTGATCAGGACGCCTCCCAGTTTCTCATCCTGCTAATACACTAGAACCTCCCAGGATTCTGCATAAGGTTAGTGGCACACAGTCCAGAGGTAGTCCTGGATAGAGATGGCAATGTGCAATGTCCACACTGAAACCAGAGGAGGACAGGAGGTGTTTCTCCATGGCTCTCTTCACTCTGCTCTATGCTTGGACATGAGAAACATCTCAAAACGGGGGAGAGGGGAGCCCCAAACCTTTAACTGGAATGCTCATCTTTAGTGAAAGACACAGGCAAGATTCTGCCTGCCTTACTTCTTCCCAGAACACAACCAAACAGCCTCCTCTTTATCCATGCAGAGTCAGCCATCAAGATGATGGGACCCCCATCTACAGCATCCTGCCCAGGCTGCCATCTTGGTGGGGATGGAGGCTTGTGCCCCTGGCAGGCTTCCCTTCACGATCTACCGTCTGTGGCTTATCCTGTCTTACAACTCCCGAGTGAGCCTCTCAAGTTTAAAACATCTGACCCTGGGCATGCCCAGCTACTTGGTTGGCTGAGGTAGGAGGGCTGTTGAGCCCAAAAGTTTAGGGACAGTCTGGGGACATAATGAGACCCTGGAGAGAGGTAGGTGGCAAGGGGTGGAGGTGGGGAGGATTGAGGGAGGGAGAGAGAAGAAGGGGAGGAGGAGGGGAGAAAAGCTTCGTAACATACACATGTCCGACAGGCTTAGGGCGTTGTGACTTCCTTGCTGTGGTTGGGTGACCATGACCTAGCTCACAGTGCCCTCCACATTGTCCTGCAGCCACCACTGCTGCTCCCCACTGGTTTCTGGAGACATCTGGACTTGGAATGCTAGACTCAGCCACTTACCTCGAGAGCTCTGGCTATCTCACAGCTGTTTCCGTTGGGACAGGCTAACCCATGATTCATTTTGACATTTGCCTTATCTGAGGGACCAATCTATTTGCTTACAACTTTGACATGGTTTCCTTAGAAGCAGGGTCCTATTCTGCATGTTCTCCGCAGTAGCAGCTGCAAAGCTAAGCACTTGGGTTGCTTTGAAAAGCTTCCTATGACACAAAACCAAACACTCTATGCCTACAGCCTCAAAGACTGAGTGCATTCTCCTCCTGGCATAGTTAAGGTTTCCATTGCTGTGAGCAGACATCATGACCACAGCAACTCTTACAAAGGGAAACATTTCACTGGGGCTGGCTTATAGTTAGGAGGTTCAGTTCATTATCATCCTGGCAGGAAGCATGGCAGTGTGCAAGCAAACATGGTGCTGGAGAGTTCTACATCTGGATCGGCAGGCAGCAGGAAGGAAGACTGTGAGCCGCTAGACCTGGCTTGAGCTTCTGAGAACCTAAAGGCCAACCCCTAGCGGTGCACTTCCTCCAACAAGGCCTCACACCTCTTTTGGGCCTATGGTAGCCATTTTTATTTGAACCACCCCCAGCTTCCATTGCAGCCCCCATCCTTAGGTTGATTGCCAGAGTTACTGATCCTGTCTCATTGCCTTTGCTCTCTCTCCCTCCCCAGAGCACCCCACCTGCCTTCCAACAATCCGAGGTCACACGTTCTGCTGAGCCAGGCTGTCTTCTAAGAGACTTGGGTATACTCAGAGCACGAAGCCTGACCTTCACTGTGTGTGTGTTCTCTCCAGGAACTTCTGGGCTCTTGCTCTTCTGGTCTCAGCTCTTCAGCACCTCCTTGGACTCTGTACTTCCCTGGGCTGCTCAAGCTTGCTCAGGCTGCTTGTTGAGTGTACAGACATTCCATAATCACCCAAACTCAGGGGTGTGCATCCATAGAGGGGGTATGGAGTATGAGGTAGGTACAGGATGAAAGAGAGAGGCGTGGCTAAAGCTAAGGCTCTTCCGGTGAGGTTTGGGCTGCTGTGTCATTAACTATTAAGGTTTCTTTCCTTTCACTTAACCCAGCCATGCCATTCCAACAGAGGCAGGCATCGGAATAATAATGGACTGACTGTGTTCTTTGTACCATGGTGGAGAAACCTGAATGGGAATGGGGAGGGAACAAAGAAAGGGCACACACACACACACACACACACACACACACACAGGAAGTCTGGGTCTAGGCAGGGTGCACAAACACTGACAGAGCAACAGCAATGTGGCTCAATAACCAGGAACCTCCTTGTTTATTATGCAAAGCGTGTGGAGAAGGAGTTAGCCATTCTCCTAGGAGATGTCTGTACATGCAGTTTCAGGCTGTAAACTCCCAAGAAGGAGGAAGCCGACATTGCTAGTTTTTGCACACATCAATCAGTCAATCAATCAATCAATCCATCAATCACTTATAGACACTTGCACTTGGACCAGAAGAAGACTTCAGCAGTTCTTGAACCCATGGCTTTGCTAATCACTCATGGGTCTGGGACATGGGGAGCTTAACATATCTACGCCCATTTCTGCAATACTCACCCACTCACGGCTCCCTTGGCTTCCCACATAACAGCCACCAAGCAGACATTAACCAGGCTTCTACTGGTAGCCTGGCACCCACTTTGTCTTTCCTGGTCAGAAGAACATAGAGAAAGCTAATGAGACTGCTGACTTTATAGATGAGAAAAGTGACATTCAGAGAAACATGATGAAGGCCCAGGACTGGGAGGCGGCGGAGTCAGTGCCCTTACCCAGGCACATTACCCTCCATGTCCTTGCCCTAGATGGCCTGGGACATCTGATCCTGAGTCATTTCCTGTGCCTTTGGCCTGTTAATCCTGCTTCCTTCCACCTTCACTTATAGGTCAAGTGTCTTGTTGTTCTTGGATTTCCTCGTGGCGTCTCTGCCTTTGCTCTAGAATGGGCCTCTGAATCAGGCCCCGTGTTGTAAAGAGTGTACCAATCGACCAGCCCACAGTTTGCCAAATATGCCACCCACAATGATGCTGTGTGTTCTCCTAAACTAGGTGGGAACTGTAGCCCTCAGACAAGTCTCTCTCACACAGCAGCATCCACCCTTGAGTGGAATGAATTCTTTCCCCTTCAGCCAGCACCACAGACCTTGGGAAGGAAGATGGGAAGCTGGGATTCTGAGGTTACTAAGCTTTTATTTTTCTTTGGCTGAGTAAGACTTACTGAATCTTAGAGTCAGAAAGTCCTGGGTGTTATGTGGTCCTGTGCTCAGTCTAGCGAGCACAAGGGTGGGAGACCATCCTGTCTGTTCTGACTTCATTTCTGATGCTGTGATAAAATATTCTGACAGAAAGCAACTCAGGAGGAAAAGCTTACAACTCCACGTTTGAATCCGTCACTGTGAGGGCTTTACAGGGTCAGGAGCTTGAATCAAGCCAAGCCACATCCATAGTGAAGAGCTGAAGGAAAAGGCGTGCGTCCTTGTCTGCCCACTTGCCTATTTTCAGCTAGCTTTCTTCTTTCTTATACTATTCAGGATAACCTGACTAGGGGATGGTGCTACCCACCATGGACACTCCCACAGTACAATCTGGTAACTTCTCATTAAGATTCTCTTCCAGGATGATTCCATGTTGTATCAAGTTAACAGAACTAACAAGCACACGGACTTCCAGGAGAGGGTGCCCCATTGCCTACTCTCACCTATAGGGTGTGAGGTTGTTGCTTGTGCTCAATACTACTGGCCATACTTCTGTATGGGAAGTAGGAAGCAGACAAGAAACAGGTTAGGCCAACCAAGGAGTAAACATGGTCTCACTTCTAAGGCCTCCTGTAGTCAAGTGAATGGAATGTGAGGAGAAATGGTGTTTCAGTTCTCAACTTAAACACATGCTCTCTCTCTCTCTCTCTCTCTCTCTCTCCTCTCTTTTCTCTGTCAGACTGACTCTAAAGTCCACAATTTAAAAATGTTAATGGCTATGGGTAGCAGAGGCTACTGACTGCTTGAGGCTGTATGGATTGTATGGAAGTTGTATAGGAGGACGGCCCCAGTGAATCGCAATTCCAGATGCCCGTGGCTTTGAAAAGCTTTCTCCTGCTCAATTCTCCTTTGAACCAATGGAATGTGGCTGAAATGATGCTGTTTCTATTATGGACACAGTTACAGCTGATGCTTTCCTACCTTTTGGAAGCACTGAGACACCACACAGAGAAGAGAGAAACTCAGACTAAAAAAAAAAAAAAAAAAAAAAAAGGGCAGAGGCTTCGCTCAGCAAGCCCAGGGCTAGGGTTTCAGATGTGTGTGAACCATCTTGGATGCTCTAGGGCAGTGAGCTCCTGGGTGACTGTCCCAGCCCACACTCAATGCAGCAGAAAACCACCCAGCCAAACCCACAGAATCATAGCCATAGAATGAAGGCTGGTCTTAGCCACTGAGTACTGAAGGGGTTTTCAGCAGCAATAGACAACAAAACCATGAAAGAGAAGCTGGTAACATGTCCATACTATGACTGGGGAGTTTGTTGAGTAGTGCTATTAATGTTTTATTTTGTTTTGCTTTCTTTTTCATCAAAAGAGATCAGTGAATTAGAGCCAACCAGAGACAAACTTGAATTCAGGCAACCTGGAAGGAGGTGCAGATACAGTGACTAATCAGATGGGGAGGAATCCGAGGAAAGGAAGGAATCGGGACTTCTATTCCTAAGAATCTGCTATTGGGAGGGGATTATAGTTGTTAGGGGATGGAGACCAGGGATGAAATGCTTGAGGCAGGAAAAACCTGTAAGAGGGACTCTGGGTTTGTACTTAAGGTACTGATGGGGTCTAAAAATAAAAACAGTCACCAGGAAGACTCAACTTGACTTTGCCTCTCAGATAAGAGACCAAGGCTGGTGGTGTGTGGGGAAGTGAGAGCTAGCTTCATGGGAGAGTGAGATTCAGAGGACGCTGGAGGCAAAGGGATAACTGGGCTAAGGGATAACCATGAAAAATGCCTCCATGGGCATGGCCCTTGGGACTGCTGGTGGCAAAGAGCCTAGAGAAAGGCTGGAGCAGAGAGATGACTCCTCAGAGCCAGAGGACAGGCAATTGTAATTAATAGATAGGATTCAATAGCATCAAGGCCTGCCTGTGGGTAGGGTTGGGAGTAAGTCTGTGATGGTTAGTATCTGCAACTTGACAGGACCTAAAATCACTGTGGAAACAAGCCCCTGGGCACATCTGTGAAGGATTAGATATTCCTAGACACATTAGGTTAATTGAGGAGGGAACACCCACCCTAAGTGTGGGCAGCATCTTTCCATAGGGCTGGGGTCAAAGACTGTGTTAAAAGGAAAGCAAGCTGAGCCTGAGGCTTCACTGGGTATTGCTTCCTCACTGTGGGTGAAATGTCACCAGACCAAACTCTCACAACCACGACTCCCCATCATGATGGGAAACACTCTGAGCTAAAACACACCCCCTCTTCCTTAAGTAATTATTATGAGGTGTTTTGTCACAGCAAGGAGAAAGACAACTGATAAAGGTCTAAGAGAAGGGTACTAAACTCAAGCTAGTGGCAGTGGCTCAGAAGACAGTATGTGCATGTTCTACATCCACATGTCTATCCTTCACTCTGTCTGTCCATCCATCCATCCATCCATCCATCCATCCATCCATCATTAGATCCTCATTACAGAATGCCATAAACCAGGCATGATGATCAGATTAAGAAAAAAAATAGACATGGTTCATCTTTTTGTTATTGCTTTCCTTGAATTCTCTCCTCTGTGCATAAAAGTAGAGGCAACAGGCAATGCCAGTCAAGCTCTGTTCTTGGGCACTATATACTCCAGCGCTTAATAACATCAAGGGCAATAGCACAAGTAGGGACTATTTGCGGGAGAGGTGAGCAAGGCTCAGAGACGGTGAGTGTCTGATCAGAGAGTGACATAGCCTTGGCTTTCATAGTCAGCTTAGGACACCTCTCTCTACTTACCTGCTCCAGGGAACCTGTCCCAAGTTCTATTTACTGAGGTGGGTGGTACAGAGGAACAAGAGAGAATCTCTTGTTTTATTCATGAGCATTAATTTCTCACTGAAGCAATGATTCATATGATGTAGAAGGACTGGGAAGAGTGAAGCAATGATGTCTTTAGTTCCTTGCATAGTGGAGAAAGCTCTCAGTGGGTTAAGTTTACCGCCAGTGAGCAGTTTCTACGGGAAATTCCGTCCCAAACTCCAAACAATTACCTTGGAAACAGCCCTGGAATGGAGCCTGTGTGTAAATCAGAGCATGTGTGACTGTGAAATTTGGTCGTTGTGGACACACCTCCAATGGGGCTGCTTTCCCTCACTCTTGCTTTCTCTCACCTTTCTCTGCATTGTGCTGTGCAAAGACCCTCGGCTTCCTGTTCTAGTAAGCTGGCCAACTCCCTCCCCTAGTCTTGCACACATTTCTGTAACTACCCCCCAGAGGCTTCCTTCATCAAGTAAGGAAAACCGAATTCTGTTTTCCTAAGTGACGGGATGTGTTTATCCAGGGACTCCAAGCGGGCTCCAGTGCCTGGCCAGATGGTTCCAGATACGCTCAGCAGAACGCAAGGCGCAGGCCCCAGGGCTCTCCACAACCATGTGACTCACAGAAGGCCGGTGCCAAAGACGTGCACTGAGTGTCCTGCCCATGCTGGGCTGCACATAGGGTACACACAGGCTTCTGCTCCTTGGCTGCCTTAGGTGGTGCTGGGGCGGGGGAAGGGGAGGGTGTGCTCTTGCTGGAACTGAGATCCACCCTCCCAGGCCAACCGTGACTCATGTCTATTTTTAGTTTACCACTCACCCAGGTGGGCCAGGTTCCATGCTAAGTGCTCTAAATTTTGTATCTCTGTTTTTTTTTTTTTTTTTGTTTTTTGTTTTTTTTTTTTTTACATGGAGTGATCATAGGCTTTGGTGCCCGTATTTCAGCACATGTGCCTCTGGCAAAGGGGAGATTAGCTTTTGGGGACCTAGGGAACTTACGACAGGCATCTGCTGATGGCGTTGTGAGCCTGTTGAGTCCATGAGCTGAGGGGCAGGGTTGGCAACCAGGATCATGTCTGTCACTATGCGCAGTGTGCTTTGCTGGGGTAGACATGACTGATGGGTTTTGACACTCTCCCACTGGCTTGGACATTGCTTTGAAGAAAGGTCATTGGTTAGTAGCCACTCCTGTCTCTGAATCTCTCTCTCTCTCTCTCTCTCTCTCTCTCTCTCTCTCTCTCTCTCTGTGTGTGTGTGTGTGTGTGTGTGTGTGTGGAATGTGGTCAGGTTAGCTGTGCACAGCCCTCTGCTCTCCTGGGTTAATGGGCATCATGTATGATTTATCTGGTATAGAAAATTTACTTAGATCTTTTTATGGCCATATTGTCCAGAATGTGCCAGATTTCCTCAAGTTAAAGCAGGGCCAGGCCTGCTTAGTCTTTGCATGTGAGACACACCTGCTTGCTTGGTTTCAGTTGTTCCCTCCTCCTCCTCTTCCTCCTTTTCTTCTTCCTCTTCCTCCTCTTTTTCCTCTTCCTCCTTTTTCTTCATCTCTTCCACCTCGTTTCTTCCTCCACCTACTCCTTTTGTTTCTCCTCCACTTCCTCTTCCTATCCCTATTCCTCCTCCTCTTCTTCCTCCTCCTACTCATCTTCTTCCTCCTCTTCCTCCTCCTCCTTTCTGAGATATGGTCTCATGTGTCTCAGGCTAGCCTCTACAGCTTTGACCTTCTGGTCCCCCTCCTTGAACCTCCTGAGTGTTAGGATTACAGATTTGCACTACCACACCTGGCTTGATGCTGCAATTTGGATGGGGCTGGGACTTTCTGCCTGTTAGCCAAGCACCCTATTAATAGAATTACATCCCCAGCCCTTGACTTACCAGTTTAGTAGTGTGGATGGATAATCTGACTTAGAATTCCTTAGAGCCAGACTGAGCCAAAAGTGATTTTAAGCCATGTATTTGGGAGGAGGTCTTGGGAAGAGCCTGGTTGGAGCAGCAAGATGTGTGGTGAGTGATCAAGTGGCCTCTGTGGCCTTACTGGGGACCTTGTGATGACTGTCTCGGTGCTCTGTGATGTGGTCAAGGGATAGACAGTGGATTGCTTGCTTCCTAGTTCTGGCCTGTTGTTGACTGATAGATGCTCAGGGGTCCTTAGTACCCTACATCTTTGTCTGATCAGCTTGTCAACCATGTGGTCTGGAGCACTAGAGAAGCCCTTAGGCTTAGAGCTTCAGGCTGTTCAGCAGGGACAGAGGAAAAGGGGAGAGTAGGTTCCCGGGCTATTCTCTCAGTCTCATGTCTAGCATCTAGCAGAGGAGAGAGCCCCTGGCCTGGCTCCACACCCCCACACCCCCGCTTTGCTCTCCTGCACTAGACACACTGTCCAACTTCTCTGACAGCTGTAGTTCTTGTCCAGAATTGTCCTCTAAGGGCTTGCTACGGAGTGACATGAGGTAATGTCTATGAAAGGCTGTGTGAATTTCAGAGGTCTTGGGAAGTCTGTGCTATTGGCTACCTTCCCTCCTTCCCTCCCTCCCCTCCCCTCCCCTTCCCCTTCTCCTTCCTTCCTTCCTTCCTTCCTTCCTTCCTTCCTTCCTTCCTATGGATACAGGAGAAATCTGAGCCTCTTCTTGGGGTTGTATGCATCATTAATAAAACAATTTAAGAATGGACTCAAACAGAAGCTCAAGGACAATTTTATTAGAGTTTAAAGGAAACCAGCTGTATCTGAGCTGCCACACAGAGGAGAACAGAGGAGGGGGGAAGAAAGCCATGCCACTGAAGCAGCATGGGAGGTGGACATACAACAGACAAGCAGCCACGTGGTGCAGGAGGAAGCTATAGAGAAAGCAAGGAAACCCAAATGTTTGGAAAACCAACGTATTAAGTAAACTATGCTTAGAAAAGAGATAGAAGAAAAGTTTCTGAATGATGCAGAAAAGCAAGCAGACTCGGGGTGGGATTCTGGGAAGGATAAGTATGGTATCTAATGAAAGGACTAATTATTCTATCTGTTTAGTATGGCTTAAGGTCAATTTACCTTCCTTAGGGTTTTGTCTCTACTCAGGCCAGAGATTCTACTATTGTGACCAGAAGTATTTTCCTCTAACTTGCATAGAGACTCCCTCCCCTCCCCTCCCCTCCCCTCCCCTCCCCTCCCCTCCCCTCCCCTCCCCTCCCCTCCCCTCCCCTTCCTTTCTTCTTCCCATCCTCCATGTAGTTCCAGGAAACCACTGACTCCATCTGTCCTTTTCCATTCAGCTACATGGAGGCATATAGCCAGGTTGTCCCAGTAAAGAGTTCCTTCCTGGCCACAGTAACTGGCTCAGAAGGGGCACATGGCCCTTGCAGGGCAGAGCAGAGTCCTTTCTGAGATTGATGTATTGGCTCAGGAGATAAAATCTTGAAGAAGAGTTTACTGTGTTGTATTAGAGAGAGAGGAGTCTTCCTGGAGGGTATATCAAGGAGTTAGGCACACACAGACACAGACACAGACACACACAGACACACACACACACACACACACACACACACACACACATTCAGAGAGTCAGAGTCAGAGGCAGAGGCAGAGGCAGAGGCAGAGGCAGAGGCGAGTGGGCAAACCAACTGATTTTCTTCACTGTGTCTCTGGACACAACAGTTATTACATGTGGTGGTGGTGGTGGTGGTGGTGGTGGTGGTGGTGGTGGTGGTGTGTGTGTGTGTGTGTGTGTATGCCTGTGCACACTCAAGTCCTTTGGAAGAGGGAACTTCCACTGATAAATAGCCTCCATTAGATTGGTCTGTAGGCATGTCTGTGGCGGATATTTTCTTGATTAGTGATTAATAGAGGAGGGCCACTTCACTGTGGGCAGTACTGCCTCTGGACAGGCAGTCCTGGTTTATATAAAAAGATATCTGTGAAAATCATGGGGAGTGTGGCTATTTGAATGAAAATGGCCCCAGAGGCTCATATATTTGAATACTTGTATTGGCCTTACTGGGGGAGGTGTGTCCCTGGGGGTGGGTGTTGAGGTTTCCAGTTAGCTTTCTCCCTGTCCTGTGCTTGTGGAACAGCTGCAAGCTCTTAGCTACTGCTCCAGCATCATGCCTGCCTGCTGCCATGGTCCCCACTATGGGTCATGGATTCTAGTGGTATAGAACTATAAGCCTCCAGTAGACGCTTCCATAAGTTGCTTTGGTCATAGTGTCTTTTCACAGCAATAAAAACGTAAGCAAGCCAGAAAGCAAGCCATTAAGTAGCTTTCCCCTACAGCCTCGGCTATGATTCCAGTTTCCAGGCTTCTGCCCTGTCTTCTTTTCATGATGGGCTGTGAGCTGTAATAAGTCCTTTCCTCCCAAGTTGCTTTGGGTCATGGTGTTCATCAAAGCAACAGATAGCAAACTCAGATCCTACAACAGTGCTGTCTGAGGACTCTCTTGCTCTGTGAATGGCTTTGTTTCAACCAGACACTGGGTTTCTCTGATATGTAGTAGGAAGCTGGGGACACACACATTTGAGAGGCCTGGTGAGTGGCTGTATGGGTTATATTTGCATTTTTGAAGAATCTGAAAACATCTACTGATGAAATTGCCCACGAACAGTAGGGACACCTTTGCCACCTGGCTGCCAGAAGCCCCTCTACCACCACTAAGGAGCTCTGTCCACCTAGTCCCTGCCAGGATTATCTAAATCACTCAACATATCTCTACACCTCCATTACTGAAGAGTCCGGGGCTGCTCAGGCTGGCTACTATTTCATACTGGCTGTTGGCAGGACACACTGTTCACTGTAGTAAAGTTGGATATTCTTATGTTTCCTTCCCAAGTCATGTAAATGTGCAGTCTAGATGTCCAGATGTTGGACAGGCTCAGCAAGAATTCTCCAATGTCTTGTCATCTTAAAGGTGTATGTAATATTGTCTCTTTTCTAGCTAAGCTACATCCATTTCAGAACCAGTTAGCACCCCCCCCCCCAACTTCCAGTCTGCTACGTTCACTCGAGTAGTGACTCGCATGACAGACCTGGAAACCTGGAAGCAGTCCTGAGGCAAAAAGTTTCACGGAAACTTAGCCTCCTGGAACCTTGGCATTCCCATAGCACATATACTCAAATTCTGTCCTTGCATTAGTCGGGTGTATGGATCTGTGTGATTTCTTGTAGTATAGGTGCTTGCAAGTAATGCTTTTACAAATACTTAAACCAGGTTGAACTTTACTCCCTGGTCTTCACTAATGTCCTAGAAAGTCCTTGAAGCTGACCCTGAGCTTGGAATTCAGTAAGAATGTTACCTATTCAGTAACATTCAAATTTACTTCTAGTAGAGACAGTGAGACTAATTAGGCATTACAATTTACTTGAATAGAGCTAGAAAAGCTCAGGGCTAGTCTACATAGTAATTACTTAGGACAATAGCCCAGTCACACCCAAACACAGGAATACACAATGGCCCAGGAAATAGGTGGGTTGTAGTATTATTCATGAAAGGGTTAGTAGAACAGAATTCCCCTGGTGCAGGTTTTCACTAGGCCCAGAGGAATAACATAATCAGATATTTACTAAAGGGCCCCTGGTGGTGGGTTTAACAATAGACTAGCATTGCATCAGAGCATTCACCTGGCTCCTGTGTTTAGCTGATCTTAATTAAGTGTTGTTACTATTCTCAGTTGTAAACACGGCCTGGCTCCCGCCATCTTTTTATGTATACATTTTCTTTGTTTTGTGTTAAGATCAGTGTACCTTGACAGATGTATTTGCCTAGCTTTCTTGTTTTTCTTCTGTATTATAAGACTGGTGCTCGCTTTGAGAAAATACATTCAGATATACACTCCCTTGTGTCCGTATTTGTTTGTCTTTCGTGTCAACTCCTTGCTCGCCTGTAACTAGAACCCCATTTTCTGCAGATCTAGGACCCAATTGAGGTTCATCTGCAGAAGCTGGTGCCCGAACAGGGACTCCTGGACAGGTAAGACTTTATATCTCTTCTTCTTCTTTATTTCTCAAGCAAGGATAGGATCTTGTCTTGGTGCTGCAGACTGACTGATAAAGGCTCATCAGTTTGAGGAGGACAAGTAAGTTTTAGCATGGGGCAGTCTGACATTAAAACATGTTTAGATGTCTCACCAGCTGTAGAAAAGGCCTATGCTGTAGCAATGAAGAGACAGAAACTCAGCGCCAATTTTAAGAACACCTATGAGAATGAAAAGCGTTCTCAGGGGAATAAAGCTGCATGTTTCAGTTGTTAAAAATCCAGACACCTGAGGAAGGATTGTAAGAATCCCTCGGGAAACAAAAGGCCTTTCTCCAGGTCTCTGCCCATGCTGTGGAATGAATGTAAATCAAAGTTCCATAAAGATGGGACTCCGCTCACTAAAGAAGCAGGTAAGACAAAACAAAACAAAACAAAACAAAACAAAAAAAAAAACAAAACAAAAACTAGATAAGGGGCAGCCTCTTAGCCCCGTTCAGGAACTGTGGACCTCATCATAGAATGTAGCTCCAGTTATAAGAAAAACTTCAAGTTGTGGATTCTGATACTTTAGGTAAAATTAAAAGTTATGGCTAAAGTATAAAAAGAGACTTCATAAAGGTCAAAATATAGCTCAATTCCTACTGTTACCTTATTTACAAATCCCCAATCCTACTTTGTGCCAAAATATTCATAGATCAGGCTTTATTGGAAGTTAGGAAATCATTTCCTCAAACATGTATAATTCATTTTGTAGATGGTGTTTTTGTTGGTTGCAGAAAGTGGAGAGTGGGCAGAGCAGGTTTTGCAGATGGCTGTAAAATGTTTGACTAAGTGTGGGCTAATGGTGGCTTCAGAAAAGATTCAGCATGGTAGACCTTTAGGCTATTTGCGACATTTAGTGTATAAATATTGTGTGCTTTCTCAGAGAATTGCCCTCAGATTAAAAAAAATTGGAAGTTTTTGATGCTTGCCAGAACCTGTTAGAGAATTTTTAATCCTCGTTTGACAAGCTGCCTCTTACAAGCAGGAAAGGAAAGGAAAGGAAAGGAAAGGAAAGGAAAGGAAAGGAAAGGAAAGGAAAGAGGAATATGGATTTTGGAGCTCTCCCAGGGACAGAGGGAAATTGGGAGGCGTCCTGTTAATTCTCTCTGGCCCCAACAGGAGACATCCTTAGTTTTGGTTACATCAAGTTCTCTACCCTCTCTGTATTGTCTATGTTTGGTGCACCAATCTGTCCACGTGTCAATTCATGTATGTTTTTGTTTTGTTGTCTGAATGACTGACTGTTCTATGTTTCATGTTAAAAAAAGGAAAAAAAAAAGGTTAAAACTTTATCTGCTGATTTAGTATCAGCTTGCACAGTGGAGGCTGAGAGTGGCCCTGCCCCTTAGCCAAGAATCAAGCACAGCAGGAGAGCCCCTGCTGAAAAACTGTTTTTTAAAAAAGAGACTACACTTCTTAGTAGTTCTAAGGCAAATAAGCTGATATTTTTTCCTAGAAAATTCTCAGCAATTGTGATTATTGGGTTCAGCAAATGACAAAGTGCCTTTTTATCTTATAATTATAGCTAGAAAAAGTAAAATTCTTTGATTGGTATAAATTTATAAGCTTCGTGTAGCCGCTTCATTTGGTTTTTGGCTGGTCTTAAAGGTATAAATATGCTCTGCATGTGTTGGTCATAGAGTATTGGCTTATAAGTTATTGGGTATGATTAAAGAGGTGTAACATTGGTAACAAGAAAGTTAGCTTAAAAATGGTAACTCAGGGCTGGAGTCATTTTAAAACAGCACATGGCATAAACCAGCTCAGAAAACTAAGCCTCTAAGAATACTTTTTTTTTTTTTTTTTGAGACAGGGTTAAGGATACTTCTAATTGAGATAATATTTAATGTTATTCTTATCCTAGATAGTAGACTTATAAGAAATAAGATTTAAAACAATGTCTCTTTAATGAAGCATTAAAATTTACACTATCATGCATTCATGAATTGGCAGCCAAACTTCGTAACATGATAGTGATATTCTAGTATTGATTTTTTTTGTTTTTTGTTTTTTGTTTTTTGAGACAGGGTTTCTCTGTATAGCCTTGGCTGTCCTGGAACTCACTCTGTAGACCAGGCTGGCCTCAAACTCAGAAATCCACCTGCCTCTGCTTCCCAAGTACTGGGATTAAAGGTGTGCGCCACCACTGCCCAGCTCTAGTATTGATTTTAAAGAGAATAAATTGTTTTAAAATTGGGTTTTGCCTTCCCAAAGTTGTAGATATATTCTAATATTGAAAAAAAAAAACCCTTAAAAATTCTAAAATCTGTCCTCACTGCCAGAGGGCCAAGACTCAGACAATGTGCTCAGATTAAAAAAAATATTTACATTTGAGTTAGTGCAAAACTCAGAGCAGCCTTGGCCAGGCTTGTGTGGCATTTCTTTTGTTTTGCAAACCGTGCCCAAGGAAGTTCTTAAAATCTCGACTCTCCCTGCCTTCAGGGGAATTTCATTTTAGTTAAAAGACATTGTTTCAGATTGACCCAGGTGTTGTTCATAATAAAGTTTAAAGTTTAAACTTAAGATTTATAAAAGGTCAACCAGGCTATAGAACTTGTAAAGGCATTACAAGCTGGCTTGCCTACTTCATATAAAATTATTATAGATTTGAAAGTTTGTTTTTCCCTTTGCATCCTGATAATTGTAAAGGGTTTGCTTCTAGTGAACTGGTGATCACTAGAAAATTTTGCCCCATAGGTATGGCTAATATAGCTTTACATTATGTAAGAAATTTTTATTGTCTCAGCTTCAATACAAGAAGCTAAGACTTTGAACCTTTCAGTGTAATTTATTAGCAAATGCCCCTAAAGGGAAGTTTACTTCAAATCTTTGCTCTCACACAATGAACTTTAAAGTTCTGGGGAGTAGCTGTTGTTCAAAAAAAAAAAAAAAAGACTCAGAGGCAATATCTTAAAATTATGGTACAGAAAATTTAAGAAAGTAATGATGATTTGCTTACTTCAAATTATTTTCGAAAGGAGATGTTAATTGGCTAAGACCTCACCTTAAACTCACCACAGGAGGACTTACGCCTTTGTTAGATGTTATCAAGGAAGATGCAAATTCACTGATAAAAAAACAAAAGGCTTTATAGAGGAAACTTCTGTGATCAATTGTTATCAATTGTAATCAGCAGTAATCAAATATTAGCTGCACATTCTAGTTTTTACTCAGTGTGCCCACAGCAATTCTTTGGCAAAGAGAACATTAATGTAGAATCATCTTTCTTCATCTCCAAGTAAAGTTTTAACGTCCTAATATGATGCTGAAATTTAGATGCCAAAATACTCCTTGCTGATTGAGTGCCTTATAGTATTTTACAACCAGGGATACTTATGCCTAGGTGAAGTGGAAGGATCCACATACTGGCACATGGCATGATCCTATTCAGATACTTAATATGGGGAGGAGGACATGGTTGTGTTTTTTCCACAGAATGCTGCAGGAGCATGCTAGCTTCCAGAATGATTCGTGTGACAGGCTGACCTGTGTGTTGCTGAGTGAAAGCTGTATCGGGCGCACAGAGAAAGAGGAAAGCAGGGAGAGCAGACACTTGCAAGCAAAATGAAGAGACTCTCCTTATCTCTGCCCCGGGCTGCAGCGATGAGAACTGACCTGGTGCCGACTTAAAAACAACTAAAGAAGCTGACTTGTGAGGCAGAGGGACTGGTACAGAGAATGGGCAAGATGCTTTCGTCAGAGACAATGTTTTTGGCCATTCAGGCCAACTCCCCTATAGCTATGAAAGCTTGTGTACCTTACCCGTATGCTATATTGTTAGATAATTTTGACAGAGTTAAGATCACCAATCTTAACAAGTCTTTTCATATTCATTGTAATTCTTATCAATTAACTAATCATGTAGATCCTAATTTAGATAAAGAATCTGCTGTTATGATTTTGTTAAAGAGACCTGCTTATGTTTTTCTGCCTGTAGAGTTAGGAAATGATCCTTGGTTTGAGAATTTGGGAATGCAAACTTTGAAAAGGTTAAATGAGATTATTAGACCTAAGAGATTTGTTGCAACTCTGATTTTAGGAATTACTGCTTTAATTGCAATTTTAACTTCTTTTGCATTATCTACCACAGCTTTAGTTCAGCAGTGCATTGAATCCCTTGGATTCGGTTGAACATATAACTTGCTTGCTATTATTATTGGCATTATTTTATTAGTAATTGTTGTGTTTCCAGTCATCTTTAGAGTTCTTCTAGCTACGATGAAGCAGGACATTCTGGAACTTCGGCTGAAAAATAAAAAGGAAAGGAGGAGAATGCTACATCCACTCCAGTAGTGACTCGCATGACAGACCTGGAAACCTGGAAGCAGTCCTGAGGCAAAAAGTTTCACGGAAACTTAGCCTCCTGGAACCTTGGCATTCCCATAGCACATATACTCAAATTCTGTCCTTGCATTAGTCGGGTGTATGGATCTGTGTGATTTCTTGTATTATAGGTGCTTCCAAGTAATGATTTTACAAATACTTAAATCAGGTTGAACTTTGCTTGCTGGTCTTCACCAATGTCCTAGAAAGTCCTTGAAGCCGACCCTGAGCTTGGAATTCAGTAAGAATGTTACCTATTCAGTAACATTCAAATTCACTTCTAGTAGAGACAGTGAAACTAATTAGGCAGTACAATGTACGTGAATAGAGCTAGAAAAGCTCAGGGCTAGTCTACATAGTAATTACTTAGGACAATATCCAAGTCATACCCAAACACAGGAATACACAATGGACCAGGAAATAGGTGGGTTGTAGTATTATTCATGAAAGGGTTAGTAGAACAGAATTCCTCTGGTGCAGGTTTTCACTAGACCCAGAGGAATAGCATAATCATGTATTTACTAAAGGGCCCCTGGTGGTGGGTTTAACAATAGACTAGCATTGCATCAGAGCATTCACCTGGCTCCTGTGTTTAGCTGATCTTAATTAAGGGTTGTTACTATTCTCAGTTGTAAACACGGCCTGGCTCCCACCATCTTTTTATGTATACATTTTCTTTGTTTTGTGTTAAGACCAGTGTACCTTGACAGATGTATTCACCTAGCTTTCTTGTTTTTCTTCTGTATTATAAGACTGGTGCTTGCTTTGAGAAAATACATTCAGATACACACTCCTTTGTGTCTGTATATGTTTGTCATTTGTGCCAACTCCTTGCTCGCTTGTAACCAGAACCCTGTTTCCTGCAGATTAAGGACCCAATTGAGGTTCGTCTGCACCACTAGCCTTTGAGCTCCCTGACATTCCAGAGTCAAGGTCAAAGTTTAGCTAGTGATCCCTCACCCTGTCTTGTCCTTGTCCCACAGGGGTACAAGGGACACATTGGGGCAGAAGGTGAAGGGTGGCTTCTTTCCCGGGGCTCAGAAAATACTGTGAAGCTGAGAAGGAAGGCTGCCCCAAGGACACTGAGGAAGATGGCCTGTCTCCACTCAGCTCCTTAATACTGGGGGGAGGGGCCCGCATTGCCTCCCCCCCCCCCCCCCCCCAGAGCCTTATGTGCACTCCACAGTCTGGGTTTGCAGATGTTTCTCAGCTGTTTTTCATTATCTGCAGGGGACTGAAGAGGAAATGGGCGTCTGCAGCATGGTGTGGGGGGAGTGCAGTGCATTGCCTCAGAGACAGGACAGGCTCCTTTGAGGGCATAAGGACTCAGATCCTGAGAGAGGGGTCAGAAAACATAAAGTGTGTGTGTGGGGGGGTTGATCTTAGACCTTGTGGCCTGACCGGGAGCTCAAGCACATCTTCCCCTAGCAGTGTCTTCAGGCTGTCTTGTCCTCTCCCTCACCATACCATGTGCCCCGCAGTCCCAAACCGCACAGCAAAGGTCTTACACTTCCATTGTGGCAATGTGTGTGGGTTCAGACAGCTTTGGCTGATCTGGATGGTTCTGGAGGGCTTGTGTAGGGCCAGTCACCAGAAGAAAAACCGGTCTGGGGCTGCAAATGGTTATGGCAGGCCTAGGGGACTTTTCTTCTACACAGCTCCACACTGTTCATGGATGCTCTTGCAGCTTGTCAGGATGAGTATGAACCTGACTTGAACTACAGAAGCCACATATGGAGGTTAAATGCTCCCACCAGCAGAAAATGAATCAAAGCTTAAACCTCATCTTATAACATAGACTCTATCCAGGTTGTATCATTAAACTCGGAACTCAAGTCCATGAGCTGTTAGGAAATAAACACAGGACAAAGTTCCTGGGACCCAGGACAAGGTGAAGACCTGGGCACCAAGACACACTCAACTGTCCTCCCATCCCTTATGTGTGAGTTCCACCCACTGGTAGAGTCTCCCTGAGAATGATTTTCACCTGTTCACTCCCTTCTCCCAGGACATGGAGCAGAGCCAGAATGTAGTCACATCCTGATACAGCAAACACTGGTGAACACGGACTGGAAGCCACTCAGCAGAGCATGTGAGTTTCTGGCATCAGAGAGTAGACTTGATCAGTGTTAAAGTGAAGGTGATGGTGGTGCTGTCTCTGTTCGTGAAGGCTTTGAGGAGAGGCAGGTGAGACCAGTGGGCCTTGCTTTGCAATGGGCAAAGACCCTCTTTTGGGCTTCTGCAATCTTGCTTCCAGCCACCTTCCTGGTAACACAGCAGAGGCTTCAGCAGCAACAGCAGAGTAGAAAGAACCAGCATTTCCTGGAAAGACTTTTTTATAGTCTTTGACAGAACTGTAACATAGGGTAGGGGATTTTGCTGTGGAAGTTGAGAAATGGGTGAAATGTCAAAGATGCCACAGGAGTCTCCCAGCCTTGCTAAGGACAGGCAAGAAAGTGGCTAAGCCCAGGTCTTGAAGGAGGAGCAGGAAGAGAAAGAGAAGGAGGACACACAAAGGCTGTGCTCTTCAGCACAGGGAAACAACAGGGAAAACAGGGCGCAGAGCCTAAGGAAAGTGGAGGAGGAGAGTGAGGGCAGATGGAAGGTGAGGAAGGAGAGAAAGAGGATGAGGTTGAAAGGAGGGGGAGGAGGAAGGAGAGGGGTGGGGGAAAGAAAAGGAGGAAGAGGGAAAAGGATGAAAAGGAGGAGAGTGATGGTGAGGAAGGAAAGGAAGAGTAGAGGGGGAGGAAGGAGAGGAGCGAGAGGGGAAAGAGGAGGGGAGGAGGGAGAGGAGGGGGAAGGAGAAAGAGGAGGGGAGGAGGGAGAGGAGAGGGAAGGAGAAAGAGGAGGGGAGGAGGGAGAGGAGGGGGAAGGAGAAAGAAGAGGGGAGGGGGAGAGGAGGGGGAAGGAGAAAGAGGAGGGGAGGAGGAGAGGATGTAGGGAGGAGAGAGAGAGGAGGAGGGAGGAGGGAGAGAGGAAGGTAGGGTAATGGATAGAGAGGAGGGGGAGGGACAGGGAGAAGGAAGAGGATGGGAGGGAAGGGGAGGAGGGGAGGAGTTGGGAGTGCTTTGGGAGGGCAGGTACAGGTCTCTGCCTGCCCAGCTCTTCTCCAGCTACAGGGTTCCACAGATCACACTTGTGTTCATTCTGTCCTGGTGGGAAGGAAAATAACTAGGAACAGTTGAATAAATAAAACTTCCTATTCAGCGATGGGCTGCGGAGATCATATTTTCCCTAATGGTCCATTTTGGCATGCCGAGGGTGCATCTCTTCACATTTTTGAAACGTATTTTTTTTGAGAATGTCATCCATGTGTACATTGTGTTTTGATCAAACTCACACCATTTCCTTCCTCCTCCCCACAGCTCCTCCCTTTTAACCCAGGGAGTCTGTTAGGTGCTGTGTGTATGTATGAGTGTGTATGTGTGTGTATTAGGTATATGTGTATATGTGTGGGGTGGGTGGATGGCTGTATATGCATGTGAGTATGTGTTGTGGATGGAGGTATATGAGTGGGTATGTGTGAGTGAGTGTGTGTGTGTGTGTGTGTGTGTGTGTGGCAGAGTGGGTGGATAATTGACTGTGTAAGTCGGCATCCTCCAGAGGGAGAGCCTGCCAGGGGCTGCCTCCCTTAAGAAAACTCCCTTACCTTCCCCACTCCACAGGCATTAACTCCTTCCTCACCTAGGAGAACTTTCCTGGGCTCTCTTCTAGCCTTCCGAGGAACTGCTCAGGTCAAGAACCATCCAGGGACCAGAAGAAGCACTAGTGCCTTAAAACATGTAAGTTCAGAGGAAAGCCTGGTTCTTTGTCTGGCTACAGTACTGTTCAGACCCTTTGGTGAATTAGTGCCTGTTTTAGTGAGTGATGGATGTAATCACCATGACTGCAAGAATCAGTTGCCCATCGCTCCTGTGAGATGTATAGGAATTAACATGTGAAGGTGTGGTGGTTTGTATATGCTCGGCCTAGAGAGTCGCTGATTAAAAGGTGTGACCCTATTGGAGTAGGTGGGATTTAAGACCCTCCTCATCTTAGCTGTCTGGAAGCCAGTATTCTGTTAGCAGCCTTCAGATGAAGATGTAGAACTCTCAGCTCCTCCAGCACCAGACTAGCCAGGATGCTGCCATGCTTTGCCTTGATGATAATTGACTGAACCTCTGAACCTGTAAGCCAGCCCCAATTAAATGTTGTCCTTTGTAAGACTTGCCTTGGTCATGGTGTCTGTTCACAGCAGTAAAACCCTAACTAAGACAGAAGTGTTATTTTGGCTCCAAGTTTTGAAGGTTACAACCCATGGCATCAGGCTTCTGGAACATTCTGGGTGAGTTATGACAGAGCAGAAGGCTCACCTCATCCATGGAGAAAAGAGAGAGGAAGTGACCAGAGTGTCACGGTTGCCTTCAAGGGCAGGTACTTAATGACACAAGACCTCACACCACCCCATCTCATAAAAGTTCCACTACTTCCTGGCAGCATTGTGCTAAGGGCCAGGCCTCACCACACAGGCCTTGAAGGACATTTACCAAACTGTGGCTTTCTCCCTCACTTGAAGTCCAGCATCACAGGGTTGGAACCTCAATATCACTGGGTTGCTAAGAGACATTCCCTTTGTTCAGGATGTCCTAAAGTGGGGTGTTCTCTGTCTTAAAATCCCTTGCCTCAGCTTTATCACCTGACTAAGCAATGTCCTGTACAGTGAGGCTCTGTATGTCTAGGAGTTTATTTGAGCTTACAGTTCCAGGTAGAAGTCCAGCATTGTTGTTGGTTTACAAACAGTTCTGCTAGATTCCTCCCAGCGACCAAGCAACAGTTACACCATCGCCTGCCACCATTACTACCTATGCTACTGCCAGGTGTGGATGACCTGGTAGTGTATAAGAAGGCTTGTCACTACACCAGCCCCTTCCTTCTCTCTCTCTTCCCCTTCTCTCTCTCCCATTTTCTCCTCTCTTCCTCTCTCTTCCTCTTTCTTCCTCTCTCTCTCTCTCTCTCTCTCTCTCTCTCTCTCTCTCTCTCTCTCCCTATGTGTTCCCTGCTGGCCTCTTTCTCTCTTTCTGTCCTTCTCTATCCCTACTTTCTCTGTCCTCATGACTCTGTCTGTCTCTACCCCTTCTCCAAGTCCCTGTTCCCCTCCCTTCTCCTCAAATAAACCTCCCTTATACTAGTACTGTCATATGTCATGACTCCTCACAAGGACACCTTGGAGTGGGCCCATCAGGTATCCCTTACTCCTGCCACCACTATATTATATTTCATAACAATTGTGGGGGGAATGGTAAGTGCTGGCCTATAATCTAGGGAGAAACTTGAGACAGCTGGTCATATCACACTCACTATGGAGAACAGAGAAGAAGAATGCATGTGTGCTCACTTGCTTCCTTGTGCTTAGCTTGATCTGTATAGCCTTATTCAGCTTACAACTCCATGTCTAGGGAATGGTGTCGCCCACACTGTGCTGAGTCATTCCACATCGTTTAGTTAGGACAAGTTTGCCCAGACTTGTCCACAGGCCAACCTGATGGAGACCATCTATCATTGAGATGTTCTTCCCAGGTAATTCTAGGTTGTGTCAAGCTGACAATTAAAGGTGACCTCCAATTTTAACCAAGCAAGTGAAAGATCTGTGCAACAAGAACTTCAAGTCTCTGAAGAAAGAAACTGAAGAAGATCTCAGAAGATGGAAAGATCTCCCATGCTCATGGATTGGCAAGATTAACATAGTAAAAATGGCCATCTTACCAAAAGCAATACACAGATTCTATGCAATCCCCATCAAAATTCCAACTCAATTCTTCACAAAGATAGAAAGAGCAATTCTCAAATATATCTGGAATAACAAAAAACCCAGGATAGGGAAAACTATTCTCAACAATAAGAGAACTTCTGGGAGAATGACCATCCCTGACCTCAAGCTGTACTACAGAGCAACAGTGATAAAAATTGAATGGTATTGGTACAGAGACAGGTAGGTAAATCAATGGAATAGAATGAAAGACCCAGAATTAAACCCACACACCTATTGTCACCTGATTTTTGACAAAGAAGCCAGAACCATCCAGTGGAAAAAAGACAGCATATTAAACAAATGGTGCTGGTTCAACTGGTATGGTAGTCAGTATGTTGAAGAAATCGATCCATTCTTATCTCCTTGTACAAAGCTCAAGTCCAAGTGGATCAAGGACCTCCACATAAAACCAGATACACTTAATCTAATAGAAGAGAAAGTGGGAAAGAACCTCAAACACATTGGCTCAGGGGAAATTTTTCCTGAACAGAACACCAATGACCCAAGCTCTAAGATCAACTATAGACAAATAGGACCTCATAAACTTGAAAAGCTTCAGTAAGGCAAGGACACTGTCAACAGGACAAAATGGCAACCAACAGATTGGGAGAAGATCTTTACCAACCCTACATTCAATAGAGGACTACTATTCAATATATACAAAGAGCTCAAGAAGTTAGTTAGACCAGAGAACCAAATAACATTTTTAAAATTGGGGTATAGAGATAAACAAAGAATTCTCAGCTGAGGGACCTCGAATGGCTGAGAAGTACCTAAAGAAATGTTCAACATCCTTAGTCATCAGGGAAATGCAAATCAAAACAACCCTGAGATTCCACCTCACACCAGTCAGAATAGCTAAGATAAAAAACTCAGGTGACAGCAGGTGCTGACAGCAAGGGTATGGAGAAAGAGGAACACTCCTCCATTGCTGGTGGGATTGTAAGCTGGTACAACTACTGGAAATCAGTCTGGTGGTTCCTCAGAAAACTGGACATAGTACTGAGGACCCAGCTATACCACTCCTGGGCATATACCCAAAGATGCTCCAATATAAAACAAGGACACATGCTCCACTATGCTCATAGCAGCCTTATTTATAATATCCAGAAGTTGGAAACAACCTAGATGCCCCTCAACAGAGGAATGGGTACAGAAAATGTGGCACATTTACACAATGGAGTACTACTCAGCTATTAAAAACAATGACTTCATGAAATTCACAGGCAAATAGATAGAACTAGAAAATGTCATCTTGAGTGAAGTAACCCAGTCACAAAAGAATACACATGACATGTACTCACTGATAAGTGGATATTAGCCCCAAAGCTTGGAATACTCACAGTACAACTCATAGACCATATGAAACTCAAGAAGAAGGAAGACCAAAGTGTGGATGCTTCAGTCCTACTTAGAAGGGAGAACAAAATAATCACAGGGATGGGTAGAGAGGGGAGGGACCTGGGATGGAGAGGGTGGGGGAAGGAAAAAGGGGGACAAGATCAGTTGTGGGAGGAGATGGGGAGAAGTACAGAGGGTTAGGAAATTGAACAGAGGTGTGTAGCAGTGGGGGATGGGGAACTGGGGCAGCCACTAAGAAGTCCCAGATGGAAAGAAAGCAAGAGGCTCTCAGGATCCAAAGAGGATGAAATTAGCTAAAATACCCAACAAAGGGGAGAGAGAACCTGTAGAAACCATATCCAGAGGTTAGGCATGGCCCCCAGTTGAAGGATTGGGCCACCCATCCATCTCAAAAATTTTAGCCCAGAATGGTTCCTGTCTAAAGGAAATGCAGAGACAAAGAGTGGAGCAGAGACTGAAGGAAAGCCCATCTAGAGAGAGACTGCCCCACCTAGGGATCCATCCCAGCTGAAGACACCAAACCCAGACACTATTGCTGATGCCAAGAAGTGCTTGCTGACCAGAGCCTGGTATCCTGTCCCCTGAGAGGCTCTGCTCAAGCCTGACCAATACAGGTGTGAATACTCAAAGCCAGTCATCAGACTGAGTCCAGGGACCACAATGGCAGAGTTAGGGGAAAGACTGAAGGAGTTGAAGGGGTTTGCAACCCCATAGGAAGAACAATAATATCAACCAACCAGACTCCCCAGAGTTCCAGGGACTAAAACACCAATCAAAGAATACACATGGAGGGACCCATGGCTCCAGCTGCATATGTAGCAGAGAATGCTATTATCTGGCATCAATGGGAGGGGAGGCCCTTGGTCTTGTGAAGGATTGATGCCCCAGCATAGGGGAATGCTAGGGTGGTTAGGCAGGAGTGGGTGGGTGGGTGGGTAGGTGGGGGAGCACCCTCATAGAAGCAGGTGGCAGGGGGTGGGGGAAGGAGGTTGGGATAGGTGGTTTTCAGAGGAGAAACTGGGAAGGGGGATGACATCTGAAATGTAAATAAATAAAATAGCTAATTAAAAAAATAAAAAGCTGACCTTCATAGCCACTGTGGCTAGAATATTTGTATCATTCTCAATGTCACACACAAAAATCCCAGCCCCAAGGCGATGGCAGAGTAGAGGGGCGCTTAGGGGAGTAGATGAGGCCATCAGTGCCCTCGCAGACCTCGAGGAGTTGAGTTTCCTTCTCTGTCAACAAGGATAGGGTGAGAATGAGCCATGTGTCTATGAACCAGGAAGCATCCCTCAACTGGCACTAAAACTGCTGGCGACCAGGCTGTGGGCTTTGGGCTCTCATAATTCTAATCCACGGAGCTTTTATTGTGTGAGGCAGCCTTAAGGAGCTGTGCTAAGAGCCCTGGCTGTGCACCTGCAGGATCCAGCTTGGCCACATTTTGAAGCCTCTGGGAACAGCCTTGCAAAGACTTTGAACTTTCTCTCAGTACAGCTGAATTCTGCACTGTTAGCTCAAAATAAGGGTGCATGACTTCCTGTCAAATCTCTTTTGGACATCCGTAATTAAGGATTTGTTTGACTTGGAAAGCTTGGCAGAGACAAAACAACAACGACAACAACAAAACCAAACCCCAAAACCAAAAACGATCCAAACTTGCGGGGAATCATGAAGTTGGCCCGGCCTAGCGGCCTCGAGAGGCATGCACATGCATTCTAGGTTTTTCAGGTCAGAGTGTGTGCTCCTGGAGCACTGTGCAATTTTTAATTTCTGAGAAACTGAGGCACTCGCTCCCTCAGGCAGCGAAGGATTCAGGCCACCTGTGTTTCTCTGTATACGTTCCCTCAGAAGTCAAGGAAGTGTGGATGCTTGGCAGGACAATTGGCCTTAGACATTAATCTTGTGTACCCTGTATGGCTTGTAAACTTCATTGTACACTGGCAACTACAACTGTATTGCTCCTGGCAACTGTCATTATATTTTACTTAAAGGTATAAAAAATTTGATTGTGCTCAATAAAATTGTCACAACCTCAGTCTTATCCCTCCAGGCCCCTCCAACCTGAGCCTGGTTTAATTTCTGGCCATCTATATCAGGTAACCTTGGCCTGGTAAGTATGGGTGCTTACCATAACCCAAACCAAACAAACATGCTGTTTTGTGTATCACAAATCCTTGGCCAGCAAGAAAGAAGCTGAGAGTATCCTCAAGGGTTCAGATGGCCATTCTCTTAGCAAGTGCATTTTAAAAAAGAATTATTTCGAATCATGTGCATGCCAGCGCAGGCGTGGGAGGAGGTCGGAGGAGGGTGCCACATTCCCTGGAGCTGCACTTAGAGATGGTTTTGAGTTTCTCAATGTGGGCACCGAGACTCGAACTCAGGTCCTTTCCAAGTGTAGTGTGTGGTTTTGATTGCAGAGCCATCTCTTTTGCCCCTTCCAGTTGAGTTTTTAAAATACAAACGCATATTTTCTTGTGTGATATCAACCAAGCAAAAATCTAGGTGTCTCACATTCTAACATGGTGAGTTAAGTTTCCAGGGTTTTGATATAATGTGTCCTATTTTTAACTTTTAGGATAATTTGACGTCACTAATTTGACTTTCTTTTATTTATCTTTTCCCACTAGTGATATGAATTGAGCTCAGAGCCTCACTCCATCAGGTGATGTTTCACTGAGCTTGACCCAAGCCTCATTCATTCTTTCATTAGACTGATACCCGAGTACAGTGTGTCTCTGGGCCTTGAAGAAATGTCCTCTGGGTAAGGAGGCAGCTGGTCCAGGAAGAAGACTGTTTCTCCAGTGGGAGGTACTCTGAGGTGCTGTGAGGGTTCCTCAGGTGGGCCCACGTGAGTAGCAGTGAGGGAGGGTGGGAGCTAGGCTAAGAGGCTGCAGAGAGTAGCAGCCAGGGTGGATAAAGGAGCAGGTCTAGGAGCTGTCCACACACACTTCCTGCTCTGCTGTTGCTAAGGGATTACTGTCCCTTGGGATGTCCAGCTGGCTTCTCTAAGGTCACACTTCATGAGGACTGTTTCTAGCCCAGAGTGACTGTGGATGGGGTCCTGTCCCCAGCCAGTTCCTGTGAACCACGAGCTCATTTAAAATAAAAGTGGCTGGAAGATTTTTCTTGGAAGTGTGTTAGAGTCCAGCCTCCTCCCACCCAGTGCTCCTCCCCTCACCCCTGCTCCACCCCGCCCCTGCCCCCTCAGCCCCCTACCCCTGCCTAGCTAGGTATCATACCTAGTGGGGCTGTGGGCTCTCTTGGCCCCTATCCCTCTCCCCTTTGTCCTTCTTGGCTCCCCTGACCCCAGCATATTCCTTGCACAACTCAACTCTTTGAGGATCCGAACCAAGAAGCCCATTGCAGTTAAATGCATATTGTGCAAGTGTCCTGTGGCCATACATACCAATTGTTCTCGGGCAGGGGACATTTGATCTCTGTCCAAATCCCAGAGCTGACTGAGTGAGAGGTGGCTGCTAAATTCTGCATCTACTATGAGTCTTACTGTTACATGGCACCCAAGCAGACCTCTTTTTCTGCTTTGCTGCTCTTGTTTCCTCCCTGCACTCCCCTTCTTTCCCTTTTATCACTTCCCCCTCCCCTCCTTTCCTTTCCTTTTCCTGTCCCTACCCCTCCTTCCTTTCTCTCCCCTCCCTTTCCCCCCCTCTTCTTTCCCTGTGACATTTTCATTCCCTCCTGCCACTCTTCCTCCCTCTTCCCTCCCTCTCCCTTCCCTCCCCTTTTCTAGCAGAGAGCCCTACTCTAGGATTTTTCTCCATGCAGATCCTCCACTCACACTGTGGCTGCTTTGAACGGGTATTTTTTGGGGGGACTGTGGGCTCCCTGTAGGCCCCTGAGTACCTTTGTTCCACTTCAGCTTCCTTGCAACATTGTAGCAACTGCACTGTGAACATCTGTGGATACTCTGAGAAGTCAGGACTGGGTGTTGCTCAATATGTAGACAAAAGAGAGTCGTTCCCCTGACAAAGAATGGGAGCCATATGGTGGAGGGTCTGTGGCACTTAAGGAAGCCTGGTAAGAGCAGGCACTGGGATGGGTGCCAGGGCCCAGCCAGGCTCTGCCTACCTGTCCTCTTTCTCTCTTAGGCTCTACAGGGACATCATCTGCTTCTGGCCCCTTCTCTTAGTAGGGGTGATGATGACCCAGAACCTTTCAGGGAGGGGAGGCAAGCGGGGTCCTATTTAGCAAGAAGCCTATGTTCAAGGAGCTTCAGGTTATAGGGATGGGACAGCAGGTGCTACAGCTGCTGATTAAACTCAGAATCTAAGTTCAGGGTGAACTGTGCCTATTTCCTGCCTGGCCACACAGGCTAGCTCGGTGATGCTCAGGTTCAAGCGCTTTTCTTCTGCCCGGTACTGGTCCTTGGCATGCCATCACATCAGAGCCACTGTCTGCCCGACACTGGTTCTCATGGCTGGCAGGTCAACCAAAGAGTTCTCTTCGAGGTCAGTTGTGGGGCACATTGAAGCTTCTGTGCTACGAGCCTGGGCATATACCCAGAGCTGGCTGGCTGTGCTTTCCCCTAGGGTTGCAAAATCCTCTCCGGCTGGTAGAAATGGCTGCTGGTGTAGATGGATGCTGATGTGAATGGACACAGGTGTAAGTGGCCGCTGGCATCTCAGACCCTGTTTATTCTAAGAGAAAAGTACAAACCCAGTCTCAGCTGGTGTGGGAAGAGGTCAGAAAGTGGGAGACTGGGGGAATCCATAGGAAAATTGCTAGAGAGTTGCTCTATGGATCTGAAAATCCCTTTAGGCTTGAATGTGCTCAGTCCTCTCTGAGGGCACCACTCCCAGGCCCACCTGTGCCCCTGGAGATGCAGAGTTGTTACAAGTTAGGTAATTAATTGTTCACAAGCTTGGGGATCCAGACAAGCATGTTGCAAGACTTTGACAGCAGAGATCTTTTAGATGAATGGTTTTGCAGTTAACAGTTTAAATGCTTCCCTAATTTTTAATAAAAATTAAAAATTAAGCAGTAGTGATGGCTTCCTAGGGTGTGGTGGTAAATGAGGCCCAGGTATCACTTTTCTCGCAGAAGGAAACACGAGGAGGCCCAGCAAAGTCTAGTGGCTGACGTTTCCTAGACCGTTTCTTTCCCCCAATGAGGTCTCATTCTATTCCAGACTGACTCTGTAGCCCAGATTGGCCTTGAACTCACAGAGAGCCTCTTATCCCCTTCTCCCTAGTTCTAGCTTTACAGGTGTGAGCTACCACACCTGACTTCTAAATTGTTGTTCGTCTGCCTGCCTTTTGCTGATTAAACTCAGAATCTAAGTTCAGGGTGAACTGTGCCTATTTCCTGCCTGGCCACACAGGCTAGCTCGGTGATGCTCAGGTTCAAGCGCTAGCCTTGAACTTACAGACATATGCTTGCTCTTGCCTCCTGAGCGCTAGGATTAAAGGCATGCCTCATAATGTCTTTGCTTTAAGGCTCTACATGAGTTCTAGGGACTTGAACTTAAGTCTTTGTGCCTGCACAGCAAGCTCTTTACCAGCTGAACCAACTCTTAGCCTAAATCTTTAGCTCATTAATTCAAGTCTTTTAATTCCAGAAAGTTTTCTGTTAGTTCTTTCATAATCTCTCACCACCACACCCTGAGGCTTTAGAGGTGCTCTCTATATTTGTCTTTCCGTTATATACTCGTTTTTATGTTTGCTTTGCTTTCTCAGAGATTTTATTAGCTTTCTTTTTACCCTTACTGTTGGCTTTAACTTGAGTTCTTTATTGATTGATTTGGCCTTTAAAGTTAACGTTAAAATAATGTTAAAATTATGGGCTGGTGAGACGGCTCGGTAGGTAAAGGGGCTTGCAGTGCAAGCCTGGTAACTGAGTTTGATCCTTGGAACCGACACAAACATAGAAGGAACCAATTCCATAAAGTTATACCCTGACCTCCACCCACACAAGTGCTCTCTCTCTCTCTCCCTCTCCCCGCCCCCCCTCTCTCTCTCACACACACACAATAAAAAAAAAAACCAAAACATCACCGTCATCAACAACAATATAGCCCTGGGCCTTGGGGTGGCTGTGGGATGGTCCGGGCTGCACTGTAGTGACCCGGAGACCCGCTGACATGTCACCAGGGACTAGCAGAAGGTGGTTTCTGAGACTGTTTTACTTGGGGTTGGCTGATTTTTCTAGAAAATGGCCACCTCCCTGCCTCTGTGGCAGAGGCATTGCCCCTGGCACCCTGGGCTATGGGGCAGTACTGGTGTTCTGCGTCCAGTGCCCATGACTTCTTTCCTCTCTGGTTCTCAGCTGGCCTCTTTGGAACTGCCTCCTGCTGAGTCTCCACACCTTTGCTTGTGCATCGCTTTCCCCAGGGAATAAACGGCTCATGTCCTTGTAGCAGGGGTGTGGAGCCTGGTGGAGGCTCCTTGGTAGACTGTTATGCTGTTCCCTGGTTCCGGGAACTCTGGGTTGTTGCCTGGGTGGAGGTGGCCTCTGCCTGTGGCATCAGCAGCTTCCATGAATCTGCCTGGGTGCTGTGGCATTGGGGCAGCTACCCATACAAATCCTTCCCTCAGGACCTTATATCCCCATTCTTTCTATGCCCCTCTCAAGTCTTGTTTCCAAGTTGTGAATTTAGGCTGTAAACACCTCCAGGCTTTGCCCGACTGTGATGTTTAGGGTTTTTATTTTCCTGATGTCTTTGAAAAAGGGTGGGTTCTTTTTTTTTTGAAGTGACAGAAATGGGAGGGATTTTTTTCCTCCTCCAGGTTCTTAAACGTAAAGCTCCTCTCTATATTTTCCTTTGAGTTTAAAATGTGCAAGTAAACTGTAACAGGGTGCTTGTTCCCCTGGAACTCCTTCCTACTTAGAAGTGTATTGGGCTCCAGTCAGGCCCCAAAGACCAAAACAGCAGGGTCTTTCTTTTCCCCACCCCAAGCATGCTGTGCCCTGTGACGCTGGGGTCGAGGGCAGCCTGGTATGAACTCAGAGGAGACAGGGGCCCCAGTCAGCCCATGTTCCACTGTATGGTTGGTGCCAGCATGCAGGGCTGGAAACCTGTGCATCAGAAATGACCAAGGACCCAGGCAGCTCACTTGGAGAATCAGTGTCACCAGGCTTCTCATAGAACAGAAAGATCTGTGTCTAATCCCAGTGGCTTCGTGGGACACACAATCATCCTGGAAGCAAATCTCTGCACAGGCGTGTAAGAGAGCGTCAAGATTAGGACAGACGTACCCTGAATGTGAATGGTACCTACCATTCAACGCTCTGCCATCTTGAACTGAATAAGGAGGAAGTAATCTGGGCAAAGGCATTCTTCTTCCCTTCTTCCTGACTGTGGCTGCAACGTGACCAGCTGTATCCCGCTCTGTATCCTACCAGTGTACCTCCTCCTCCGTGATAGCCTGTATGATCCAGACATGTCAGCCAAACATGCCCCTAAGCTGCTTTTGCCCAGTGTTTTATTGCAGCAGCAAGAACTATAATCAATACAGTGGCTAATACAATGTGCTTCCCTGGACCACTGGAATTGCACTCAAGCCAGTGGCCCTCCTCCTGTTGAGATTTCATCCAGGGGTGGGTTTCTCTGAGTGTCCAGTAATAATTAAATTCAAGCCTGGTGGCTGAAGCCAGCCAGAAATGGGTTTTCCAGTGTCTGGGAGGCAAGAGCTCTGAGATCAGGGGCTAGAAGGACCATGTTCATTTTACAAACTCCAGAGGGTTCTTGTGGGTGGTTTCATCTCTTTAATTTATACCTCTATTTGCACATGGATTCTTCCTCTAGCTGTGTTTGTCTCCTATTTTTATTTCTTTAGAAGGATTATTTTAGTTTTATGTATATGAATATGTGTCTGCATATATGTGCACAACATGAGTGTAGTGCCCATGGAGGCCAGAAGAGGGCACCAAATCCTCTGAAGCTGGAGTTCACAGATGGTTGTGAGCCTCCAAGAGCATGCTGGGAACTGAACCCCAGTCCTCTTTAAAGTCAGTAAGTGCCCTTAACTGTTGGGGTGTCTCTCTAGTTGCCTCATGCTTTGATTCCTTATGAGGACATTATTTACTGGCTTTAGGAGTCAGGCAATAAAAGACAATCTTGTCTCAAAATCCTTCATTGTATCTATGGAGATCCTTCTATTTTATTTTGTTATGAAATAAGCCCATATTCTGAGATTCAGAGGAATCAAGCCTGGACATACCTTTTGGGACCACCATGTGGCCTCTCACATTCCCTGTACTCCCGGAATGTCCCCCTCTTTCCTACCTATTTATCTGGGATGAGTGCTCTGTATGCACCCCAGGCCACTGAAAGGAGGGACAAAGATCTGCAGGGGGAGGGGAGCGAGTATTTCATAATTTGTATTCATTAGAAAAGCAAAGACACGGTGTGGTAGGATGTCTCTGTAGATGGGGCAACCAGCTACTCAAAGGTCCCCAATTTCTGATTCCTTAATTTATGGTCTTTCCCCATACGATGACAGACATAACACAGACTCCATGGAAACCGAACCTCAGACCTTGATGTTGACCTTCCCATGGGCTAACGGTTCGTAGTCTGATCTTCTGGTGTTTCCCAGCAACGGCCATGAGCACAGATCAGTTGATTTAGTGACCACAATGGGAGTATGTGACGTCTGCTGTGGGCTATGTGGCTGAAGGGGCATGTTCAGTCTGTTAGAGCACTAAATACAGTTTCCACACTCGCTACTTTTGAGTGAAGCTATGTTAGGGGATTGGACTTAGTTGTAAGTTGAGTAACATCAATATGTGTGTTCTGTGTAGCAGAGAGTGGGTACCATGGCCAGGAAGCTTGCGATAGACCCACACCCACAACCTCCGTTTATTCTCTCTACTAGTGCCTGAATCACACTCCCAGCTCACAGACCTTGGCATTGGCTTTTCTCCCCATTGGACTGGGATTCTTCTGAATTTGACCAGTGATCCTTCCCGGCCTCCTGCTAACATTGACCCCAAAGCACCCCTGGAACAGCCAGAGACCTCGGTAACAAAGTGGGGATTCATTGCTCACCTCAGGTGAGCATTTTGAGATCAGACAGCCATATTTCAAAGAAGAGGCCAACATGATAAATTTAGACAATGTCACCAGTCACAAAGGACCATTGTAAGGGGTGGGTGCTACTTAAATTATAGTAATAAAAGCACACCAGACACTTAAAGGTAATGTTAAAAATAACACAGCAAAGAAACTAGATACAGGAAAGTGGTAGAGGGAGAAGGGACCAGAAGAACTGCATCTGTCCTCATAAAGGCTAGCATGTTCTGTTTGGAGCCCGTTGCCTAGTGAAATTCCACAACGGGAGTGTCATTTCTACTGGATTCTGACTTGTCCAAAACCCTCCAGAGACCAAAGGCTTCTGCTATTTTAATATATGGGTCAATGGAAAACAGTCAGAAATCTGGTAATTGGTTAAAGTTTTACTTGACCAGACTCTCATTTGAACAGACACACTTATAATTTAGTTAATATTCTAATAAATGATACCAAGAGTGGCTAAAAATATAAGTCTGGATATTTTGGGGCCAGGGAGGAGAAGCAGAGAGGCCAGAAACCTGGAACTGGGGGGAACCTGTGAATCCTCCCCTGGTCTCCTTCTTCCTTGCTGGCAAACAGGTGCCAGACACAGGCCTGTCTTCCATTTTCCAGACTCCAGCTGTCTCCTTTCTCTGGGGAAGGTCACAACTAGAGAGCTGCAGGATGCGTTTGTTTCAAAGAACACTTCCTACAACATCTGAAAGTCATAGTTTACACTGGAGTGGGATGTTGGGCTTCTCTGGCAATGCTGGAGTTCTGCTGCCTGGACTGGCAGGGTGCTGGGCTATTCCATGTGGAACCTCAATGTTCCCAACTTTTCCTTAACTAATGACAAGGGAGAGAGGCTTCTGGTGAGAAGTGAGACCAGAGAGGAGACCTGCCAATCTTGGAGTGACAGTTTTACAGATACATAAACACACACACACACACACACACACACACACACACACACACACACACATACATCACACACAGACACACACAGTCACAGACACAGACACACACAAACACACACACACATACACACACACACACACACACACACACACACATACATCACACACAGACACACACAGTCACAGACACAGACACACACAAACACACACACACATATACACACACACACACACACACACACACACACACACACATAGGGAAAGTGTGTATGGCTGGAGGAGTGGCTTTAGATGTCATATGGACCCATTAAGGATGAGAAGAATAACCTTTGACTCTCCTGGCCCCCTGGTGAGTCAGACAATGATACTATGGCTAAGGGAGGAGGGGCATGCCCATCTCTGAGCTATAGAACCTTGTATATATGCCTCAAGACTCCCAGAGTTCCAGAACACTATAAGACACCCACCTCATCCCCCTCAGAGAGAAAACATTCCAGTAAAGACTGCTCAGACTTGGTTCTTGAGAACTGTCAACTGCAGACACAATTCTCACTTCCAAGAAAATAACAGTTTATTCTAGAGTGAAATTTCAGAGAGCATAGCCTGGGAACACAGATTTAGGTTACCCTAATACCATGTTTTAATATGGAAGAAGTTCCATGAAGCTTTTACAGTATCAGAGCAAAGAAAGTTATAAACCAAGGGACTTTCCCAGTACACTGGGGGACACACTAAGTAGGAGATTGCAGCACAGTGGGGAGATCTCAGCTAGAGGTTTCAGATGCTGGCTGATGCCACCCTTAGCTCTTTGATTGATGGAGAACAGGGCTCTGCTAAGTTAAACATTCCAAAGTTCTTTAAGTTTAGCAGGGTGTTAGGTTTGACACAGAGGTGGGCAAAGGGGCAAGGTAGCCCAGGGTAAGTTGCAAGCAACTAGGTCCTGGACCTGCAGAATTTCAAACTCTCTGCAGCACTGAAAATTTTAATCAGCCAGCTTCTGCAGATACCTCTTCTTTCCAGGAATCCCCATTCACAGACTCTATATACTGTACTTAAAAGTCAACCAATAACTAGACAATACACAGCCTTTCTTTTCTAAAGTGATGAGAGATTCCTGACTATAAGTATACACTTTGTTTTTACAGGCAGTCATTAAAGTAAGTAAAAAGGAGAGATCAGCTGGAAAAATACTTGGGGTCAGAAGGAAGACACTTAGAATTAGGAGGGGGTCATTGCTTTTGAAAGTTAGGCAAGATTCTTGCCTGGAGCATCAGTCTGTAAAAATGGTCTTTGTTAGGTATGTTTTACAGCCTGGCCTGAACAACCCTGAAAGTGTTGGCAGGAGATACTTCCACAGTGTCAGCTGATGGGGCCCTCTGCCTCTGTTTGACATAGAGATGGAGATTGGAATGTGGGTGTGGGAGGTGTGCACCCCACCTCTAAGGGGCACCTTGGAAATTGTCATGCTCCGAGAGGCTCTGAGAGTCAGTGTCACATGCCATTTCTTCTGGATGCCAAAGGCAGAGGGTATGAAGAAGCAATGGTTTCCTGAGGGTGGCTAGTACCACCTCATGGTATGACAATGGGCTCAGTTGCCCTCAGGGAACTTGGATATGAATCCTGTGATTATGGGGAAAAGCAGTCCACCCTTTGTCCTGCTCCATCTTAGCCAGCAAAGACGACATCCTGTAGGTCCTAGAGGACTGAGGTATAACCATTTGGAGGATTCTAGAAGTTGCAGACTCTTGTTTTGTGAAGTCCTGTCTGATAAGCAGCTCAAGGCTAACTACCTGCTCATCGCTGTCTTGAAGAATGAGTGGCACCTTTAGACACCTTTGTGGGTCCACCCACTTTACTGTGGTACCATATTCAGTCTGTCTGTGGAGCACCCTTTCAGGCAAGTGCTACTATCAAGCTTATGCTACAGAACACTGCAACCTGGGAAGGTGGAGACCTTGGCCAGACAACGTATGCATCTGGGATTTGGTTCAGACCTCTGGCCCACTTTATCTTAGGTCTGGAAACAGAGCTAGTAGCAGGTTCTCTTGCCAATGACTGACCCAGTGGGAGGCAATGGTAAGGAGGGTGAGCCACAGGAGAGGGTAGAGAGTGTGGAAGGGGTTCACATTGGGTGCAGCCCAGAAGCTCTAGAGCACACAGTAAGATGCTCTGCACCCCACTTCTGCCAGCCTTTGGTGCTGGGCTCTTTTCTGGGGCCATGTGTCCATTGCTCAATTACTGACTTCTGAGACAGGGGATAAGATGGGCTTTCCTATCCGTTGTTGAAGCTTCTGAGAGATGGGTTCTCTTAGCCTGAAAGAGGAACGTGGGGGTAGTAGGAGATAGTGGTGTGGTTGCACAAACTCTTGGTCTTAAATTAACCACAGTGAAGAGCTGTAACATGTGCCAGACTCAATAGCTCTAAGCTTAGTGAGAATGGTCCTTCAAGTGAGATTCTTCTGGACTGGTACCCATGAGTGAGTACAGTTGGTGGGCATCTCTGTACAGGGTACTAGGAGGGATTCATCTTCTTGGGAGAGTGAAGGTGACAGCAGGTATAGAGGCTGTCCTAAGAGTCTGAAAGGCTTTCCCCACACACTGAGAACCACATGTGTTTCATTGGGATTTGTATCTTTCATTCCTGTCAGGGTCTAGTATGTGGGAGGAAGGAATGGCTTGGTTATATGAATGAATGAAGAAATGATACAACCAGGCTAATGGCCTGGCAATCCCACCACGGGAAAGACAGGCCTTCTTACGTGATCCATTTCAGTGTCTCCAGGAAATGAGCTGCAGTCTACCCACCATCTCTCAAAATCCTGGCAGCAGATTTGACACATGCCTTGTGTACCTTCCAAGTACTAGCTAAAGATGCAAGCTGTGCAGGTGAGAAGTGGTGGGGTAATTTTGAGGTCCCCAGTGACCCTGCCCATGTCTGGAGAGGTGAGTTGAGGAAACGCTGAGGTGAGGAGGAGGCTCACCCATGGTGACACTTGCTGTTTACAGCTTCTTGGCCATCCGTAACTGAAACCAATGGAAAAAGCCCTTCACCGGTGCTTATAAACCATGAATCAGTGACTGCTCTCACTAACGCCTTTACTGAGTATCTCATTTACTGTGCCTGAGGGAGGGCTGAGGTGGCAGGTGGAACAGAACACTCTTGTGCCAGTTCCTATGAATGGCCGTTGGGCACGCCTCACTGCCCCCCCCCCCCCCAGTCTGTGGCCACAGTAGGAGGGTGGGATGTGTGAGCCTGGCTCTCCTCAGTTACTCATTGCTATGTCATCCACCCACACAGCTACTGATGGTCCTCTCTCCAGAACCATTTATGCCTGTCACCATTCCTTTCTGTGGGCGCTCACCTCTGCAGTTCTGTTTATTATCTGGGGTTGACATGGCTGTCATGTCTCGTGGCTATCATGTCCTATTTAGGAGCAAGGTCTCATCACAGTACATAGAGAGACTTCACCTGGGAGCACCACATGGACATGACATTGCCCTGGCAAGAGGCACTTGCATTGTCCAAGGTGCCAACAAGGCAACTGTGGAAACCCTTCTAGGCTAAAAACAGCACAAGTGGCTCTGGCATCCCAAAGCTCTGTATAAGTTGTGTCTGCTAGAGCACTCTATGGTGTTTAAAACATTTCTACTTACTCCTCTTTATTGGTCTTCATGGTAACCCTGTGAAACCAGCATATTGGTGTTATTCTCATTTGGCCATAAAGGGAACTCAGGAGTAGGTGGCCGGTGTCATATCTGAGCCCTCTCCTAGGCATGCATGTGCCCCCTCCTGGGCATGCATGTGCCCTCTCTTGGGCATGCATGTGTCTGTCTTGCAGCTCCTCCATGCTTCTCCACTGCTAGGTGATGCACATGACATGTGTCCTCTCATTTCTCTGACCTATCCCATCTCACTGTATTCTCTTTCCCTGCCTTCTAGTACTATGTGACCATGCATTTGTTTGTCCCTTATCAGACAAAGGATTTTCCTTCTCAGACAATGAGTACAGATGGTATCTTACACTGTATAACCTTTCGTTCCTGGCTTCTATCACTCAGCATGAGGTTTTCAGGGGAGGTTGGGGAAGAAAGGGTTTATTTTGCTTACATGTTCACATCATAGTTCATCATTGAAGCAAGTGAGGGCAGCAACTAAGGCAGGAAGCTGGAGGCAGGAACTGAAGCAGTAGTCATGGAGGAGCGCTGCTTGCTGGCTTGCTCGGCATGAGGTTTTCAAAATCCACCCAAGTCATAGGATTCTCTTTCTTATAGATGGTTACTATCATATAACTGTCATATTTTGTTTATGCGCTTATCACTAAAAATTTTTATATTGTAATGTGTGTGGTGTCTTCAATAGAGTTAAATGTCAACTTGCCATAGCCTAGGATCACCTGAAAAAGGAATCTCAAGCCAATAATTGATTGTCTTTATCAAGTTGTCTGCGTAGGATTGTTTTGATTATTAATTGATGTGAAGAGGGCAGTCCACTGTGGGCAGCACCATTCCCTAGAGAGATGATCTTTGGCTAGGTTTGGGATGGTAAGTGTTCCTCTATAGTTCCTCCTTCAGGCTTCTGCCTTGAGTTCCTGCCCTGACTTCCCTTACAGATAGGCTGTGCGCCAGAAGGATAAACCCGTTCCTCCCCTAAGTTGCTTTTGGTCAATGTTTTACCACAGCAACAGGGATGTAAGTAGGATACTTTGTACAGACATTTTCCATGGCACATGTGTGGAGGCTAGAGGACAACCTGAGGGAGTTGATTCTCTCCACCATGTGAGTTCCTGAGACTGAACCCAGGTTGTTAGCATTGATCACAATCACCTTTACTGGCTGAGCTGTGTTGCTGGACCTTCACTCACTGTCTGGTGGACATTTATGTTGCTTCCACCTTTTGGCTGTTAGTGATACTACTGTTATGAACATTGGTGTACAAGCTGCTGGACACACACACATTCTATGTGCATGTCTCTTGGGTGTGTAGGAATGGGATTGCTGAAATGTGGTTAACTCGCTTAGTTGGTTAAAGAAACACTAGCCAGCTTTTGAATTTGTGCACTGTCTTCTCTTCTCACCACAGGGTTATGTGTTCCACCTTTTCCTATCTCACCAGTGCTTAGCATCTGAGTCAACCTAGTGTCTGTGAAGTGGTACCTCACTGGGGGTTGCTATGCTACCCTGATGCCTTCCCACAGCATAACCTTCTGCACCCGTCGCCCATTGGCTTATCTTCTTTGGGGCAATGCCTGTTCATGTACCTTTTACATTTCTTAAATTGGGTTGCCTTTTTGTTACTGAACTGTAAGAGTTATTAATGTATTTTTGGTTCAAATTTCTTGTCATATGTATGCATTTCACACACACCATATCTTTCTAAGGTTTCTTTATTTAAAAAATTTTTTTTTGAAGAATACTAGCTTTGAAATCTAATGAAATCCAATTGATATTTTTTTCTTTTGTTTTTGTCTTCAGGTGTGTGTCACACTTAAGTCATATTGGCTGATCTAAGGCTATGCAAACTTTGTGTGGATATCTCTGTCCTCAGAATTTTATAGCTTTTTAGCTTTTGCATACTAGGTCTTCTACTCATTCTGAATTAATTTTTGTATTTGATGTGAGTTAGAGATCTAACTTAGTTGAGTGATTTTTTTGATGTGGCTATCCAGTTATCCCAACATTAATAATTGAAAAAAGGAGTATCTCCCCCTTTGAATTATCTTGTTGAACAAGTTTGTTAACTGTGGATGGATGTAAGGGACATCTATAACTGGACATGGAGATAAGGGTTATTTCTAGGCTCTGTTTGGCTATCTTAGGTTTCACCTATTACAATATAAAACCTACATTATCTTGATGTTTTTTCTTTGTAGTAACCTTTGAAGTCAGGAAGGGTGATCCCCCTTCCAGCTGTGTTCTGTTTTCCAAGATACTTAAGGCCGCTTGTATTCATATGAATTTTAAGTCAGCTTGTTAATTTCTACAAAGAAGCCAGCTCTTTCTTTCTTTCTTTCTTTCTTTCTTTCTTTCTTTCTTTCTTTCTTTCTTTCTTTCTCTCTCTCTCTCTCTCTCTCTCTCTCTCTCTCTCTCTCTCTCTCTCTCTCTCTCTCTCTCTTTCTTTCTCTCTTTCTTTCTTTCTTTCTTTCTTTCTTTCGATCTAAATTCCTGATAGTTGGGTCTTACACCTGTGAGACATGCTCAGGCTGACAACAGAAGTTCAGAAATCCAGTTGCTGTGGAGGCAGAGGGTTGTGGAACAGAAGTGGAGGGAATGTCCGGAAGAGACTCCGGGGTGCCATGGGGACAAGCTTGCTTTGGTTGGGTGTCTCCTCCTGGGATGTGAGCAGATTTAAGGCACTAGTACATCCCAGAGTTTAACAGGATGCTTCATATTCTCTGAGAAACAGTCTCACCAAGGTAGGGACAGGCTCTTTTGGGGCCAATGAGAGGAGAGAATTTTGCTTTCAGCCCTGGATATATTCTGCCTTTATTTTTCATATACCCAGCTTGGTATCCTTGGATGCTTATTATTTCGAAAGCTTCTTATTCCAAACATCTTCCTGAAAAACAAGGCAGAATTAAAAATGTTCTGATGTTGGGATGTGAGCCAATGACTGGTTATGGGATGTGGCCCAGAATTACTCAGATGATGAGGATGACAAAAGCAACCAGCAGAGGTTGATTTACTTCACAGAAGAACAGTCTCACTATTACATCCCTCTAACAAAGAGCTAAGCAGTAAAAGGTTGCCATACTTGGAGGCTGGAAGGACGAAGGGCAGAGGAAAACTCAATGTTGTTTTCAGGAAGTTTATGTTTATGCTAGTTGATCTTAAATGTTAAGATGTAACCTGTAATCCCCTGAGAAGAGTCTCAGTTGAGGAATTGCCTGGATCAGATTGGCCTGTGGACATGTGTGTGGAGGACTATCTTCATTGTTACTTGAAATAAGAGGCTCCAGTCCTCCATGGGTGGTGCCATTCCCTAGGCACATGTTCCTCATCTATATGGGAAAGCATGGACCTCCCTGCCAGCCAGTAAGTAGTACCTTCAAAGGTTCCTATTGTGTTTCTTTGGCTATGAAGTAGTTTTCTTGGTCAGAGGTAATGCTGTGTGAGATAGCAAGCAGGCCTGCTTTCAAGTTCCCATCTTGATTCCCACAATGATTAAACTATAACTTTGAACTGTAAATGAAATAAAGCATTTCTTCCCCCAAATTGTTTTGTGTCAGTTTTTTTTTTTTAAATCACAATAGCAGAGGTAAAACTAGAATAGTAGTTAATGCGGAGACTGTGATAGCCCACAGAAAAGCCACAGGAAAAGAGATTGGGAAGCCTTGGAACTTCCAGAGGACTTCCAGAGTGAGTCCAGCCCTGAGCTTTTCTTACTCCGCTTTCCTCACCTGTAATATGAAGTCTCTGTGTGTGAAACTCTTAGGAGGTTGTTGTCCAATTCTGTGGCTGAACCCAGCTTGGTGTGGTATAAGGCTCTGGCATCCCTTAGACCAAACAGCAGGCTAAGAGTCTGAGCTGGTTTTCTCTGCCACCTGACATCCACTGTATTGACCATACACATCTTCTTGGTTGACCATGCAATCCACTTGACTGATCATGCATATCCACGTGGTTGGCCATGCACATCTGCTTGGCTGAGTATGTGCATCTGTTCTTTTGATAACGCACATCTGCTAAACCATGTATATCTGCTTAGTTGACCATGTACATCCACTTGTTTGACCATGCACATCTGCTAGGTTAGCCACATATAGTTGATTGGATGACCATGCATGCCTGCTTGCACCTTCCCTAGATTAGCCATGTTGACCATGCACATCTGCTTCATTGATCATGCACATCTGCTATGTTGACCATGTATATTTGCTTGGTTGACCACACACATTGGCTAGGTTTGCCAGGTAATTCTACTTGGTTGACCATACATACCTGTTTGCCTGACCATGCACATCTGCTTGGCTGATCTTGCACATTTGCTTGGTTGTGCAGGTGTATCTGTTTGACCATACTCATTTGTCTGACTGACCATACAGTAGTGGTGGTTGGAATAAGAATGGTCCCTATAGATTCATATGTTTGGATGTTTATCCACCAGGGAGTGGAACTGTTTCAAAGGATTAGGAGGATTAGGAGGTGTGTGGCCTTGTTGGAGGAAGTGCATCACTGGGGTTGGACTTTGAGGTTGCAAAAGCCCAAGCCAGGCCGGAAGATCAGCATGTAGCTCTCAGCTACTATCCCAGAGCTATGCTTGCTATGATGATGATGATGATGATGATGATGATGATGATGATGGACTAACCCTCTGCAACTGTAAAAAAGACCCCAGTCAAATGTATTCTTTTATAAGAGTTGTTCAGATCGTGGTGTTTCTTCACAGCAATAGAACAGTGACTAAGATACCAGGTACATCTGCTTGGTTAACCTGTCATGCTAGAAATGAGGAACCTTGTTTTTCATCCAGTTGTCTTGCAGAAGCTCATCTTGTAAGATGGTGACATTCTAGATGATGGAGGGGAAGAAGAGCCTGGGGAAAGGTATGAATTGGGAAGAATTCATGTGAATACCCAGAGCTGTGAGACACTTATGTGCTGGAAACCCTTAAGGGCTGAACTATAGGGGCTCTCTTCGTCTCACTACTTGGGAGGCTATGCAGGGTTCTATGATCTGGGTCCAAATCTTAAACCACTATGGGAGAGTAGATGTGAGCAGTTTCTTAGTGGATGGAAGCTTTGGTTTCCTTATCAGCATGTTTCACTGATGACAGCCATGCCTTAGAGATGCTGTGAGGTTAGCAAAAACATGAGGTGTTAACCAAGGGCTGATCATTGTCACCTGTGGAGTATCAGGGATTACACAGAGCATGTGTTTCCTTTTCAAGCACATTATCATCCATATAATGACAAATGTGTATTTGCTTTTCTAAATATGGTTTCAGGGTGGCAACAACTGCTTTCTGGCACAAAATGGAGCTTCTGGCTGACCCTTGGAGGAGGATGACCCATTCATATCAGGGGTTGGTCTAGAGTTGTTTATTTGGAAGACTGAAAAGGAGAAACATTGACAATCTTTGGGGGTGTAGGGGGATAGAGAAAAAACAATCTTTAATATTTATGGTCAATAGTGAAGTATTGGCTGAGATTGACGAGACAAGGGGAAGCCCCCTCTGGGGGAAGGGATCCCCATATTTTCATAATCTTGTTGATGGCTTATCGGTCTTGTAATAGGCATCACGCCCCAGAATTATTTTTAGTTACAAAGGTGGGAGTATTTATGGTCTGTGGTAGTGGTGGATATGCTAGTGTTAGAGTTGTTCTTTAGTGAGTAAGAGCTTCTACTTTCTCCCCAGGTAAAGGCCATTGTTCAACCCAGACAGGCTCATCTGAGACCCAATAGAGGTAGTGAGCATCACATCTCACAGTGGCTCTTAGAATTGGGGTGACCCCTGGGAGGGTGTTTGTTGTAGTTCTCTATCTGGACACATTTGTTTTCCATGTTACTGGTAGGACCACATATAGGGATTCTAAGATATCTTTCCCCACAAGGCTGGTGGCCACTTTCATGATAAGAGGTCTGAAAAGGCCAACAACTCCATCTGGATCCTCCCATTTGAAAGCCCTTTTTATGGTATATGCCTGGGAGGAGCCGCCTATGCCCATTAGCTGTGGTTTAGGGATTGGTTCCTAATGCTTTGGAATCTCAGAGCATTTAAAAATAGTCCTGTCTGCTCTGGTGTCAATTAGGCATTTAAATGGGTTCCCCCAATTTTTATATTGAAGTTGGGGTTTGAGACTTCAAAAATGTTAGTGACCCAAAGATTTTGTGGGTTTTCCCTCTTGCCCCTTTTGGAGTTTAAAGGCTCATGGAGCTTGCCATCTTTATCATGGTTAGAAGAACAGTCCTTTTTCCAGTGCAATCCTTTATGGTATGGAAGACAGATGGTTTTGGTGGGGAGGCTTCCAAGCCCTTAGATTGGCCATAGTTATGATATTCTCCCTTCCAGTGTCCCTTTTTTCCACATTCAAACCATTTTTCTTTTGTTCTAAGGGCCACTGCAAAGGTCTGGATGAGAGAAGCAGCCTCATGGGAAGCCAGCCAATGTCTTGAGTGGCATCTAGCCATTGTAATCTTCACTTTCCAAACCCTGACATGCCAACTGATGTTCTGATGTCATGCCTTCCCACATTATACTTTTAAGGAAGATTTCTCTAGCCATAGGATCAGAAATTTTGAGTTCTAGGTCCATTTTTGTTCTAAGAATAAAATCAGAGAGGGGTTCCTTGTTTTTTTTTTCCAGAGGAAGAAGAGTGGGGAATCCCTGTCTTAGGATTTTGAAGGGGGTACCTATGCAACCTCGGGCCTGAAGAGCACAAAGATGTACTTGATCAAAGTACCTTGGAGTTCAGGTAGCCTGTTATGCTCATTTGGACAGGTTACCTTGGCCAAAATGCTCATTAAGACCCCAAGGGATTTGATTTTGTTGGATTTGATTTTGATTTTTCCTGATCTATTAGAGGCATTCATTCCTATATAAAGCCTGCCATTAAGGGAACAGAGGGCTAGGGAAGGAAGACCAGTTTTGTAGTATATTAAGAGTAGTATGAAGGCTCAGGAGAATGGATTTGGTCCAGGGAGTAAGAATATCATCCTCTCTTACCTCTTGTTTAAGTTCTTTTAATTCATTGGTCTGGTGGGGGACACCAGTCTAAGAGCTGAGAGCCAGTGGGTTAAGCATTAAAAGGGAAAACTAAGGTGTTATTTCCATTGTGGGCAAGTTTGAAGGAGTCTCTAATCTGGAATAATTGTCAGGTGGTAGTTTGTAGAGAAGTGGAAGGCATGGGACCTTCAAGAGTTTTATGAGTGTCTTTAGAGCACGGTGAGGAAGGAGGGACATAAAACAGTAGTGGGGGATAAAGAGAGGTGGGTGTGTGGGTGTTGGGGATTATTTTCTGTCTAACGCATTCAATGGTTCATTCAAGGGCAGTGAGGTCTGCCATAGAGAGTTCTTCAGGGCTTTCCTTGTCAGAGTCATCTCTGGAAGTAAGGAGCTTGGGTTCCTCCTTAGTTTCCTTCTGGGAGGGACCCACACATTGCTGAGTAGCCACAATAATGGGCATGCAGGAGGGGAGGGTCCCTTCTTAGATCTCTAGCTTTCATCTGAGGTAAGACACCTGAGTCCAGATGTCAGCTTTGTAGGGGTTGCTGGAGATCATCCAAGGCTAACTGAGACACCTCCTCCCAGAGGGAAATTGTTTCCTTCTGGGAGAGTTTAACACCTCTGCAGCTTGAGGGAGGCCTGAAAGCTCCTAATTTGGGACTCCTTCTGGAGAGAAGCAGGCTTTCCCATGTCAGAAAAGGATGGAAGTGCTCAGTCAAAGGGGAAACATTCCCGGGACTGCAGGAGTTCTGGAGGATTCTACCAAGATCAGGACACAAAGCCTGCCTGAGAATTTAAGAAGGCTGGCTAGCTTTTAATTGGTCGTTTAGGTTCTTTCAGAGAAAGTGAAAAAGTTGATTTTTACTAATGTTCAAAGAGCTGTTGGGGTCTGATCAGAGGACTAAGGGCCAGCTGAAAGATGTCAGTTACCCCTTTGTTATAGGTGGTCTCTCACGATGGTTCAAATGGAAAGTAAAGGAGTGTCTTAGTTAGGGTTTTACTGCTGTGAAGAGACACCATGACCAAGGCAACTCACAGACAACATTTAATAGGGGCTGGCTTACAGGTTCAGAGGTTATGTTCATTATCATCAAGGTGGGAGCATGGCAGCATCCAGGCAGGCATGGTGTAGGCAGAGCTGAGAGTTCTACATCCTCATCTGAAGGCTGGTAGCAGAATACTGGCTTCCAGGCAACTAGGATGAGGGTCTTAAAGCTCATGCCCACAGTAACACACCTACTCCAACAAGGCCACACCTCCTAATAGTGCCACTCCCTGAGCCAAGCACATAGAAACCATCACAAGGAGTAAGGAAGAACCAGCCGGTCCTCAGGTTGAGATGGCAAGGCAAGAGCGGGTATCCGGAGGGGAGTACTCACCCTCTTCCATGTATCTCGGAGGGTCCTTGTTCAGGCACCAGATGTGGGTCCCCAGGCCCTGACCAGCCATTGTGCAGCAGCAGTCTCATGTAGAGGAGCTGGGGGTGGGACTGAGGGAGGGACAGGGTCTCCAGCAGCAGTGAGTACAGCGGGTATAAATGACCCTGAGTCAGAGGACAGCTCATTTATTGGAACAGAGGGGCTGGACTATAGAACTTGAGTCATGGGGGAGGGGAGGAAAAAGGACAAGGGAGGAAGTGGTGCAGTGTAGGGGGTGGGGCAGGGACCTTCCAATCAGATCATCAAGTTTAGCAGACTGCCGAACACATGATTTCTGAAAAGCCAGTTCTCTTTCTGAGAAACAGAAGTTTGGTTGGCTTTATCTTGACCTGGCCTTTGTCTCTCTGGAGCTGAGTAGGCCCAAGCCTGATTTGGGGAGGGAGCAACCCCACTCCCACCGTGTTCACTGAGAGCTGCCTGGGGTGTGGGCAGTGCTCTACCATCACTCATCTATCTTGGGAACCCGATATTACTGGTTCCATCTCATGCCAAGCTCTTTAGGGTCTGTTGATATCTACCCTACATTTTCAAACAAAACCTGTGAGTTTCAATGATAGAATATGGAACTTTTCCGGGAGTAGCTCTCAGAATTATCTTTTGGATAATTGATGCAGAAGACCTTATTTGGAATATGAGGTGATGGTTTGTTTGGAATTAACAAAGCATAGATATACATAGTAACATGGACATTTGGGGAGAACTTTTGTTTATGGTGGTTTTGTTATTTCAGGCTTGTGTTGTCTTGGGAATAGAATTCAATAGCCTTTTTGGTCACAGGAATGGAAGATATGACAAGTAAGTTCTCAGCCTAATTGTGTGTGTGTGTGTGTGCCTTCCTATTGAAAATCTTGTTTATTTTTATTTTGTGTGTATGTGTGAGCTCCTGCATGTATGTATGTATGTATGAGTTCTTGCATCTGTGTGTGTGTAAGTTCTGTATATAAGTATGTGCAGCACTTTGCATGCCTGGTGCCTATGGAGGCCAGGAGGGGGGTTGGAGCCTGTAGAACAGCAGTTACAGTGGTTGTAAGTGGCCATGTGTGTGCTGGGAACCGAACCCTGGACCCCCTTCAAGAGCAGCAGGAGCACTTGTCCACCGAGCCATTTCTCCAGCCCTTTTGGTTTGTGTTTGTTGGCTTGCTTGCGTTGTGTTTGTCTTTGCAGTGTTGGGTTCCATGTGCTCTAGCACTGAGCTACCTCCTCGGTCTCTGTATTCTTTCTTATATTTCATTGTTTGTTTGTTTGTTTTTGTGAGACAGGGGCTGGCCTGGAACTTGCTATACAACCGTTGGTGATTTTGACCCCCCTACCCCCAACTGGATTCCTGAGTGCTGGGGTTACAGGTACAGCACCTGGCCTGGCATTTGAACTCTGTGGGAACCTTTCTTCAATAACTTCCTAGTCTCTGAAGGATCAAAAAGTCCTTTCAAGGGCTTTACACACGACAAAGTTGTGATAATAGTGCCTCCTGATAGTACAGCTGGCTAGCTAGCAGCTCCGGCCTCCCAGTTCCATACTCAGTGAAGCACCCACCTTGAGCAACCTGCAGACATTCCCACAAGTCACCGGGGCAGAGGTTTACATGTCATTTTGTGCAGAGACTGGAGTTAGTTTGAGAAAACACAATCTATCTTTTAATAATAGTAGAGGCAGAGTAAGAATTGATGGAGGATCTAAGAAGGCCCCCACTGCTTTGGCATCTGATAGGGTGGCTTCTGAAACACACCACTGCCATTGCCCACAGTCCCCCTCTGAGGCTGCCCTGGAGGGGGCTGTGGGTTTTGAGTGTGTCGGGTTTTCTCTCTTCCCTTCTCTTTCCTTTGCAAATGTTAACGGAAAGGGAGAAGCCATTGTATATTAAATTATGCCTGAAGGTTTTAAACTTTGAGCCAAAAAGTCTATTTCTTCAAATTGAGAAGTAGTACTTTGAGACCAACACACTCAGTGCTGTTGCTAGGAAACCCATTCCCAATTTTCTGCCCTTTAATCATCTTGGTGAAATTGAAAACGGTATCAAAGGGGAGCTAAGCTATTCGGTTTGCATTCTGATTTTGTGTTCCTCCTTTTAAGAATAATATGTTTCCCCCTCCCACCCACCCCATCTCTTTCCAGCTAGTAAATCCAACTCTACCAAGCTCCTAGCCCATCCGCCTTCAAATCTTCTCATCTGCCCTGGCAGATGTTTGGCCCCATCTGTCTGTTCCTCCAGCCTTCAGTCGTCCTTCTCTGGACACCAAACCCTCTCTGTCTTACGTTAGCCACGCTCCCCTCCCTCACAAGTGTGTCACGAGTTTTAGTTATGTAACTCTTTAGCTCATGTGCATCAGAGAATTGCACCCCAATTCACCCCAGTGTGGGTTTTAATGTGTATATATGAATCCATGTTGATCCTTCAAACACTTCCTCCTGTTCCTCCCAGCTCCCAAGCCTCCTTTAGAGCCCTGACCTGGTTTTCTTTTTCTTTTTTCTTTCTTATTCCCCCCCCCCACCCCCACCCCAATCTGGTTTTCTGACCCTGGCACATTGACCCAACCCTGAGCCTCTTACACAGGGCATCCTTCGTCTGCCTGGAGGCTGTTTCCTGCAGCTTTCCCAGGTCCAACTCCTTTCCTTTTCCTTGCTTTCCATCTCAGCCTGCTGGAGCACATCCTTTAGTGGATCTCTGACCAAAGTAACCAACAATTTTTTGAGGGCTTCCCTAACAGCATCTTCCTGCTGACTTTACATTTGATTAATAGTTGAACACAGAATTCAAATACTTCCCAGGCATTTGGAGGCACTGCTCCATTGTCTCCTTGCTTCCAAGGTTACTGGGGGTGGGGTGGGTGGGTGGGTGGAGGAGAGGGCCAGGTATATATTCTGATCCAGGATCTTTTGTACAAACCCTGACAGCATTGTCTCTTGTTGCCGTGGCAAGGTACTTGAGAAAAGCAACATTAAAATAGAAATCAAAAAAGCCCATGAAGTGACAGGTACTGGCTCAGGACCCCCAAGACCAAGTTCTCAGCCAGCATAAAGGAGATTTATTTGCCCCAAAGGGACAGAAGTCAGGGAATAAAAGTCAAAGGCAGGAGAGACAGAAGACAAGAGAGAAGAGGCTGGGAACAAGAGAGACAGGGGAGGGGCATTTGGGGGGTGGGACAAAGGGCTGCCTCAGGATAGAGAGGAGTCAGATGTAGCCCATAGGAAAATGGCAGTTTATAAAGGTATAAAAGCAATCTCCATGTTAGGATGAGGGGCTTAATTTTGTTGGGTATGTTGATTAGGTGAGTGAAAGGTAGCTTTTGATAGGTGGACTTTAACACTTTGTGATAGCAGGTGCTTTGTAGTCAGCTTCAGGAGGAGAAAGTGGCCCCCATAAGGACCTTGGTGGCTAGCTTCAGAAATGGAATGGGATCTAATGGTTTTTAGCAAGGGAATGGGGGTGAAGGGCAATGCCCTTCTGTCAGAGCCGAGTTTGCTATGCCTGGGCTGGCTAGAATCCCTTCAGACACTGAGATGTATTATTGGGAATAGTTTATTAGAAGAATTATCAATTCCGTGGGCAGACAGATAAGACAGACAGACAAAACATGGCAGGCTTCTGAGGAGTTTGCCAGAGTCTGACAGTAAAGTCTATGAAGGAGAATCATGGTCTATGACCTGGTCTGTGTAGCCAAGTCAGATCCTTTCTGCAAGGAAATATTCTCAGCTGGAGCCTGCAGCTAGACTTCCTAATTCCACAAAAGGCAGGGAAAGGGATTTGGAGCAGGGTGGGTGACCACTAGTATCTCTTTGATATAAACTCAATTCCAGCCCAGAAATCTGGGCACCTGGAAACCTGTTAGCTAGAGGGTCACACAGCACTCTCAATAGGGTGCAGGTCAGTACCTGTAGGAGGGCAGCAGCAGGTCTTAGGGTCTCAGCAGAAGTCTGCTCTGGATCCTAACATTGAGCAGAGGTTTGTTTTGGCTCAGGCTTCCAGGGCTTTTAGCCCACAGTCTTGTGGCTCCATTATTTTGGGGGCAGTAGTGCATAGAGCTCTGTGTTGTGGAACAAATATCACTGTATGGCAGCAGCTAGGAGAGAGAGGGGAGAGAACACAGAGGGGAGAATGGTGACAGAGAGAGAGAGAGAGAGAGAGAGAGAGAGAGAGAGAGAGAGAGAGAGAGACAGACAGAGACACAGAGACACAGAGAGAGACAGAAACAGAGACTGTACAGAGACAGAGAGAGACAGAGACAGAGACAGAGACAGAGACAGAGACAGAGACTGTGATGGGCTTGTGTAAGTGCCCTTGGATGCTAGAAGCATCAGGAGGCTGAGTTACAGGGAGTTGTGAGCTGCCTGCCTGCCATGGATGCTGGGAACTGACCTTGGCTTCTCTGAAAGAGTATTGCATGTTCTTAATTGCTGAGCCATCTCTCCAGACCAATATCTTTTCTTTAATCCCTGTGAATGTTCACTACTACTCAACAAAAAAGCTTTCATTTCTATAGTAACTTATTTCCATGTTCCTTTATTTATTTTTTGAGACAGAGTATCACTATGTAGCACTGGCTGGCTTCATTATATAGACCAGACTGGCTTTGAACTCACAGAAACCCACCTACTTCTATAGTGTTGGGTCTTAAGATGTACACCATTATGCCTGACTTAATCTCCTTTTCTCTTCTTCCTTTTTTCTTTCCCCTCCCTCTTTCCTGTTCCCTCCTTATATCCTTCCTCCCCTTTCTTGTTCTCTTTTTCTTCTTCCTCATTATCTTAGGTAGGGTTTTATTGCTGTGAAGAGTCACCATGGCTACAGCAATTCCTATAACGGAAAGCATTTCATTGGGGCTGGCTTACAGTTTGGAGGTTTGGTCCATTATCGTCATGGCAGGAAGCATGACAGCATTCAGGCAGATGTGGTACTGGAGAAGGAGCTAAGAGTTCTACATCAGATCTGCAGACAATAGGAAGAGAGAGTAACACTGGGACTGCCTTGAACATTTGAACCTCAAAGCCTACCCTCAATGACAGACTTCCTCCAACAAGGTCACACCTACTCCAACAGGGCCACACCTATTCCAACAAGGCCACACCTCCTAGTCATGTTACTATCTATGCGCCTATGGGAGCTGTTTTCATTCAAACCACCACACCCAGGCTTTCTTTCTCTCTTTCTTTCCTGCTTTCTCTCTTTCTTCTTTTACATTCTCCCCTCTTTTTTTCATTCTTGCCTTTCTTTTTCTATTTTTCTTCTATATGCCTGCTGTTTACATTTCTGTCATTCTCTTAGGGCTTTTCCTTAGAGGGCATGATTGGTTGTTCATATCAGGGAGGAGGCACTGGAAAGCTACTTGGGATCTCTGCATTATGGAATGATAATTTGTTGAACAGTGAAGTTCCCAGTTGAGTGAGGGCTTACCTATTTTTCCAATGACCAGCACAAGATATCTTTGTTTAGGTCCAGCCTTTTCTAGGGGAAGCCTGTGTTTATGCCAACAGGGCATTTGCTTGGAAGCAGAGCCTCAGTTAAGTAATACCTCTAAGAGATCAGGCTGTAGACAAGCCTGCAGGGCATTTTCTCAATTAGTGATTGATGAGGGAGATTCCAGTCTATTGTGGGTGATGCCATCCTGGGCTGGTGGTCCTGGGTTCTATACGAAAGCAGGCTGAGCAAGCCATGATGAGCAAGTCGGTAAGCAGCACCCCTTCATGGCCTCTGCATCAGCTCCTGCCTCCATGTTCCTGCCCTGTTTGACACCCTGCCCTGACTTCCCTCAGTGATGAACAGTGCTGCATAAATGTAAGTGGAATAAACCCCTTTCTCCCCAGCTTGCTTTGATCATGGTGTTTCATTGCAGCAATACAAACCCCAACTAAGACATTGCGAAATCTGCCCCTTGTCTCCATAAATGCAGTTTCTAGTTTTCAAGTCTCTCTAAGGTCAGCTTCCACAGCCATTACTTGTCCAAGATGTAAAATGCACATGCCCACTTTTGGCATTTTCAAGCAGGGGTGCTGGACTTTCTGGGTACCCTTCACATAACATCAAGGTAGGTCTTGGAGGGAAGTCTCCATGGAAATTTGTTCAGGCACCACCTTCTGGTCCTTAGTCTCCACACAGAGATTCTCAGGGCACATCTGTTAAGTAGAAGCAGGGGCTAAGATGACATTAAGGAATAGACTCTGGGCACGAAGAAAAAACTCAACCCTGAGATTACTAAAAAGAAACTGGATTCACTTATTTTTTTTGCAAATGGAAATTCACATTTCAAACTGAAAAAGAGTAAAAAAAATTGGAATTTTCATCTCACCATATAATTAAAAAACCAAATATCTCTTTGCTAAAAAATCTTTGAATTCCAATCAACTACAGAAGGTTTCTTGGCTCCTCTCATACTGAGGCTTGTGACATCCTTAAAATTAATCAGCTGAACCTGGTTTACGGCTCACAGACTTCTAGGAAGACTGCTATATTTTTAACTGGGTGATCTTGCAAGATTTTCCTAGAGTCGGCTCAGTGCTGATGTGCTACTTCTGGGTCCCACCATCTTCCCATCTCCCTAGAGGAGGGGCTAGAGTACCCCACAAATTTACTGATTTGAGATAAATGCTGATGCCCTCAGTACTTTTCTCATTGGAAAAAAAAATGTGTTTTGTCAGAAAGGGTTTCCCATAGTCTTCAGGTCAAAGATTGGTTGTAGCACCATATTACAAATTGGATACTCAATGCCCATCTAACGGCATGGAAAGCTTTATCCCCGGCGAGGGAGGTTATTAGAAAGGGACTTTGGAAGTGAGTGGGACCATGAGGACTCCACCTTCATCTGTGGATTAACCCATTGAAGGGTTTATAATTAATTAGGATCAGGAGGTGATGGGACTCTGGAAGGTGGGTGCATAGTTGGAAGAAGTGAGTCACTAGGGTGTAGGAAGAATGGCCATGGCCACCTCTACTTAAAACTAACTGCTCCCCAGTGTAGGAGAATGCCAGGGCCAGGAAGCAGGTGTAGAGGGGATGGTGAGCAGGTGTAGAGGGTAGGGGATAGGGGGTTTTCAGAGGGTAAACCGGGAAAGGGGACAACATTTGAAATGTAAATAAAGTAAATATCTAATAAAAAATAAATACTAGCTGCCTGAGAGACGAAGGATTGTTGATGCAGACAAAGCCAGCCAATTGGGAACTGCTGTTTAGAGGAGATGCTTTCTTACGACCAATGGGGCACTCTGTGGAGAGTCTGTGGAGTCTGTGTTGTCGACTCCAAGACCCCTCACCTCTGACCCCCAAGGGCAAGTAGGTAGGCTGTGGGTAGTCCAGGGCTCAGGCAGGACAGAGACATCCCCCCTCCACAGTTCTTTCCTATTACTGTCATTCTGTTATCATGAGGTGACTGAGGTAAGCACCACAGCACCTCCCCTTCTTCCTTAGTGTAGCAGCAACGTAGCCAGCTGGCCATGGGCTGTCGTGCCTGGAACAGTCTCCAAATACTTCTCCTTGAAGCCGTCTTTCTTAGGCCTTAGACAAAGTCTGACTGACACAGGCCCCAGGTCCTGGCCTGTCTTGGGTTGACGCTGTGGGGAGACAGCCTGCCTTGGATTGACTTTTTGGGCTTTCACATCACTTCACTTCTGTCTCGTTTTCTCAGAAGACCATTTCAAGGAACACTTGTAGAAGGGGTTACAGCATTATAGAGGGAATTATTGTACGGGCCTCACTGACCTGAGGGCTCAGGGCACATTTGTAATTTGTCTTTTTGGAAGGCATCATGCAGGATATATTTGGCTGTGTCAGGAACCTAACTTGAATTGCTGCAGAAAATGAAGACTTTTTTTTTTCTTTTTTGACACTGTAACTAAAGGTGGACTTGAGATAGAAGAGGGTGAGACTAAACTCTGGGGCAGACCTGTCATTCATATCTGGAATCAGAAAGGAAACTTCATTCTGTCTCTCACCTGCTCTCTGCTCTCTGCTTGGCTTCCTCCAGAGGGCAGCAGACGGACAGCACCACGAATCACATCACCCAGGGTGGAGGCTAGCTGTGCACGAGGTGGACACCCAAGGAGGGTCTGGATTGGACGCATCCATCCTGTGTCTCCCAGAGGAGGCAGCACTGGGAGGATCTGTAGGAGGAGGACAGTGTTCTGAACTGATTAAAGGCGCTGGAGGGAAAGAGCTGTCGGCAGCCCAGACCCAGCAGAGACTGTTGACTGCTGTCCGCGTGGCTTCCTTCACACCTAGGTTTCAGTTAAAGGAAAGGGTCATCTGATTGCTCTGTTCGACATTGCTTAGGATGGTACTGCTTGTGTAGCAGAACAGAGCCCTGGACAATCTGTGTAAACATAAGTGTATAGCATGCTTAGGGACTCGGAGAGGGGCAGCTTAGGATGGTACTGCTTGTGTAGCAGAACAGAGCCCTGGACAATCTGTGTAAACATAAGTGTATAGCATGCTTAGGGACTCGGAGAGGGGCAGCAGAGACTGGAGGGGCCAGAAGAGCCTTAGGAGTAGATGTTTCTCACCTGCCCCTGTCAGGTTCCCGGCAGGAAGGAGACTCTGAGCTAGCTACTGAGCATCACTTGGTTGGTGCTTGGAGTTGGGGAGCCTCAGAGGAGAAGCCTTGAGCTAGCTCTCTAGCCATACTTCCTAGGAACTCCAGCACTAGCCTCTGCTCTGTTTCAGGATGTTGGAAGCAAGGTTGCTCCACGGTTGCAATTAGGAGCAGACCACACAGTTGTGAACCAGGGCTGAGGGGGTGAAGAACAGTACTCCTCAGTGACTTCTGGGTGCTGGAATGTGGACTCTGGATGTCCCCTCAGTTATCACAGTTTCTGGGAACTGGGATGCTGAGCCCAGCTCCCATGGCCTGTGACTGTCTTTTAACACCCAGAGGGTGAAGTTTTTGCTTCTCTAAGATGGTGTATCTATGCTCAAGTGTCCTTAAAACAAGGTGCCCTGTGCAAGTGATTGCTGAGGGAGAGTACCCACCTCATGAGGGCAGACAGAGGAGGTGAAGGTCAGGACAAGGTGTGGCCAAGGAGATCCCAGAATCTTAATGGGCCAGAGGGTCAGGGTGGCCAGTGTGTGGGTTAGAGGGGGAATCATAACAGGGCTGAGGAGATTCATGGAAGCTCAGAGTGTGGACTGAAGGATTCTAGGGAGTCAGGGTATTCTTGAGGGTGACCCATGGGAGTCTAGTATGTGGGCTGGGTTGGTCCCATCAGGGTCCAGGCTATGGGTGTGGATTGTAGGATCCCATGAGGTCTTGGAGTGTGAGTCATGACTGGAGGTTGTCTGTCCCAAGGCAATGGCCCGGAGTGTTGTGCCCACATAAGCTGGTCCTCGATGTGAACCACCCCAAAGGAGCAGTGCTCAGCCCTGCATTAGTCATGGCTGTGCTGTGTAACAAATTGTCACACAGTACCTGCTTTGATATCCTGGTCTAGAGTTTGGTTGTGGCTTGGCTGGGTTCCCTACTTGGGTTGGCATTTAGCTGGCCGAGGTTCATGTCTTTCTGAGCTTAGGGTCTCTCCATGGCTCCTGTGGTGGGTTTCAGGAATCTGTCATGGTGGCTGTAGGATTTACATCCTGCTCCCTTGATGACTGTTGGTATGGGGCTGTTGGAAGCTTCTAGAGACTCCTAAGTTTGCTTGCCATATGATGCTCTCATGAGACAGCAGCTGACTTTGTTAAGTCGCCGTCCACTGGGGATGCTGGGTAAAACACCATAAATTCACAGCTCTTGGTGACAAAAGTTTCCACTTCCACAGTTCTGGGAGACAGAAACCCAACAGCCTTGATGTTCAGTGAGGTCTGCATCCTGGACCACAGATGGAGTTTTGAATGAGGACTCCACTCTCAGGGTCTAAACTTCCCAAAGGACTTATTACAGTTGGTTTAATGTCAACTTGCCATAAACTAGAGTCACCTGACTAGGAAGCTGCTCGGAAAGAAGTGTCTAGGTTTCATTATTGATGTGGGAAGGCCCACCCTGATCATCAGGGGTACCTTCTGCAATCAGTCCAGAAAAACTGGGATGGTAGACAGAAAACCATCTCTCCTTGTGCTTTTGTTGCCTTCATCCAGCTGCAGAGTCAACTCACCCTGTTGTTGATGCCACCGAGTCCTCTGCTGATAGCAGAACCAGTTTTCTTGTGAACTAGCAACTAGCGGCTCTCTAGGAACCTTGCTGGCTTTTGACACCTGATTAGGACTGCTGATGTACCAAGCTTCATGGACCAAGTAACAACTAATTGTCAGGTAACCTGTGAGAGGCAGGCATTGTGGGTCTGCTCTGACTGCTCAAGAACCCAGCCTCAAGCACAGAGTAACAACTACCATGTTCTCAGCCTCTCATGTGTAATTCTGCTGTTGGTACTGTTTTAAAGCTGACTTAATAAGCTCATGGGACAAATAAAATCGCCTAGGGACTTAGGAGTCCACCACATGAATTTTGAAAGGACACAGAGAAACATTCAGGCCAGAGAAGCTAAGGAGAGACAGAGCCCTCTGAAATGGCGACAGATGGAATGATTGTCTCGCCACCACTTTATACAGTGACTTCAGTGAGGGACCCACTGTCCTTGTCAGGTGCAAGTGATGCTGATCAAGATTCAGGTTCCATCTGCACTCAGGAGGTGAGATTAGACAGGGTCTCCCTTCACTGGAGGCCTTGCTAGTATTGTGGCTACTTCACCCATGGTATCTTTAGAATGTGCACCTCCTAGAATCTACAGACAGTGTCCCCAAAAAGAGTATGGGTGTAAACCAGTAGACACCTCCTTTACTATGGAGGACACTGGGAGGGGCGCCCAGAGCATCTGCTAAATGACACTGGTCTGTAGAAACAAGGCCAATCAGAGTGGTCACCAGTGTCCCGGGTTTACCTTTGTGCAGCAGTCCAGCGATCAGTAATGTGTCTGAGGTGCACCTAGGCCCCACCCAGCTCCTGAGCACAAGGGAGCCTTAGAGATGGGTCTACTAACTCCTTGTCAGGGAAGGCAACAGGGGTCTCCCCTGGAATCAAGTGGTAGAGTAGAATACCAAATATGGGTGGTTGGGAAAGAAAGACATAAGGGTGGAATCGCCTTCCCAGTACAAGGAAGATTTGTCACGGGGTGCCGCCAGGTTCCAGAAGGCTCTGCAGTCACATGTGAGGTGGGATGGGGGAATCTAGATCATGGTAACCATTACGTTATAAAGAGTTTAAGTCCTTGCTGTGCAAAGGCATTTTCTTCTTTGCTCCTCATCATAGCTGGCCTAGCACCCGTCTAATAATGAGCAAGGAAGTAGCTGTTTTGAAAAAGCACAGTTGCATTTGGACTTGACAGAGAGAACCACCGGTGGGACCCTGTGCAAAGTGCTGGTTCAGTTGATCTCAGTGGGGTGAGCTGCTCACAGTATTCAGCTGTCATTAAAAGTTGTCTATCTGTAGCAGAGGCAAGCCATGGGCTAGATGGTTCTCCCTAGTGCTAATCTTGAACTCCACACAAGGGAGAGGCAGCAAGCACCTTGGTGTTCTGTGAGGCCAGGACCCATGACTGCATGGTACAGAGAGGACTGGGGTGTGAGCATGTGACAAAGAGAATGCTGTCCCCCCCCCCATGTCACATGAAGAGCATGGTTTAATGCCTAGAACCTCTGCTCCAGTTTTTACTTAAAGGAGGTGGATGAGGAAACCCCCTCCCCACCCTCTGCCCATTCAGGTCTGCATGCCCATTGCCCACCTCACACCCAGCAAGTGCATTCTCAGCAGCAGAGCATTAGGAAGCCATGGAGATGTAGGGTTGAGATTCTCTCTGGGGTGTTGCCTTCCTGTCTCCCCTCTATCAGAAGGAGGTAACACATGGAAGGAGTTAGTGATCTCGCTTTCTGCACATGGCTTCGATGGGATCTCCTAGTAAAATACAGATAGCTCCCGATGTTTTGTGACATCTAACTTTTCATGTGAGCCACTGGATGGCTGAGTGGTGAGAAACGTAGGGGCTCTGACCCGAGTTCTGCTACTAACTCAGTGGGTATCATAACAGTGTCACCTGTCCTCTTGGGATGTGACTTTACTCACCTTCAAAACAGGAGCATAATTTCAAGTTACCTAAATTCTCATGGGGTCTGGAGAGATGGTGGAGTGGAGAGCACTCGGTATGCACTCGGTATGTCAGTATCAGGACCTGGGTTTGAATACCCAGCCCCCACTTAAGAAACTAGGTGTGGCCAAGTGTGCACCTGCAGCCTCAGCTGTGTGTGTGTGTGTGTGTGTGTGTGTGTGTGTGTGTGTGTGTGTGTGTGTGTGTGGCTGGATGGATAGAGACAGGATTGGATTGCCAAAGCTTGGCAGCTGACAGCTGAGCTCCAGGTTCAGTGAGAGGCCTGTCTCAAGGGAATAAAGTAGAGAAGGACACAGCAGGAACCCGTGTTCTTCTCTGGCACCCAAGTGTACCCCTCTTTCCAGTATGAAAGGGTTTCAGGTTGGGGAGGTCCTTGAGGTTTTTGAGAGATGTACTTTAAAGTGCTTTGAAAGGTACAAAGCTCTGTAGAAACCCGTGTTCCCACTGGAGAGTTTCTGTAGGAGTCTGAGCCAGAAAACCGCCCCCACCCCAGTGTGCGCCCAGAAGGAGACCTCACAATCAGGATCATTATGTATAGAACTCTTGCCCTCTTGCCTTTCGCGCTGGCAAACAGAACTCTGGTTAGCGGCAAGCCAAGGAGACGACGCTAATTGCTGGGTTTGATATTTGAAAAGAGAGATTATTAAGCGAGGTCTCAGTTCAGAAACTTCAAGAAGAAATGGGAGGGTGTGGTGAGGGTGGAGGGGGGGAGATTGCATTTCCTGTTTTTCTTTCTGATGGTGGTTGAAAACCATGGATACCCACGGAGAAATTCCAAAACTCATTCTTTTTCCTGCAGAGGCCTGGCCTAAAAGGTGATGGGTAGAAGTGGCAAATTCATTAATTTTTTTGTAGCTATTGAAGTGCATTTAAACTATTTAATTTTTTTTACTTTATGTGTATGAGTGCTTTGTCTGCATTTATGTCTGTATACCGTATGTGCCTTGTGGGCTTGGAGGTCTGATGGGGGTGTCAGATCCCCTGGACCTAGATGGTTGTGAGCTCCCATGTGGGTACTGGGAACTGAACCTAGGTCCTCTGCAAGAGCAGCCACTGAGCCATCTCTTCAGCCCCTCCATCTTTCTCCTCTCCTCTCCTCTCCTCTCCTCTCCTCTCCTCTCCTCTCCTCTCCTCTCCTCGCTTCTCCTCTCCTCTTCTCTGTTCTTCTTTCCCTTCCTCTCTCCTTCTCTCCCTCCTTCCCTTCCTTCTTTCTTGTTGAGATAGGTTCTCTCTGTCTTTATTTGGTACTTACTGATTCAGCTAAATTCACTGACAGTAAGACCCAGGGATCTGCCTTTCTCTGCCTTCCCAGTGATGGTTTGACACCACATTGGCTTTTTCTTTTTTTAAATTTCTAATGTGTATTTTGGGGACAGACCTCAGGTCCTCTTGCTCAGGCATTAAACATTTTATGGCCTCTGGCAGTCAGTCTGTGGGTTGTGACCCTGATGGGGGTCGAATATCCAATTCATAACATTATGATTCGTGACAGTAGCAAAATTGCAGGTATGAAGTGGCAATGAAGTAATTTTATGGTTGGGGGTCAGCACAGCATGCATTAAAGAGTCGCAGCCCTAGAAAGGTCAAGAACCATGGGGCTAAAGCTGTTTCCCCGACTCTTTCGGGTCTCATCTTTACCACACTTTAGTCTTACCTCAGTAACCAATGACTGAAAAATCTAATTCCTTCTAGCTCATGGTCCATTTCCTCCCCCCACCCCCCTTCTTAGAGCTGGAGTTTGCAGGAGTCCAGCTAAATGCTTGTAAGGCAAAGACGGCCTTCATAGGTGACATCAGCTTGCAGAGCAGGCCAGAAGCAACAGAGCCCCAGGTCTGGTTTTCATTTACAGTTTGGGTCTGTCCTATGGCAGGGAGGGGAGAAGAGGGGTTTGGAGGAAGGAAGGAGAAGGAGGAGGAGAAGAAGGCAGGGGAGGAGGGAGAGAGAGGCGGGAGCGAGAGGAGGAGCAGGAGGAAGCCCTGACTGTACCCCTGGACCCTGTCCAGTTTGGAGTTCAGCCTTTCCCCAAAGGCTGCTCAGTTCTCTAGGCTCCAGCTTCCAGCGAGGATTGCAAGAGGAGACTGTGTCTTCTGATCCTGGATCCTCTGTTCCTTGGTGGAGAAGGGTTGCAGGAAGAAAAGGAGACTTAGCAAGAGAGAACACTATGCATCCTGGTGAAGCGTGATTGAGTTTAGAAGCCCAGGGACACGCGTCTTCAGGTCCGCTCAGGGTAAGTGTGAGTTTTTGCTTATTCGTTTCCTCTGTGGCATGAGGGAAACACTTCAATCAGAAGTGAGTTAGTGGCTCTTACGATCACCCCGTCACTCAGTTTTCTGGACATACTTTAGGAGTCTGCTGCTCTTTCTTTCCTTTGTGGCACAAGGGTTTCTTTAACCTGCTGAAGGTCACGGATTGTCCGATTGTGTCTAGGTTTGCTGCTGCGGGGAGTGTCCTGTGTGTCCCTGCCTGCATGCTATGCACTTCTGACTGGTGCTCTCCTCCAGCTGGCTTGTTAAAAGTCGCTTCTCCTTCCCCAGACCAGCTGCTTTGTTTGCAGAGGCATCTGATGGGAGCATAGGGCAACCTGCAGAGTGGACCCCAGAGAGAGCTCATCTCTTTGGGTTCTCCAAGGGTCATGGGTAGGGGTATACTCTTAAGTGCAGAGAGGCTGGTCAGGCAAACTGCTGTCTTCCGAGTTTGGAGAGATACTGGTGCCAGTTGCAGGGCTGGGCCGGAGCTGCTTAGCCATGGCCATCAAGGCTGCTGCTTCATCATTTTAGGTATCTGAAGTCACTGTTGTAGGATTTGTCCTTTGAGGATGCTTAAGGGAACTGCAGGCCTAAAGCATGCGCAATGTGATACTAGAGCAACTTCCCCAGTGGATAAGGCAAAGCTCGGGACTGGGCTGCCGTGGGTTGTCCAGATGAGAGGCCTGTGCCAAGTTGGGAGGCCCAAGGGCTATTCCCTGGCCATGAGGATGCTGGGTGGGGTTCAGGCCCTCTCTCACTGAGGATGGAAGAGAGTTCCTGGATGGTTGCCAGCCCATTTGGGGATCTATTTCAAGCTACCATGGGATCAATGCAAGGGTGGGGCCAATGGGAAGGGTTCATTGGAGTACTGGAGAAAGGCTAAGAAAAATGAATTTCACAAAAGCCCAGGCAAACTTAGGGACTGGTGTGGACTTCAAGAACAAGTTGTATGAGCACCAGTGGGCACACTACACCCTAGAGAAGTCATTTCTCTCCCTACCCCGAGCTGACTCCAGATGAAAACCCCAGAGTCTCAGAGCTTCAAGGGGATTCATGGGACCTGAGGACAGTTCCCAGCTTCCCAGAGCAAGCTGAAATGTGGAAAAGACTTTAAAATAAAAATCATATTGCTTTTAACAAAAACAATATGGGACCAACTGATTGCTGTAGCTTCCACTACTGGGACTTTTTGACTTCTTTCCTGGGTGATTCTGGGCTAGAAGATTCCAGTGCTGTCATCCTTGGCTTATGGGTGAAGAGAGAGAAGCTCTGAGATGCTGGACTACTGGCCGGGCCCACCTGAGTGTCTGACTTTCAGTAGCATCCTTTCCCATTGATGGAGCCATGGAGTTGATGAGCCAGCAGTAGGGGACCCTTTAGATCTCCATGTGGGATGGGCTGACAGACTGATCCCCTCTGAGGAGACTGTTCATCTGTTACAATCTGTTCAAAGCCATAGGACACTTGACTCAGTTTTCACAAAGGTACACAACTCATGGGGAATGAAGGGAGGCCCACGCGGGATTCCACTCAGGAGGCCAGCTTGATGGCACAGAGGGCTTACAGTAATAGCCTGAATTTTGTGCTGTGGGTTTCTGCTGAGGCTGAAGGAATGGGGTGTAGAACTTCTTTGAGAGAGATTTATGATTGGGGACAGTGGTCCAATGTCTGGGCATCTTTCATCAAGCAAAACTTTACATTGTCACAAAGGGAATATTCTCTCTCTCTCTCTCTCTCTCTCTCTCTCTCTCTCTCTCTCTCTCAGCAGAGGAAAGGCATTCAGCTGACACTGGGTGGGGAAGATGGTCAGGATGGGTGACAGAGAATGGTTCTCCTGGATTTTTTCAGTCTGGGAACTAGAGGGTGTGGCCCCAGTGCCTTCCTTGAGGGTGACTGAGGTATCCTTTGGCCTAAGAGCGTATCTTACCTTGGAGGTGTGTACCACACCCCGTTCTGGTGGAGACCGTCAAGCTTGGGAACCTAATGATGTATCTGAGACAAGATAAGCATGGTTCAGATCGAGAACTGTCTGTGTCTCTGCACTGTGCTGTATCCTATGATAACTGCAATTCTGTGACTTCAGACAGTACAATCTACAATGTATCAATGACCACAGAGTACAGAAAGTTCCTCTATTCACCCAGCTTCTGGAGCTGTGAACTCTGACCTTAGTTTTGGAGTAAAACCTACAGACCCCAGTGCTCAAGGCCACGGTCTCCTCCTGAAACCACCTTCCTTCTTTGGAGTGGGTGGAGACATGTACTACTATCCAGGGCTTGGTTTGCTTTCCCGCTCTTTCCGGACGTTTGGTGACTTGGAGAAAGAGTGGCTAAAATAGAGCGCTGCTGTATGTGCTGTGACACCACCTGCTTTTATGCGAAATTCCACATTCAGGATTGAAAATTCACTAGTGAGTTGCCAACTGTGTTGTGTAAGATGCTCTTGCAGGATGCAAACAATGAAACTCTGTGGAAGAAGCTGCGAATCTGGTGTCTCTTGGGGATGGGCAGCAGGTGATGTCCAGGGCTGAAGGAGGCACTGTGTACTGAGGAAGCTTTTCTCCACTGACTGACCCACAGGCAGGAACTGCACATGGTGTCCTGGCTGTGGCAGACAGGCAGTAAAAACACACACAAATAGTTGGTGACTTGGGAAGTGACATTTTAAAATCCCGTCGGTAGCTCAGCCAAACCCAGAAAGTGCTTCAAATTTTAAGATTTAAAAAAAAAATATTTCTAATCATGTACGCGCACATGTGTGGGTGTGAACACCAGTGTAGGTGTCTGCAGTGGCCAGAGGTGTTGGATCCCTCTGGAGCTGGAGTTGCGGGTGGTTGTGAGCAACCTCACATCGGAACTAAACTCAGGTCCGGTGCGAGAGCAATGAGTGCTCTCACCCGCTGAGCCCTCTCTCCAGGCCTGCTCCAGGTTCTAACACACATTGTTAAAGTACATGAGGACATTTCTCTCTATTCTGCTTATCCTCTTATAAAGCTTCTTGGTGCTGCTCATGGTCCAAACCCCAAGTGATAATTCCCCATAAAACCCACTGCCATCCCGATCATGGCAGTGAGTATCTTGTTGGGGAGTGCCAGCCAGGTCCTGGTTCTTAAAAAGAGAGATCCTCTGTAGCAATGAATTTTATGTTAGGTTTTAAAACTGAAACTCTTAATGCATCCCAATATCCCGGGTCTGTTTTGGGAAAGGAAGTTTGAGTGGGCACATGGCTGCTTCTGGGAATGCATTCTGGACTCTTTTCTCTAGAGGGCAGTGTATCCCTTGGCGTGCCTGGAAAATCCAAGTTCCTGGCGGTTTCCAGGGTGGGGTTTCAGGGCTCATAGGGAGTCAACAATTTACACCCCAGCTTGTGGGTGGCAGCTAGGATTGGCTGTTCCAGCCCAGTCTCTGTGCCGGGCATACATTTAAAATTCCATTTTTCTTCCTTGCTTGTGTATGAGCATTCAGAAATGAAATTATGCCTTCATACAACACATTCTCTGCTCTTAAGTAATTCCAGGTCAAGAGCATCGGGCAACTGGCAAATTTTAAAGGAAACATTGCCTGAATCTAAGTTATAAGCGCTCCCATGGAAAACATGGGGACTAAAGCATGCTCGCACACACACTGTATAGTCTCTTATTTGAACCCCGGAGAAGGTATTAACGTCCCCTAATCTGATAGCTCTTGAAGGGTGCACAGTCTGCCCTTTGCTGCTCTTCCCAGCAGAGAAACATATTTGAAAGAATTTCACATAACCATCTCATTTCACATAAACATCTCATTTTAAGTATTTGATGATTAAAATACATTGTCGACTCTCTGACTTTTCATCATTTATCAGAGAGGCCCTGAGGCACTGAATTTCATCTCAGAGTACCGCTACCTTCTCTTAGTTGTCCCACAACATGGTCTCAGGATTGCTTATCAATCAGGCTCCAGGATGCTAAGTTTCAAGATCAGGTTGGCAAAATTCATGACTTCTGTTTGGCTATTGAGATAGCGCAGAGAACATTGTCTTGGTGTCTTTCTGGGGTCATGGGATGTGTTACTCAGAGAGGTGACATGCTGGTGTGTGGCTACAGTGTTAGGAGCAGTAATAAAGCCAGCCCCACCCAATGTTCTGCGCCTGCCTGATGGATTCCACCAAGCATGCACGCAGGACCCAGGCATGGGGGCAGGGTGGGATGAATAGGCCTTAAGAAATACCGTGGAAGAAAGGTATCTTATGTTTCCCACGTTTTCTTTGGAGTAGATGTGGCAGCGGAGTCACTGTTGTTTGAAAAACTCTGGAGGATCTGGGATCTATAGCTCCTTGGTGTGGGGGGGGGGGAGTGGTTCCCTGTGCCATGGAATCTAGAAGTGGTAACGCATGTCTAGAATCCCAGCGTTTTGAAGATGGAGATAGGGGGATCAGAAATTCAGGGCTAGTCTTGGCTACAGTGTGAGTTTCAGGCCAGGCAGGGTGACATATGTGAAACTGTCTCAAGAAAAAAAAAATATTTGGATGTTCGAAAAATGGGAGAAATGAAACAAATAGAGAATGCTTTGCCAAGTCACCATCCACCATTCACCTTGCAGCGTCTGGCTGTGTGGTGCCCAGTGCCATCCTCTCTCCTCACTAACTTTAGCAATCAGGAAATATGGGGAGCTGTTTGTGAGCTGGAAGTGACCAGGGAAAGCCTCACTGGGAGCCATCTTTGTGGAGCCTCCCCCCACCATGTGCTCTGTATCCCCGATTTCCACAGTCCCAGTGCTTTGGGAATTGTCCGCTGGAAGGAAGAGCTCATGGGCCACTTTAATTTCAGAATTGACCAGCAGCTGGAGATGACTCAGGTCTCAGGGGGAACTATTCCAGGAAACTGGCTTTTCACTTCTGGAACCTTCTCTAGTTGAGTCAGCAACCAGCACTGGCATCTGGAGTCAGCTCCACTTAAACCCACCTATGGCCTTACAGGGAATGTGGAATGTCAGAGACCTGCTCAGTCAGACGCAGTGGCTGCAGATATAGCACAGGAGTCCGGGGATCCCTGCCAGGGCACACAGTTTTGTTTTACTTCTAAGTAGTAACTCTAGGAGAGGTTACTGGGAGAGACAGTAAGGAGGTAGACAAACTGATACAAGATCTGTCTACTTAGGATGAGTTTTTCTCTCACACCTGAAAGCCAGCAAAGACGGTAACTTTTCCTTGGGCTGTGAGATGCCGTGGCCGCTCGCTTTCACGATTCTGTGGCGGCACACATGGTTTTCAGAGGCTGGTGGAACTCGAGTCCCTTGCCAAGAAAGGAAGAAATGGGATAAATGTGAGACGTGCCGAGAGCTAGAGCCAACTGTGGCCTGTGTCGTGGGCTGGGAAGGAGTGGCTGCTTGCATAATTGCTTGTGAAGCAGTTTGTAGCAGGCTCTCTCCCTGACTGTTAAAACCCAGGCAGTCTCTGCCTAATGGTTATAATTAGCTGGGGAAACGGGCACAGCGTCTCCTCATCTGGTTTCCACACAGTTCATAGAATGCCTTTTATGTTCCATGGTGGCCTCTGGTACGACAGATTCAGAGCTTTCTGCTTCATGGTTATTTTTGTGTATCTTAGGAGTATATTTTCAAGCCCGTTTCTAAATATCTCGACGATTAGTCTGGAGTTGGCTCCTGCTCCCTCTTTAGAGGACAGGGGCTTATGTAGCCCAGGATGGCCCCTCTAACTCACCATGTAGCTTTCTCACCTTGAATTCCGGAAATTCTTGCCTCTGCTTTCCGAGTGCTGCTTCTAGAGAAGGAAAGAAGCTAACCCCCGAGGGGCTTAGCATGCGTCTGAGGGGCTCCCTGTCTTCTCTGCGGAGGTCTCACTGTGAGAGGTGGCCACACCCTCTCTCCAACGTCTCAGTAGCATCCCATGATGGCTGCTAAGCATCTGGGCATTGCTCTGTGAGGTCCCACCAGGAGGAGCCAGCACCCTCCCGTGCTGGTAGGTGACAAGGAGGGGGGTTGCTCATGTAGGATCATATAAGATCAGAAATGTTGAAAGAATTTGTGGTCACAGGAAAGATGTAGATTCAAATTGTTGTTGTCGAGCACTGTCACAGAACAAAAATGCAAGGCAATGGCTGTCAATCAAACAGAACAATCTCAATTTCAGATGCGTTTCTTTAAAAGGTGTGTCTCAAATCATTTGCTTTTGAAGGTTTCTGCAAAGTTGTGCCATCCAGTGCCATAGTAAACCCCACCCTCTTCTCTTAGGCCTCACCATAGGATCTCTGCAACTAAGGAGTCTGTGAGAGGCAATGAGGGAAAGATTTCTTTTTATCGCTAAGTGGTGGCTTCCCAGCCTGTGGGAGGCAGAGGCAGGTGCGTCTCTGAGTTTAAGGCCAGCCTGGTCTACAGAGAAAATTCCAGGACAGCCAGGGCTACATAGAGAAACCCTGTCTGGAAAAACAAAATTACCTCCCAAACAAACAAACCAACAACAAAAATCCAAAAAACCCAAACAAACAAACAAACAAACAAACCTACATAAAACAGGCCCTGAAGCCAGGGATGCCCCTCACTTGGCAGGATGATTGCTTAGCATACTCGAAACCCAAGTTGTACCTGCTCTGAGTCTCTAGCTAGTACCAAATACACCATGGCGCTGCGTGCCTACAGTCCCAGGACTCAGGAGGTGGAGACAAGGTGGGTCTTAGAGTTTGAGGCCCACCTGGTCTATAGAGTAAGTCCCAGGATAGCCATGGCACCACAAAGAAATCTTGTCTCGAAATGCCAAAAATTGTTTTAAAAAATTAATTAACTAATTAATTGTGTGTGTGACCATGGCCCACAGAGACTCTTGAAACTAGAGTTTCAGGTTGTCATGAGTTGCCTGATACAGGTGCCAAGAATAGAACTTGGGGCCTCTGCAAGGACAGTGCATCCTCTTAATTGCTGAGCCCCCGCAGCCTCCGCCGCCCGCAGTCCCTATTTTGATTCTTAAAAGTCCAGAAATGAGAGTAGTAAAGGCCAGGGTAAGGTAGCACCCTGAACTCTACTGCAATTTGAGATTTCATTCCACAATGGGGAGGGGGGAGGCCAAGGGAGGCTCTGGCCGCGGCCCCAGTTTAAGTGGGACAGTGAGGTGTTAATGGAGGCTTCAGAACTCTATAGGAGAGCTGCCTGGCTTCTTAAAGCGTTGCCTGGAGACAAATGAAATGAAAGACTTCAAAATGGGAGCTCTGGATGCACTTAAGTCTTTGTTTCAAAATTATTTCCTCATGTGTGTGTGTGTGTGTGTCTTAGAAAAAAAGATTTCCTAACATGGAAAATGGAAATGCTTTTGAGGAGGCTTAATGAAAACTAATTTCACAGAATTGCAAAATGGCCTGGGAAAGTCTGTGCGATACACTTATGATTGCAAGCTGAAGACTGTGTAGGGCAACCTTGATGAGAAGGAGTCTCTTGGGACCTCAAGTGGGTAGCAACCACATGGGAAAAGACACTTCAACTTTGTGAAAAAGAGACAGAGAAGTGGCGCACTTAGACATGCTAACCAGAAAGGGGAGGATACAGTTAATATTGTACTTGGGTTTTTTGAGTCTGTCGCCTTGAGGGCACAGAGTCTCTGACAAAGGACAGCCCACCCCACCCAGCACAAGGGTCCCAGGCAGCCAAGTCTGACTTTTATGTTTTCATATGGGGAAGAAAAGAACCAGACATTCACCAACACCAAGGACATTTGTTCTTCCTTGCACCATGACTCTGGGAGTGTCCTGCCTAGCTTGTACTGTTTCCTGGGCTTCATTCCTTCCTTGGAGCTGTGGACTTGAGTTTGGATGCTGACCCTATCTTGTTTTATCTATGTGGCTTCTGCAAACCACCTTCCCTCATCCTGTTTTAGTTTTCCTGCTTTAAAGTGGTGGGAGCGGTGCACAGCCACTGGATGCAGGGAAGGAGGTGGGAAATCCTGCCTCTAAGATAGAAACCCAGTGGCTGATTTCTTCTGCCTGGTGGTTACTTCTCTCTCTTCCCTGAGAGTAATGAGACTGGCAGTGGGAGAAGAGAGGGTGTGGCTACCTTTGTCCCCCCTCATTAAAAAGAGCTATCCAGGGCACTGTCTGGGAGCTGATGCTTGACACCTTTAGATTAGTGCAATCTCGATAAAAGCTCCCCTTCCTGCAAGTGCTTCTTGCGCTCATCACCGAGAGGATGCAGTCCAATGATGTAAGGGGCTCCTACTCCTTGGGTGAATATGTATTAATGACTCCATTTACCCTTAACTCTACTGTGTGGCTCATTACATCCTAGAGCTTAGATTTCCTGACAGCAAACCGTGGAGACAATTTCTTTTCAGTTTCACACCTGGGGATCCAGCAGCTTTGTTGGATCTCAAGGACACCTCAACCCAGGGCATCAGCTCCTGCCCTGCTTCTCAGAGGTGAAGGGGCTTCTCCCATCCTCCCCTCTCCCTCAACATCTGGATGGAGTCTGGGGAAAAAAAAGCTTCTATTTGGGCTGTGTCTCTTTTGTCTCTTGGAGCCATCAGGTACCTAGGGAGCTGCTCTTCCGAGATGAATGCTCAGGCCACTCATATAACACGAGTGCCATTTCCTTAGAGAAACTCAATTAGCTGGTGGCTTCAAACATCTTCACAGAGCCATGGCATCACCGCTTAGGGACCATGGAAGGCTAGGAAGGAGCTTTAGGGGTTGCTCCAGCGTGACTCACTATGTGACTAACACATGGTAGGATTAGTGTATTCAAAGGAGTCCCCTGTGTGAGGGGCAGGGATCGTTAGCAAAACGACTCCATATGACTCACCCACAGTGAGCTTTCTGTCCATGTGGCTTGCAGAGTATTTCCTGTCCTTAATGTAGACTCAACAGTGGTCAGACAGCCCTTACCTCAGGCCCCACCTATCCCCTTTCATAGATCCCACGACTATTGCCTCATAGCGAGGTGCTAGAATATTCTTGTATCCTAATTCTCCCACAAGATGCTCCTCGAAAGATGAGACAGTGGCTCAGCTAGTGAAGTCCTTGCCTTGCAAGCTTGGGGACAGAGTTGTATCCAAGACCCACATAAAAAGCCAGGTGTGGCCGTGCACACCTGTTGTCCTGTCTCTGGGAGGCAGAGGCAGGATTCCTGGAGGCTTGTAGGTCAGCCTAGTCCAACCGGTGAATGCTGGGTTCACTGGAAGAGATTTTGTCTCTAATCATGAGGTGGAAACCAGTTGAGGAAAACACATAACACTGACCTCTGTCCTCTCCACACATGCACACATATTCACACATATGCACATGCACACACATGCACACATACGCACCCACTCACACATACATACACAATGTTACTTAAAGCCTCACATTTCCTGAATGAATTAAATATTTGAAATCATTGAACTAGAATGCTAGAAGACCTGCATGCACATCTTTTGATTGAAGTTGTGATACATAAGACTAATGGAATATTGTGGCAGGCTGTGGCATAGCTGGGTTTAGAGTCACAAAAGAATGCACTCTGTCCCTGGGGCATAGCTCTTTCAGAGATGTAGTTTGGTGCACAATGGTGGTAAACATTCAGAGTTTTCACATATGTTGACCTGTCATTAAAATACAGCTCTAGACTAATTACAAAGCCATTAGGGACTCTGGAGGAACAGACTGTGTGTCTGGAGAGGACCCAGAAAGATGCAGGTTCTCCATCAAATATCTGAAAACCCAACCAAAGTAGAATGTCCTGAGTTCACATCATCAGTTAATTTAACACACACAAACACCCCCTCCCCCACAGAGAGAGAGAGGGGAGGGGAGAGAGGGGGAGAGGGGGAGAGGGAGAGAGGAAGAGGCAGACATCTTTTTTTTTTTTTTTTTTTTTTTTTTTTTTTTTTTTTTTTTTTTTGGTTTTTCAAGACAGAGTTTCTCTGTATAGCCCTGGCTGTCTTGGAACTCACCCTGTAGACCAGGCTGGCCTCGAACTCAGAAATCCGCCTGCCTCTGCCTCCCAAGTGCTGGTATTAAAGGCGTGCGCCACCTTAGAAAGGTGTCTAGGGTGGAACATGGGGTGGGCAGTGTTCTATAGAGTGAATGGGGTGGAGCTGGGGTAGTGACAGGGTGAGAGGGTGACCAGCCCATCAGCAGTGGCTTGCATACTGGCTGTGGGCAGAGTCCTAGCACCACCACTTAGGTTACATCAAGACATGGGCACACTGTGGAGTCAGAGCGCTGAACACCACAGACTGCTTTTCAGAGCTGTGCGTTTCTGAGTCTAAGAGGCAATGAACATGCCAAGCCAGGAAAATGGGACCGGGTGTTTGTACTGTTGCCACAATCTGACTACACTGAGGAAACAAATGTGCTGAGAGCTTGCCTGATGTTCTGGGGCCGTGCCTCCTTTCCGCTGCCGACACGTTGGCCGGGGTAGTTGTATTGACAGGTGGTTCAGTCCCCGAAGGCTTGGAATCTGAGCTACAAGCAGGTTCTGAGTCACAGGTGATGCTCATGGTTAACTTCCCTGGGATCCAACCCATGGTGGGTCTGAAAATTGAGTCTCTTGATTACGGTCTCATCTTTGGGCATGCCATACCTCAGTCAGTGCTGTGTCCCATTCTTTGAGGCTGGGCTTGGCCTCAGGAAGGAGACTTAATGGCAAATCTGTGGATGAGCTGCAAGTTTCTATGCACTTTTCTCTATCATCAGGTGGCAGCCTCAGAAATATTCTTCTCTCCTAACCCCTGCCCCTCCCATTTTGCCAAGTGTCCTGCCTTCTCCTCACTCACAGCAAAGCTCTGCCACCAAATAGTTGGCCACAGTATCCTCTCCCACCAGTCTCCCAGTGACAATTTTGGGGCCATGAGACCATCTCATCTGGGAAAGTGTGCACTTGTGTTTGTTGGACAAAAAGTAGCCAGGGAGGATCACAAGACCAGAGCTGAACCTGTGGGAGGAAGGTCAGGCTCAGATGCACAAACTTTGGCCTTAGCCAGAGTCTGTAGCATGCTAAGATACCAGATGGGGGAGATGTGACCCTGGTAGCAGGTGTTTATGCTCACACTAAATTCTTATTTTTCATAAAACTCACACCTTTCCCTCAAACGTCATTATCTCGCTACTACATGCTTGCCTTCTTTCCCACGTGTTAGTTACAAGCAGAAACAACAGTGGTGTTATTTGAATACCAGGACACAGACACGTACGTTGCTTCTGTCTTCAGCACAAAGTTTGGTTCTTGAATGTCTTCTCCTGCTATTACACTTTCCTGGTTTCATGGAGTCTTGTTCTAACTGCATAATGACGGAGGCTCTTGTGCATACCATGGTACATGACCACTTTGTTCTCCTTCCTTGTTTCCCCATACACAGACTCAAACCTTTCCCGAGACAAGGGATATAGAAGCAGTTTACAAGTATTTGGATTTTTAATATAATGAGAGAGAGAGGGAGAGGGAGGGAGAGAGAGAGAGAAAGAGAGAGAGGGAGGGAGAGAGACAGAAAGAGAGAGGGGGGAGAGAGAGAGAGAGAGGAAGAGAAGAGAAGAGAAGAGAAGAGAAGAGAAGAGAAAAGAGAAGGGAACAGAGGCCCTGGATTATAGTCCACATTGATTCAAGATAGAGTTTTAATTCACTAGAAGAGCCTCTTATACTGTTTAATATCCTAGTAGTGAAACATAAATTATGAAGTAAGCCAAATATCCCTAGATTAAATGATTTTCAGTTTCTTAAACCAGACAGACATTCCCCTTTAACCATAGACTATTCTAGGTGATTCCCACTATCAAACAGTATGTTTTCAAACTCAGTACAAAAGAAAAAAGGTGAGATTCTGAACTAGTACCGATGATATTATTGGCTCTGGTCCCTCCCTGGGCCTCTTTGAAGTACCCTTGGTCGCCAGCATCTTTTAGCCTTTTCATTTACTCACCGGGAGATGCTGAGTCCCACCACCCAAGGCCATGGGTCTCTAATGGCAGGAATCAGTGCTTCGGGGCACAGGGAAGAGGGGGAGAAGGAAGGAGACCTCAGCCTGGATGGAATCTCCAAGCATCAGTGCGGAACCTTGAGGGATACTCCAGCCCCAAGCTGATTCATGACTGGACAGGAGAGGATGGGGAGGCTGATGAGAAGCCTGAGGGGGAAGAGATGATCTTGACAGACTGATGACAGAGCCTACTAAACATTCAGAACTTGAACTTGTCTGGAAGTCATGTTTGTAGCTGCTAGATGGTGCATGATGGGAAAGCAGGTGATGAGCACTCTGCCCTCAGCTCTGGCTTCTTTGTCTCCCAAACTGAACCTTCCTTGGTTTGTTCTGTGGTGATGAGATTTGAGGTTGGCAAATGACAGGGAAAGTGCTGGTTAGCAAGGGAGGAAGAGGCGGAGGAGCTGGACACAGATCTCACTGCCTCTGGCTAGGCAGAGCCTATTTCCATCAAGAGGGCCAGTATCCCCCTGCAACCCCACACCCTCTGTGTATGCGAAGCAAGCCCTTTACTCTCCATTTTCTCAGGAGCATGCCGTCTTCCAGTTGCTGCCTGCCTCAATTTGGAAAAAGAGTTCGTTATATAGTTCCTGACCATGGCTGATGTATGTAGTGATTAGAGTTAGAGATTCTCCCTTCGAGGATCAGTTAATAAGACTCTCAGAAGAGGGTGCCCACTTAGCTCATTCCCTAGTAATGAGAGTGAAGAGAGAAAGGACTCAGAGGACTCATCTCCTGTGACCAGAACCCACATGGGGCTTACAACTACCTGTAAATCCAGTCCCAGGAGGATCTGACACTTTCTTCTGACCTCCAGGAGCTCCTGCATGTACATGGTACACACACACACACTTGAGCACACACACATACACACACACACATATTCAGGCACATATACACACATATATGATAAAACAAATAATAAAGTCTGTGGCCCCTTGGGAAGAGCTCTGTATACCCACCTTGTCTCTGCCCTTGACACCCAACTTGTATGTAGAACAGAAGACCAGACCAAGGGCCCCATACTCGTTAGGCAAACGCTTTATCTCCAAGCTATATCTCCAGCTCACCTTTCATGTTTTATTTTGACACAGGGTCTCAGTGAGTTGTTCAGGATGGCCTTGGACTCATTTTGTAGATCAAACTGTCCTTGTATTTGTAAATTTGTGATCTTTCTACATCAGTCTACAGTAGCTAAGACTATGGGCCTGCACCATAGGCAAGTGTGTGTGTGTGGTGTATAGTCATATATCACTTAGAAGTGGGGGCCCATTCTGAAAACTGCATTGGGTGGCTTTGCCCTTGAGGGGGCATCAGAGTGCGTTGTGAGAGAACTGTAACATGACTCGGTAATAAACCTTGAGGGACTACTGTTGTCTACCCACTTGCTTGTGTATTTATTGTCTACTCATTTGTTGCTGGTTCAAACACTAATCACACACAAAGCCTGTTCAGACATCAAAAAGCACACAAAAACCAAAATGGATTTCGGAGAGCTAAAAACTAATCATTCTCTTCTCCTTGTCCTTTCTTTTAGGTTCACACTTGGTGCTTAGACATTCAAAATGAGGAAACACCGGCATCTGCCCCTAGTGGCTGTCTTTAGCCTTCTCCTCTCAGGCATTGCCACGACTCATGCCCAACAGCATGGAGGTAAGGTTTAATTTTGTTCAAAATAGAAGTTACTAGCTGTGTATTAGCAGTGTTTGAGTCTAGAGCAAATCACCCAGAGCTTCACACGGGGCCTGGGGACGTTGAGAGTCAGCAGCATGTGGGCGGGCTTTACAGGCCTTTCAGATGCGGTGGCCAGGGGAGGTGGCTTTTCTGTTTTTCTTTTTTCTTTTTCCTTATCTTTGTCTTCTTTTCATTTTCTTTCTTTTTCTTTCTTTCTCTCTTTCTCTTTCTCTCTCTCTCTCTCCCTCTCTCTCTCTCCCTCCCTCCCTCCCTCCCTCCCTCCCTCCCTTCTTTCCTTCCTTCTTTCCTTCCTTCCTTCCTTCCTTCCTTCCTTCCTTTCTTCCTTCCTTCCTTCCTTTTGTCGTCATCTTCTTCTTCAACATCAAATATTAAGTTGCTTGGTAGCAGAATTATTATTCACATTGGGTCTGATTAGAGTCTCCATCCCATGAAGCCTGCCATCTGAGGGAATTCCCCACATCTTTGGTCTGCAGGAAGAAGACAATTATTGTGATAAAAATTCTTTCCTTAAAACAAGAAAATAAGAAGACACAAAACCCAACTTCCTGGTCTCTAACCGTAGGCACAGAATGATAGTTATACATGGGACTGTTGGTTCTTTAACAAAGTTGTTTCCTTAAACAACTTTATATAGCAGAGACCCCAATACTCCAATTAAGAATTTGCTTTCAGAATTTTAGGGCAGCAAGATAAGCCTTCTATGTTGGAACTGGAAGCCCTGTCTCCTTATCATTGGCCAGGGGTACTGGTCCTTCAGCAGCCTGTCTATAAGGCTGGGTTCCTTAGATGGAAGGGAAAGTAGCCTATCTTAGTGGGAGACTATCAAGGCTTAGGGGCCTCTCAGAAAAACCTGGGGTAAGTAGAATTTCAGAAGAGGCCTGGCTGCAGCTTCTGAAGGATCTTCCAAGCACTTCCGATGGCCTGGTCCCAGGGTGTCTGTCTATACTTGTGGGGGAAACCAATCATCCTGGAGCAAGCACAGTACTGCTCAGGGTGTAGGCAGGCTCCTCTGGGATGGAGAAATGTGCTAACTGCTCAGAGGGATCATCTTCATGTTAAAATATCCAAGAGAAACAGGACTTCTTCCTCTAAATATCCCTGGTTTCCCCACTTACAGAGTTGCTTGTCTCATTACATTTCTTGCAAGTTTCCTGAAGCCCCGAGGGTTGGGGGTGAGTTCACAATGCATCAGTGGGCTCCTTCTGCCTCTGTTGGGGCCACTCTCTACCTCACATTGAGGAACAGGCTGCTCATGGTAGTCATTTACCAAAGACAAGAGATCCCTTTGGTCTGGTCAGATGGACATAAGAGGGTCAAATTGTTACAGTCATGCCTCAACTCAAAGGCACCCAGGCTTGTTTCTCCTCTTCTGGAATATTCTGCTGACCCCTGACTTGGGGCGACTCAGTATGGAACATGGGCGATTGCTGGGTATAGCAGCAGCTGTGTCCTCTTTCTTGGCACTGCTCTGCAGGTAAGTCCCCCTACTTGCCCTCATTTAACTGAGATGTGTGACGTATTTGGTAATAGCAGCAGATTTGCTTTAGGTTATTTAGAAAGAGGTAAATGGACAGGAGGCCACTGAATCGGTAGAAAAACCTGAACCAATGTCTTTTTTTAAAGATGTCAAAAACGGTGCGGCGGCTGACATAGTGTTTCTAGTGGATTCCTCTTGGAGTGCTGGGAAGGACCGTTTCCTGCTTGTTCAAGAGTTTCTGTCTGATGTTGTAGAGTCTTTAGCTGTGGGAGACAATGATTTTCACTTTGCTCTGGTCCGGCTCAACGGAAACCCACATACCGAGTTCCTGTTAAATACATACCACTCTAAACAAGAAGTCCTTTCTCATATTGTGAACATGTCTTACATTGGGGGAAGCAACCAAACTGGAAAAGGATTAGAATACGTAATTCACAGCCACCTCACTGAGGCTTCCGGAAGCCGGGCTGCTGACGGAGTCCCTCAGGTTATCATAGTATTAACTGATGGACAATCGGAGGATGGCTTCGCTCTGCCCTCAGCGGAACTTAAGTCTGCGGACGTTAATGTGTTTGCAGTCGGAGTTGAGGGTGCAGATGAAAGAGCCCTAGGAGAAGTAGCAAGCGAACCACTCAGTATGCATGTTTTCAACCTAGAGAACGTTACCTCACTGCATGGCCTAGTAGGGAACTTAGTGTCCTGTATACACTCCTCTGTGAATCCAGAAAGGGCTGGGGACAAGGAAAGCCTTAAAGACATCACAGGTAATGCCTTCACTGCCAGGCTGCTCCCTGCCTTGCTGCTGTGTGGCTGTGAGCTTGGCAAATACTGGCAACATAGTGCCTAAGACACGCTGGGGACTTAGGGAAGAGATGTTCTCGAACTTAAAAACAAAGGCGTGACTATCCTTCTTCAGTCTCCTTCAAATGGGGACTCAGGGAAGAGATGTTCTCGAACTTAAAAACAAAGGCGTGACTACCCTTCTTCAGTCTCCTTCAAACACAGCCTCCACCCGTATCAAGAGAAGGCTTCTGAAACAGCCAGCGTTTGAACTTCAAACCCCACATTCTGATGTTAGAATGTTAGAATGTCCAGGGTTAGTTTACCTTCCTTAAGAAGAAAGCTGTCCTTGGATGGGCATACACCTAGGGGCAGAGAGCACCAGGAGGCACTGGGCTGAGGGAGGAGAGGAAGCTTGTCTTTGCTTTAAAGATTTTATAGAATCAGAGGAAAGTGCCTTAGCTGTGATGTGATTCAAGTTTTTTGTTTGTTCGTTTGTTTCTGCTTTAGAAGAAATTGAGTCCTAAAGGGTGGGTGAAAGCTTGGGAAAGAGCTATTACTGAGCTGTGGTGTTCCTGCCCATGGTCTACACTGTTGTGTCTTTTGTGCCCTGGGACTGTAACTGTGAGACTTTTCAGCTTCTAATGCCCTACTCACGGTCACCCTGGGAGTATGCAGCAGCCGGTGGCCGTCGCATCATATGTTAACATTACACGGTGCGACAGGCTGACCAGGTGACTGAGAGTCTTTAAATCAATCACGACTACTGATTTTCCTTCCATGGATAAATGTCCAAAAGAATGAGAGGGAAGAAAAGTGACAAGAATGTCAATTCTACTGCTTAACAGCAGTTTTGCCTAGTGGCCAGGAATAGCTTTCTCATCAGCTAGGGGTGGGGGACAGGGCACCCTGTGCCAGAGCACAGGTCCTTGAAGGACACAAGTAGGAAAGAATGGTGGGGAGTAGAGAGGCATGCTGGGAGAGACTCACCTCTCCTCCAGAAGAGGAAGGGTCTGCATCCCTAGGATTCTGGGATGGGGAAGCTGAGCTCCTAGGTAGAATGGGCAGGAGTGGAGGAGAGTGTCAGGTCTGGGAGCCTGGGGTTGGAGCTATTTGGAACAAAGATCACAGAGATATGATGAAGGCTCCCACTTGGGAAATGACTGTGGACTTGCAGGAACACTCACTAAAAGCCAGAGCTTGCCAGCCAGGGGGCATCTCATCAGTGTGTCCCTCCCCTAGCTTGCTTCAAACTCCTCAGGTACATTCAGAAGCAAAAGAATTCCCAGACTGGGCGTTTGGAACGAGAGAACTGCTCAGGTAATGCAGAGTAGGAGCTACTAGAACCTTAGCCACACCTTCCCGGGGACTCCCAGCAGGGTGGAGAAGGAGGTGAAATGCTGGGGCATATGAGGAGAATTCTCAGAGTCACAGGATGAGACACCGGACTGTCCTTAAGACAGTTGAGCGTGTATGGAAGGTACAGCCAGAATTGTATTTAAGAGGGCGTTTGGAATCATGAAGTTGGAGAATTGGAGGGGTTGCCCATGAGGCTGGAAGGGCAACCTATGCCCTCTAGAGAGGTCTCCTATGGGAGGGGCTGAAGAGCACAATGGGTTCTTGACTAGGGAAAGAGTGATCTTGCAGCCAGGACTCAGGAGGCATGGCATATACAGCCCAGAGGAGGTGGTAGAGGGAGTCAAGTTCACAGGTAGCTTTTCCCTTCTGCCAAGAGAATGACTGAGGCAGGGGGCTGGAGGTAAAGCATCCGGTGAAGCCAGTCTCCTTCAAGGAAGATGCTAAGGAGTGAGATGAAGATGCAGTAGAGAGGTAGAGACATGAGTCAAGCACTCTAAGGAGCATGTGGGACACTTAGGGGAGACAGATGGAACAGGTGGCAAGCCTTTGGGATTATAATCAGATCAATAGGCAGCTCTAAGAAAACAATGTCAGACCAGTTTCATCACAGGGATTTAGAAAAAGACAGGCGAAGAGAGAGGTGGTATGTGTCAGCAGAAAGAAACCTGTTGCCATGGACATGCAAGGCTTCGGTATATAGGGCTGTGGGAATGACACATCCTAAGGAGCTGTTTCTGAAGGCTGCTCTTCCTTTGGCTTCCCCATGGTTCCCCATGATCTCAGCCTTGGTAGGATTGGGGTCACCAAGGTCTACCAAATGACAGAGAGGAGACTACCTGGCCCACTTATCTGTACTACTAGGGTTCCCTGCTTCGGGGGTTGAGGGCGTGTCTCTCCTCTGGCACTGCTTTACAATTGCCAGGTTATAGGAAACAAATATGTATTCTAGGGATCACCCTGGATGGTATTCCAGTTTCAGAGGGAATGCCAAGGGGGCACTTGGGGCAGCCGTGTGTGTCCACCAAGAGTCTCTGACCCACTCCTTTCACAATATGGGTATAATGGCATACTCATTTGAAAAACGTGGTTAGTAGAGAATGGCCCGTTTTTAAAGTTAATGTGTTGGCAAACTTGCAAACACAAATAGATGATGTAGTCATTATATAAATGATAGAAACTGAAATGGCCACAGCAAGAGCAAAGAGTCTACCCACTGCATATTTCTACACAGCTAAAAACCTTTGTTTTTATGCCAAGAGAGCATCTCTGTCTTCTCTGTCTAAGTCACTGGCAGCACCGGGGTGGAGCATTATCAGTCTGTTGTCTTTTCTGATTAACTGCACTCTGCAATTCCTCCGTATCACGTCTCACTGGGTGTTCGTTCCATAGCAAGACTGAAGTAAGATAAAAGGAGCAGCCAGGATCATAATCGTGAGCCCTGCATAAAACTCTGGAAAAGGCACATGGGTGGTCCGACTGAGGTTGCTGCAGGGACCTTAGATGTTCCCTGTGGACTGTTCTTGATTCTAACGTGAGAGCACACACGAAAAGGCTCAGGGATCACCATTCTGCATGGACTCTGCCCTGCTAGTTAGTCTTGGTTGTTTTTTGTTTTTTTTTTTAAATCCCTTTGTCACCCTTTGGAAATGGGTGCCACTGAGATGGGAGACCTTTATTCTAAAAGAGAAGCTGAAGGCAATTCTGAGGCTCCCTGCATGCATTTTCTTTATAAATTGTGTTTCTCACAGGAAATAGGAACTTGATGTTTCTTGGGTGCCCGGGCAACTAGGGCTTAGGCTTAGTGATCTTCCATGGACATCTTGAACTCTTTCCATAGAAAGCACCACAGAGGGTATGACCCCCGAGACACGATGTAGACCACCAGCCAGCTTCCACACTTTACACTTTCAGGCTGATCTTGGAATTGGTGTTGGCCGTTGGTGCGCCTTGCTGCACACAAGAATCCGGGACCCCCGCCTGGGTCTCTGTGTGGCTTCGGCTCTCACGGCTAACAAAGCATGCTCTGTGTGTTCCATTATTGTGTGTGTAAGAGAATCATGGTTCTGACTCAGTGATGACAAATTATCCATCATTTTATGACCTACCACTGGTGATGTTCAGCCCATTCTCCCACCCAGAGAGCTCTTGAGTGGTATATACACCATTAGAAATTGTACCAAAGAATGGTAGAGGTGGATATAAGGAAGGCAGAATCATGCCATGCAATGACCAAAGATCTGTTTATTGCCCATCTTGAATGTAAATAAACTTCTTTTAAAATGTCTAGATAGGATGTGTAATAAACAGGTCCTTCTATGTCCTTTGAGGTCACTGGCTTAGACCTGGGGACATGGGGACATTTTATGGTGCTCTCCATGCAATGGTGAAAGCCATTTTTATGATCTGTGCAGTTCACATCCCCTGGTTCTGCATCCTCTTGAGATCCCTTCAGAAGTCTGGCTGAAGACGGGTGGATACTTTGGAATTTGAACCCAGGGTCCGGTCTTATGTGGATTTTGTCAGACAGTTACTAACACATAAGATCTAAGCCACTGGAACAAAGCAATTGTCCTCTTGGATCTTGTTAGGACAGTGGCAACAACATTCCAAGTCACTACCTCTCTCCATGCAAAGGGTTAAGCCCTGAAGGGGTTGTCAATGCAGTAAGGAGGGAGGGAGGGAAGATCGTAAGATCGTGCCTAAGCCAGGCACTCCCCGCTTCTCCTCTCAGGAGAAGAACACTGCCCAAGAGAAAAAATTCCAACGTGCGAGCTGAGCTTTCCCCCAGTGAGAATATAAACAGATTTTCTGGCACAAGGAAAAATTAAATTTAAATATAAAACACTCGCTGGCACTCAAAACTCTGAATGAATGGTCCTTTCTTACATTCCGGTGTAATAACTATGCTTCAAAGCCCTAGAGTATGAATAGTCATCCTCATGCAGCGGTCCCTCTTGTCCCCCGTGCACCCTTAATTCATTAAAACATTTGCTAGGTTGATTCTTCCCTTCTCCTAGTATGATTTTAGTGCACAAGTTCAGCTTTTGGAGTCCCCTGTTCTGGTTTGTAGGTTCACTCACTGCTCCCATTTATCCAAGCCTCAATGGAACCCCAGTTCCAGCAATGGAAAGTTCAAGTTTCCCTCACTGGGAAAAAGAGGTCTTTGGCAGCCATTTCTATGTCCTTCGATGATGACAACACTGATTGGCTTAGGGTCTCCCTGCCAATCTTGGTTCTGCTAGGCAATCCACTAGGATGTCATAAAATGAGGTTGGATAATTATGTCATGACTGGCTTCACATCACTGCTTAACATTGTTCTCCATTATTTGACTGAATACAGAGGCAATGCCAAACCATTTCTGATCCTAGTCCCACCTTTGGATATCATGCAGCCAAGCTCCTGAGAGATGATTGGAGGATCCGACACATGTCAAGGGATCTGAAAATTAAGACTTTAACTGTGTCTGAGTTTTGGATCCCAGACTTGCATGGGTCATCCATTTTGATTTTCCAGAAACAAAACAACAATAGTTACCCAGAGAATTAAGTAATCTGGAACTATCAGTCACTGGGCCATGAACCTGGGCTTTTGTTTGCTAAACTGTGCACTTGCATCAAAATCTTCATAATCCCGTAAGGAGTCGGGAGAAATGAACACAAATTATAAACAACCTTTGAATTTATGCCAACCTAATCATCTCTCCTGCAACATAGTATCCTATAATCAGATACAATTATACTTCCCTCTAAATTTAGAAGAAAAATCCATCCAGAATGTTGATTTCTCTTGGGGTATGATGCTTTGAAGTTTAACTGTGAAGGTATCGCAGACAAAAATTTGCTATAAAGGCTCCTACTTCAACCACGATCCCTGAGACATTGCCTCTTATCCACTCAGAATGGAGAACTGAAAGAGACTTCACATTCCTTCATTGACATTGTGTTTTGTTTGTCTGTGTTTCGTGTTTCTTGTTGGTTTCCAAGGAAACACGTCTGATAGCCGGGATGATGCATGTTGGTCACTTGTTCTAATGCTTTCACTTTTTTTTTTTTTTTTTTGCATCTCTTTCTTTTAAAGCACAAGACTCAGCTGACATTATTTTCCTTATTGATGGATCACAGAACACCGGAAATGCCAATTTCGATGTCATTCGAGACTTCCTTGTAAATGTCCTTGAGAGACTCTCAGTTGGAAACCAGCAGGTCCAAGTGGGGGTGGTACAGTATAGCGAGGAGCCCATAACCATGTTCTCCTTGAATAGCTACCCCTCCAAGGCTGCAGTTCTGGATGCCGTGAAAGGGCTCAGCTTGGTTGGGGGGGAGTCGGCCAATATAGGCCAGGCTCTTGACTTTGTAGTGGAGAATCACTTCACTCGGGCAGGTGGCAGCCGCGTGGAGGAAGGGGTCCCCCAGGTGCTGGTCCTCATAAGTGCTGGGCCTTCTAGTGATGAGATTCGAGATTCGGTGGTAGCTCTGAAGCAGGCTAGTGTGTTCTCGTTTGGCCTCGGAGCCCAGGCAGCCTCCAGGGCAGAGCTTCAGCACATAGCTACCGATGACAGCTTGGTGTTTACTGTCCCGGAATTCCGTAGCTTTGGGGATCTCCAGGAGCAAATACTGCCGTACCTTGTTGGTGTGGCCCAAAGGCACATTGTCTTGCAACCACCAGCTATTGTCACACAAGGTATGTATGCCCCTTTTTTTTTGCCATCTATACAGGAATGGGGGTGTGTTATATGGTATTTGTCATGAAAGGAAAGTGGACACTGGAGTGATTCACCTTGGGAGAACCTGTAAGTACTCACAGCCAGTCAGTCATCATTCTGTGATGTACTGGCTTCTGTATGGCTTGTGTGTGACCATTGCATTGTCCAGAGTGGAGCACTCTCATGGGTTGTAAGGAAAGTGTGGTCTTTAGGCTAACAATGTAACAAATATAAAATGTAACAAACACACTGCTTTGAGCTATTACATGGATACATTATCTGTTCATCATACAGTCATCTTGAAAGAGGCTTAAGGGATTCATCACAATTCTGAGAAAGCCACTCCAGGGTAAAATCAGTACACTCATAAATAGTGTCTTCCCAAAGTCAGTGAAGGGGTGTGGTTTTTGCTCCTGTCTCGGTGTAGTGGACATGAGGTACATCTCTGAAGGTAAGACTCAGCCAAGTCCCTGCTGAATGGGGTAGTTACAGAACATCCTGGTCCTGTTTGGAACAAATTGGTTTGCATGACATGCTTCAGCAGCAGAGTCAACTAGAGTCACTTAAGGAATGCAAGCCAACCAACATCATATGAGAGATACACACTTAAACACAGGAGGTGTGGGGACACCAGAAGGCTGTCAGTCTGGGATTCCATCACAGATGGTGTCATTTTCATGACGCTAGTCAGGCAGTGCAAACTGTCCAGTAAGTGGGGGACACAGCTGCTACCAAAGGCTTCAGTATCCATAGGTACCCAATTCACCTCTTCCGGGTCTTCGAGTAGGGATGCACTCAGATCAGTCTTGAACACAAGACCCTGTTTCCCATCGTTGTTCAGCAGAGTACAGGCTTAGTGAAAATGAGTACATGAAAGAGACTTATGGGAGACTCTGGTTAGTGTCTGCAGCCTAGAATTCGAATTTTTCTGTACAGAACTACTTGTGTGTCTAGCTACGTTTGCTAACTCTATAAAGAGCCTGGACCTATGAAATGACTCTTGTCATAAGCAGTTTTTACCTGTTTTAAGCCCAGGGTTCCAGGCTGGGTTTTCTTAGCCAAAGGGGTGACTGTGGTCTTAAAATCAAATGTTTTGGTGAACATGTCACTATATGAAATGAACAGTAAAACTCTTTAAAGTCTGAATGAAACACTTTAAGACTCTCCACTGGCTCGTGTATGGAGCTGCCCTCTGCTGCCCGGCACTTGGTTAACTGGCAGTTCTAATCATAGCATGGTGCTAACAGAGACCTGGCCACACCTCCTCAGTGTGAAATCCATCCAGAATCAGGATAGCTTCCTTCAGATAAGTTTAAAACAGCTCTGGTGATAATGGCGGTTGTGACAGGAAGCTCAGGGCTCCAGGACATTTTCACCTAACTTCGGCACCAGAACTGTTAGTGAGAACCACTTTCCTGGGAAGGCCTTTGGTAAATCTGGGTTCAGATTCTCTGAGGGGAAACATGGAAGAAAGGGTACTCTAGGTCTGTGTCCTGCCCAGCTGTAGCCTGAGTCCTGCCCAGCTGTGGTTTGAGCTGCAGCTATCCATCCAGCTGCCTTGCCCTGGCTCTGATGGTCAAGGAAACAGTGATGGGGAAATACACAGCTCACTGATGCTTCTCTGAGCCTGCATGCACTGGAAGCAAACCGTTGTTCTATGGTTTAGGAACAGGATCAACGCCATGGCTACCTTTGGGAGGACTGTTTTTTGTTTTTTGTTTTTGTTTTAAATGACCCTGGATAGATCATACAACATCTCTGGGCTCTGATTTCTTAAATTCTCATCCAAGAATTTACTGGATGAAGATATCTTTGCCTTAAGAGACGCTTCAAAAAAAAAAAAAAAAAAAAGAGACGCTTCAACATCTGTATTTAAATGGGTGGTATGCTGCCCCTTGTATTGGATTTCTTGTAGTTAACTAGCATTTTAGCCCCTTCCTCACAGACATCACGGTGAGTCTCAGTGATGAACTCATAACTCATAACTCTTTAGCACATATCTGATATGTGCTAATCACTCTGGCAAGCACTGGAGACACCGGGAGGAGAAAGAGAGATATAGTCATTGGGTCTGTCACATGTGAGCTAATGATGAAACTAAGCCATGTCTCAAGTGTGACAAGCTACAAGGCCACCAAAGAGGGGCTGGGATAGAGAGGATGGGGGCAGGGGACTTAGTAGAACGGTTTGCATAGTTATAGGACAGAAATGATCAGGGAAAGAAGAGTTGAGAGAAGGGCATTCTAGACAAAGGGATGAGCAGACAGGGTGGCCTTGAATCAAAAAGTGAGGTCCCCACCCTGACCTGATAGACAGATGACAGCTCAGCTGGAGTGAAGGGGGCACAGGGAAGGGCTTGAGAAGCAATGGGCCTGCGGGAGGAAGAGTTGGCAGATATTGCAGTTTTAAGTGGGAGATCAGACCCTTCTATGGCAGCAGCAGCGGAGGACTGAGCAGAAAGCAGAGTCCTGAGGTACTCCTTTTGGAGAACGGGGAGCCCAGCTTCCTGGGGGTCTCCCACTGTGGCACGTTGGTGTCATCACCCATGTGTGCTCTGAGGTCCCAGCTGTAGAGCACAGGCTTCCTGATTGTGCATCTGTTTGCTGGATGCCGAAAGGAGAGAAGGGAAGAGCGCCACGGTTTTTCTGCCAGGAGAGTCTGGTGGGGAGATGGGGACAGGGCAAGTGAGGGCTGGTGAATCAGAGAGCACATGAGGATAGACCCAGGGCGGGGGTTGTGAGGCTGAGAGTAGTTGCCTGAGGGAAGAGGAAGGGTTGAAGATCAGATTTGAGAACTCAGTAGATGAAGAAGTGGGGATTTCAGTTGACTGAAAGAGAAGAGGCTAGGAAGGTAGCAGGATGTGGGAGATTTCAGGGGTGTATATGATCTGTGGTGACCATGGGTAATAGGCACTACCCCAGAAACAGCGATGGGGGATCGGAGGACATACTCACGGCAAGTCCTGGGGGCTTCAGATGACCATTCCCAAGTCCTTTAGCAGATATAGAGAGAAGAGAATGGATAGATAGGGTTCCAAGGACAGGGCATAATAGTACCACAGAAGGAAAGGCAGTTCCTAGGGTGGGGACAGAGTGGCTAATTGACAGGATTTGTTTGGTGATATTAATGGGAAGAATGAGGATACCCTTTTCCAACTCACAAGCTTTGGGGGGGGGAATAGGGGTCTTGGGGTGTCCTGTTGTCCATCCCAGGAGTAAGGGCTGAAGAGGTTCATTCATGGCTGAGATTAGCTGGACCTTCAAGGACACTTCCTAAGAGACAATGACTCCTCCAGTCTCTGGGGAAGAGATTGGGGGCAGGGTGTGGATGGTGGTGGTGAGGAAGTGTTGGTCATCCTTGAGAGAATCATGAGGTATGATAGCTAGGTGTGAGATGGTCCATTAAGCAGCTCCTCCATCCCACAGAAAGAGGATTCCAGAGAAAGGACCGGTCCTGAGAAGGCTCATCAGCTAGTGTCAGAAGCATGAGGCGAACATAGGAACTCAGTCACTCTTTGAGTGGTTTGGGACTTTTTTTCAGTCCTTATTACAGTTGCCTAAGCATCATTCCAGGTGTCTCCCTGTTAGCAGCTTCCAGAACTTTAAACACAAACCAAACCAAGTGATCTCTCCCATAATCCAAGAGGACATGTCTTATGGAACCTGGGAGCCCCAAGGCATACTGTAGAATCCTCAAAGCTGAGTCTGTGGTAGATAGTTTCCATGTCTCCCACATGTGGACATTTGTCCTTCTCATGGACCACTGGTAAAATGTATGGCGAAGTGTTAAAACTTGTGAGGTAGTAAGTGTGACTATTATCAGGTTATAACCTGGAGATGTTCATGAAGGAGCATGCTGCCTCACCATGGGGTGGCCATCCCATGGATATTTGCCTATCAGTCTGCTGTGTGAGAGAGGTGTGATAAATATGTGTGCTACAGATATGGAGCATTATATGTGCAACATATATGTGTGTACACTTGTGTGCATATTGTTCCCAGTGACACAAGAAACAAGAAGTCCACTATTCAAACACATGTGCACTAGGTTTATCTGCAAAGACATTTTATATTACAATCAATGTTGCCACCCCACGAGACTGCATATTCCAAACTGAAGGAGAAAAGAGATCCCTGAATAGGTCGTCATATCCGTGTTTGTGGCCTAGGGAGCAAGGGCAGGTAATGTCGCATACACGTTGGCGCCAGCAGGTAACTGGGCTTCTGGGATCCAAGTCTTATGCAGAAAGACCTCCCTCCTGGCAGAACTCAGCTTTGTCTCCTTTGGGTGCAAAGAGTGTTAGAGGAGGCTCTGTCACACTAATGCCATTCGTTATGGCAGTCCGAGTGACCCTGGCCCATATTCCTGGCCTCTGGTCCCTGAGACTAGGAATGAGCTGTGTTTTAGAACACGCCATGAGAGGTGGCTCTGGTTCTTAGAACACTCTTCCTTGCCTTTATTTCTAACGTTCTTTCTTCTGCTGGGTGTAAAACACTAAGTTGTTTGACACAAAGGACCTACAGATGCTTCTTTGTGAACACACCCACCCCAGCTCAGCTCACTTAGACTCCTTACTGTCTAGGAGGAGCCTGAGACATCTCAAGTCTGGTAGGGGCATTGTTCCCATCCCTTGGGCAGGTTGTACATGTTCAGAGACAGTGGCTGGGTGAACTCACAGCCACTGCCAGCAGTGATCTGGCCAAGGTGATTGCTTTCGTGGTTTGTCTATGTAACCCAGATCATGACATGTCATTGACTGCCATTTCCATCCTGGACTGTGAAGTAAGTGACAAGCTGTGGCTGACTTTGGTGGGGTGGACCCTGGCTCCTTTTCCAAGATTTATGATAAACCAGTAAACCTTTGTTTTTGCTTGCCAAAGGAAGCCATACAATATTGAACCATAGAAAATGGAGCAGTCCTGTTCCACTTCACGTTTGTGTGTGGATTCTAGGCTAGTGATACAAAGAGTTTTCTGAGCAGACACGAGTTTTATTCCTTTAAACTATGTTGGGCAACAAAGAGTCAATTACCTCTTTAGTGGTGGCGTCTTCTGTGAAGCTACTTCTGAAACACATTACAGGTAGGTGGGGTTGGAAAGGAGCCGGTCCCTCATATGTGACAGTTCTCCCAAGGGCATTGGCCAGGGCAAGGGAGAGTATCCTGGACATAGTAGGATTACAGTGTCTCTGCTGAACCTGATCCCAGGGGCCATACTGTTCATCCTTTATTATTGCTATCTACAGTCATGGAAGTCAACAAGAGGGACATAGTCTTCCTGGTGGATGGTTCCTCCAGCCTGGGGCCATCCAACTTCAATGCCATCCGAGACTTCGTTACCAGAGTCATCCAGAGGTTGGAAATTGGACAGGACCTGGTTCAGGTATCAGTGGCTCAGTATGCAGACACTGTCAAGCCTGAGTTCTATTTAAATTCCTATACCAACAAAAGGGATGCCATAACTGCTGTACGGAAGATGAGGGCCCTGAATGGCTCAGCCCTGTACACGGGATCTTCTCTGGACTTTGTTCGAAACAACCTCTTCACTAGCTCAGCCGGCCATAGGGCCGCTGAGGGGGTTCCTAAGCTCCTGGTGCTGATCACAGGCGGTAAGTCCCTCGATGAAGTCAGCCAGCCTGCCCAGGAGCTGAAGAGAGGCAGCATCATGGCCTTGGCCGTTGGCAGCAAGGCCGCCGATGAGGATGAGCTGAAAGAGATCGCTTTCGACTCCTCCCTGGTCTTCATTCCCGCTGAGTTCCGCCCTGCTCCCTTGCAAAACATGCTGCCCAGCCTGATGGCACCTCTCAGGACTCTCACTGGAACCACGGAAGGTATGGCGGCTGTGGATTACACAGGCAGGAGGGGGCTGGTAGGCAGAAACTTTGAGAAATACCCGCTGGAATACTGTTTAGCCGACAGACTGCTGTTTTGTGTTGAGAACAACCATTTAGTTCTCCTGCAGGGTTGAAACAGTAGAGTTGAAAATGTCCCTCTGCACATGCATGTGATTTTAAACTGTAGCATCACAGGGTCACCTGCCTGTACAGCTTTTGGCCACAGAAGTCACTCTCAGTTCTTTGATGGACATCCCTTCTATTTTTATTAGTGACTCTTTCCAGGAACCTCCCCTCAGCCCAGGACTTTCCTTTCCCAAGCTGACAGGATCTCTACTCACAGATGATGTAGTACCCTCAGCTCTTAGCCCCTGTTTTCGCCCTGTATAAGGGAGCCTCTTAAACAGGAAAACATGCTGATAGATGGGTGTGAAGACCCAGCCCGTGGTCCTTCAGCTCCCTCACTTAATATGATGGACAGTGCAGAGTTATTTCTAGAGACACTGAAGCGCTCAGTCTGTGAACTGGGTAAATGCAAACCTTCATCCTCAGTGAAGAGAAGATGAATATCCTGGAATCCAGCTTTCCCCTCTCACAGACCATCACACAGAAGGGCTGTACAGTGCATGAACCTACTGCATGGGTGCCTGCTTGCTCCTCAGACCATCTGTTCTTGAGAGCCCTCAAATTCTCTCTCTCTCTCTCTCTCTCTCTCTCTCTCTCTCTCTCCCACTCTTTTATAGCCAAAGTTAAATGCATGAACATAGGATCCAGTTAGTCTGAATTACAATGGGGCATGGGAGGGTAGTAAGTCTATGTATCCTTCAGTGTCCATAGGAGATAGGCCAATTCCCTCCATCTGTGAATACAGAAATCCACAGATGCTCAAGTCCCTTCTTTAAGATGGTACAAGTGCCCAAATGTAATTTGTATATATCCTCCTATATATACTGTAGCAAATGCAAGGCTAGCATTGTAGCCAATTATATAGGAAGTACTGAGAAGGGACAAATATGATTTTTTTCCCAAATATTTTGAGCAATGGTTGAATCCCTAGATATGGGACCCACAGATAAGCTTTTCTTCATGGCCAAACACAGGATACAATCTCTTCGTCACCCAACTTCTCTGCGACAAGACACATGACAAAATCAAACTAGTGGAGGAAGGCTGGTTCTGGCTCACAGCCTGAGGATGCTGTCTGCAGTGGTGGGGGAGTCCTGGGAGCAGGAGCTTGAGGTAGCTGGTCATATTTGTAGTCACAAAGCAGAGAGAGACAGATGCTGGCACCCAGCTGGGACGTTCTCCTTCTTCCTCTCGCCCAGGAAGGACCCCAGCTCACAGAAAGATGGCATCTCCATTTAGGGTGGATCTTCCCACCTCAATAGCTCAATCTAGAAACTCCCTTATAGAATACACGGAGGCCTGTCTCTTAGGTGATTTTAGATTCTGTCTAAGTTGACATCTATTTTAACTATCTATGGTGCTACCAAACCCATGGTGCTGCCACATCTCCTTGGAGGCTTTCTCCTGGGTACCCTATTACTTGGTACTGAAATGACCCCTAATCAGAAAGGAGGATAGGGGGATGAAGACTCCAGTTGTAGGACCACATCCTTTGATTGGCAGACATCCTTTGATTTAATCTTTGATTAGAGAAGCTGTGTTCCAAGGTCCATGTGGGCTGATGTTTCTTGAGTTTTGGGGTAGAAAGATCCCTCTATGTGCACCCAGGTGAGTCCCAGAGGGTCCAGCCAGCATAGGCGAGCATCCTGTGACTGGATCTCTGGAGACAATGAGCAACAGAAGGGCCAGCACCCTGTGGACTTCAGTTCCAGGGAGGAAACACTGTTTTAGGACTCTTCTAGTGATGTTGGTTGTAAACATTCTAACTCTAGCACTTTGTCTGTCTGTGAGCCATCTCGGTTTTGTACACTTGGCTATCAGTGTGCCTCACAAACTCCAGCCACTGCAAGGGGAAAATATGCAGCCGCTTGCCATATTTTACCAGATGACCCGCTCTGCCACGTTGACTACCTCTGTGTTCTGAGTGTGCCATGTGTGCCCATGAGGGCACACATGGGAAGCCCTCTCAGGGGCATGTCTCACTGTGTTTTCTGTGCTTCACTGCAGTTCACGTAAACAAACGGGATATCATCTTCCTTTTGGATGGCTCCGACAACGTTGGGAAAAACAATTTCCCTTATGTGCGTGACTTTGTAACCAACCTAGTTAACAGCCTCGATGTTGGAAGTGACAATATCCGTGTTGGCTTGGTGCAGTTTAGTGACACTCCGGTCACGGAGTTCTCTCTAGACACTTACCAGACCAAGTCCGAGCTGCTCGCTCACCTGAGGCGCTTGCAGCTCAAGGGGGGCTCCGGCTTGAACGCAGGCTCTGCCTTGAGCTATATCCATGCCAATCACTTCACGGAGGCAGGAGGCAGCAGGACTCGTGAACACGTGCCTCAGCTGCTGCTCCTGCTCATGGCCGGGCCCTCTGAGGATGCCTATTTGCAAGCTGCCAATGCCCTGGTGCGCTCAGGCGTGCTGACCTTCTGTGTGGGGACCAATCGGGCGGATAAGGCTGAGTTAGAGCATATTGCTTTTAATCCCAGCCTGGTATACCTCATGGACGATTTCCGCTCCCTGCCATCTTTGCCTCAACAGCTGATTCAGCCCCTAACCACATATGTTAGTGGAGGTGTACAGGAAGTTCCACTATCCCAGCCAGGTAAACCTCCCAGCAGTGTGGGCCCCTTTCCTTCTCCAGATGCCTCTCTGGCAGCAGTAGCCAAAGGCACCTCAGAGCCTGTGACTTGTGGAAGAATGGTGGGTTCATTTGGGCTGGGACTGGTTAAAGACAGTGTGTTGGCAAATGTAGACCCTAAGTGTAGAACATTCAGCTATGCCCTGTTCATGATGATGTCTCACATTTACTGAGAAGATGAACAAGGTGGACATTCTAGAGTTCATAAGGGAGAGGGGGCAGGGGAAGGGAAGGGAAGGGGAAAAAGAAGGAAGGAGACAGAAAAATTGATGATGATTTGTTACATGACTATGTATTGGCATCCTTTAAAGCTCGAAATCTTCCTTTATTCAGACTCGGCCATGTTTAAAAAGCACCTGAATACAACAAAGAGTCTGTGTCGCTACTTCTGTGGCAGGTGGTTACTATTATGTCCCTTAGTGGTGGATACACAAGACCTACCAGTCAGATGGGTAGCAAGCCTGAGCCAATGGCTATCTCACCGAAGTAGTTCTCAGAACTGTTTGAGATATTTACATGATGGTGTGCCCCCTGCCCCCTTGCTGTCACCTGTGTTTTCTACAGTCCAGTTTTGGTAAATTGGAAATGTTTGTAGAGGTTTTAACTTTCCACCTCCCAAAGCACCGGCAGGTATTATTTTGAGTCTTAACTCTTGACCTTACAGGTTCAGAGGTTCAGTCTATTATCATCAAGACAGGAGAATGGCAGCGCCCAGACAGGCATGGTGCAGGAGGAGCAGAGAGTTCAACATCTTGTTCCAAATGCAAACAGACAACTGGCTTCTAAGCAGCTAGGATGAGGGTCTTAAAGCTCATGCCCACAGTGACACACTTCCTCCAACAAGGCCACACCTACATCAACAAGAACACACTTCCAAATAGTGCCACTCCCTGGGCTAAGCATATTCTAACCACCACACACATCAACCCAGATGTCAGTGGGAAGTTAGTCTGTAACTGGTCTCTGTCACATGAGATAGAAGACAGTCTTTAGGGAGAAGTATAGAAAGGAATGGTTTTGATGATTTTATTTATAACAACAAGAAAACGTTGTCTATTCTCAGTGGTTTAACCTGCTGCAAGAACAGGGTGGGCAGGCTTTCTGGCTACTTGCTTTGTCAAGAATGTCTGGTGGCAGGCTGTTAGAATGACCAGGCCAATCCCATTCCTTTGCAAATTTGTGCTGCTCTGGAACAGCAGAGGCCATTGGCAGGGCTTTGTTCCCCTCCCTTGCTGGTACGGTGATGTCATAAGAATCAGGCGAACTCTCACATCGTGGCAGTACGAGGCAGAATGTACTTGATGTCAGGGTCTCTTCGCTTACTGTGTCCATCTGTTTTCCTCGTAGAGAGCAAGCGGGACATTCTTTTCCTCTTTGACGGCTCAGTCAATGTCTTGGGTCAGTTCCCTGCTGTCAGAGACTTTCTCTACAGGATCATTGAGGAACTTGATGTGAAGCCGGATGGGACCCGGGTAGCAATAGCTCAGTTCAGTGATGACGTCAGGCTGGAGTCCCGCTTCAGTGAGCACCAGACGAAAGCTGAAATCCTTAATCTCGTGAAGAAGATGAAGCTAAAAACAGGCAAAGCCCTCAACCTGGGCTACGCCCTGGACTACGCGCTTAGGAACATCTTTGTGAGGTCGGCTGGCAGCCGCATCGAGGATAACGTGCAGCAGTTCCTGGTGCTGCTGGTTGCTGGAAGGTCGTCAGATGCTGTGGCCGGGCCTGCAAGCTCCCTGAAGCAGAGAGGAGTGGTACCTTTCATCTTTCAAGCCAAGAACGCCAACCCCAGTGAGCTGGAGCAGATTGTGCTGTCGCCTGCATTCATCCTGGCTGCAGAGTCACTCCCTAAGATCGGAGACCTCCAATCACAGATTGTGAGCCTTCTGAAAGCAGAACAGGGTTCAGGCCCTGTATCAGGTATGGTTCACCAAGCTGCCCCCCAAACCCCCTGCCCCCCAGCCCTGACCCCCTGCATCCCAGTCTCTAGTTTCAAATCTTTAGCAGAAGCTGCTGGCTCTAGGCTCTTAGATGAAACTCTTCTCCCAGAGCTTACATAGAATGTGGAAACTACAGGCTATTTCTAGGCGAACAAAAGAACAGAAGTATTCTCTGATTTTCTAACTTGTGTCTTGGAAGGATACTGGTGAATAAAGGCACTAGAACATTTCACAGTAAGATGCCTTATAGAGGTTTAGATACCAGTAGCTTTTGTCTTGAAAAAGTTCCTGTCTGATAATAAAGCCATACACCATGGCTATGCTTATCACTAAACAGCCTTCATTTGGACATAGTGTCAAGCGATGCACATTAAGTGGCTCTTACTAATGTAAGTCATGTATTTACATTCGTTAAAAACTAAAGATGCCAGAGAAGGCAGGTGAATTCGGGGCCACTATCTGCTGCTCCCAGTGCTGTGCGAGTCACCAGATGTTTCCCTTCAATTTCAGGTGAAAAGGATGTGGTGTTTCTCATTGATGGCTCTGAGGGTGTCCGCAGTGGCTTCCCCCTGCTAAAGGACTTTGTGCAGAGGGTTGTGGAGAGCTTGGATGTGGGTCCCGACCGTGTGCGTGTGGCACTGGTGCAGTACAGTGACCGGACCAGGCCGGAGTTCTACCTGAATTCCCACATGGACCAGCAGGGTGTCATCAGCGCCATCCGCAGGCTGACACTGCTGGGCGGCCCAACCCCCAACACAGGGGCGGCACTGGAGTTCGTGTTAAGGAACATTCTGACCAGTTCTACTGGGAGCAGGATAGCAGAAGGTGTTCCTCAGCTCCTGATTGTCCTCACAGCAGAGCCATCAGGGGATGACGTGCGAGGCCCTTCAGTAGTCCTGAAGCAGGGCGGGGCTGTGCCCATTGGCATTGGCATTGGGAATGCTGACATCTCTGAAATGCAGACCATCTCCTTCATCCCTGACTTTGCTGTGGCCATCCCCACCTTCCGGGAGCTTGGGACGATACAGCAGGTCATCTCTGAGAGGGTGATCCAGCTTAATCGTGAGGAGCTGAGCTCGTTGAAACCCATTTTGACGCCCTCAACAGGTGCAGGTGAGGGATTGGGAGTGGATTCTTTTAGTTAGCTACTTGCTTGCACTGTGTGGTACAAAGAAAGCACTTTCAGGCTTGTTTCCTCTGCCACATAGCATGTGTGGAAAAACTAGGAACATTTTTGTTTTGTTTTGTTTTGTTTTTGGCGATGTCAAGCAATAAAGTTAAGATTCATGTCTGTGGTCAACTTAAAGCATCCAAGAGGGCATGCACATGATGTAGATCCAGGCTCTACAGAGGGGCCTGAGGAGGACCTTTGATGAGTGTCCAACCTAAGTAGCAAGCAGTGGCCTCCTGTTGCCTGGAGGAACTTAATCACAGGTGCTCTGCCCTGACAAGAGGAATGGAGCCTCTGAAATGTTTTTATCTGTAGCACCCGTGTGTGACATTTGCTTGAAACTTGTTCATAAGTCTGAACAAGGTCTGAGCTCAGGAAAGAGACCAAGATGCTCTCACCCACAGTGCAAGCCGGCCCAGGGCTGTGCCTCCTTCCTGGACACTCAGGGCTGAAGGAGACAGACATCACTCAGTGTTTTCATGAGAGGGGACATGAGGGAGTAGGGCAAGGAAGGCAGGGAGTAATATACGTTAGAGAAAGTCAGAGGCAGGATTTGTACAGTGGATTTGCACACCCTTGAGGGGTCAGCTTCCCCCTGGTGTTCGGGAGTGAGCAGTATGCTCTTTATACTTACATGGAGTGACTTAGGATGTTCACACTCACGTACATTTGCGGGGGAAGTCTCTGTCTCTCTGTCCCTGTCTCTCTCTGTGTGTGTCTGTCACTCTCTCTCTCTCTCTCTCTCTCTCTCTCTCTCTCTCTCTGACATAGAGGACCACAGCCATTCCCAAACCCCGTTGCACCACAGGAGTGTCTGTTATGATGCACCTCACGGCCTAGGGCTCCTGTATGTGTGGGTGCATGTGTGCATGCTCACAGAACCCCCTTCTTGTGAATCCAGACATATGCTTCCACAGTGCTTGCTTCCATTCACTCTCCCACACATCACACGTCAGAGCGGCCACTCGGTGCACACTCCCCTCCTCCTTCCCATCAAGCTCCCTCCACCCTCATCTCCCCGTGCCTTGCTGCAGACCTGAGTTCCACTTCCTAGAGAACGTTCAGAAGCTTCGCTGGGTCCCTTCTGGTGATGGTTTATCTTCTCAGAGCGTTCTCTTCTTCTCTTCTCTTCTCTTCTCTTCTCTTCTCTTCTCTTCTCTTCCCTTCCCTTCCCTTCCCCTTCCCCTTCCCCTTCCCCTTCCCCTTCCCCTTCCCCTTCCCCTTCCCCTTCCCCTTCCCCTTCCCCTTCCCCTTCCCCTTCCCCTTCCCCTTCCCCTTCCCCTTCCCCTTCCCCTTCCCCTTTCTTTCTTTCTTTCTTTCTTTCTTTCTTTCTTTCTTTCTTTCTTTCTTTCTTTCTTTCTTTCTTCTTTTCTTTTCTTTCTCCTGGGAGGGCCTGTCTCTACTTCTGCCCTTCCCTTTGAACTTGCTCAGCACACCCTCTTCATGTCTCATTTGCCCTGTCCCCGTCATTCCTGTTCCATTCTCCCCTGTTCTGGATGATTCGTCTCGTGATAAGTGTGCATTGCTCAGACCGGGTCTCTCAGTGCCCTACAGAAGAGCCTGCACCACTTACATGTGCTCTGCTCAGAGTCTCTCCTTCCGTGCAATTCATTGCTCACCCTTCCTCAGAAAGTGCTTTCTCCAGAGTCCCGTGGCTGTCTCTGGACAGTGCTGAGCCAGTGGGCAGTTCCTGCCATAGTTGATACCTGCTTCCTAAAACATCATCGCCAGTCTGATGTAGGCACAACTCTTTGGTTTCTCCATCCCTTGGGCTCACCTTTCTATGCCTCTTGCTGGTTCTTCTTTTGTCTGGTGCTCAGATGTGGAAATACACAAGACTTGCTTCTTTGCTTGATGTTTTCCCTATAGCGTCTGATACTAGAATCTCTCACTTATGGGACACAGATCCGATGACAGACTAGGAAGTGGTTCAAGGGTGACTGGGGTCTGGCACCCTTGAAGCTGAAGCTATGGTCATGTCTGCTTTTCAGGTGTTGGCAGCAAGAAAGATGTGGTCTTTCTCATCGATGGATCCCGAAATGCTGGCCCTGAGTTCCAGTACATCCGTACCCTGATTGAGAGGATAGTCGAGTACCTGGACATAGGCTTTGACACCACCCGGGTAGCCGTCATCCAGTTCAGTGAGGACTCCAAGATGGAGTTTCCTCTGAATGCCCACTTCAGCAAGGATGAAGTACAGAACGCTGTGCGCAGGCTGCGGCCCAAGGGTGGGAGTCAGGTCTACATCGGAAATGCCCTGGAGTACGTGCTGAAGAACATCTTCCAGAGGCCACTGGGGAGCCGGATAGAAGAGGGCGTTCCGCAGTTCCTAGTCCTCATTTCGTCTGGAAAGTCTGATGATGAGGTGGACGACTCAGCCGTGGAACTCAAGCAGTTCGGTGTGGCCCCTCTCACCATAGCCAGACACACAGACCAAGAGGAGCTGGTGAAGATCTCCCTAAGTCCTGAGTACGTGTACTCCGTGAGCACCTTCAGGGAGCTGCCCAGACTGGAGCAGAAGCTGCTGACGCCCATCACCACTCTAACCTCACAGCAGATCCATCAGATCCTGGCCAGTACCCGATATCCCCCTTCAGGTAAAAACCATGGAGGTGGGGCTGCTTGCAGAGGCGGTGGCGGTGGGGGTAGGGGTGGGGGTGGGGTGGGTGCTTGCTGACTTGTGTGCGCATGCATGCATGCCCCCCCTCTCTGTGTGCTAACGTTTTAGCACTAGTATATATTGTAGGCTGAGCACATCTCCCCATATTATTATTTACCCTTTCTTCCTCTTCTTTGCTTTTCTAGATAGGTGGTTCTCAACCTTCCTAATGCAGTGACCCTTTAATATAGTTTCCCACGCTGTGGTAGTCCCCCAACTATACAGTTATTTTCTTTGCTATTTCATACCTGTAATGTTGCTACCATTATGAATAATAATGCAAATATCTGTGTTTTCTGATGGTCTTGAGCAACCCCCGTGAAAGGGTCATTCAAACCCTCAAAGGGGCCATGATTGAGCAGCATTGTTCTAGACCAGTTAACTTTGATCTTTTGTGTCATATAGACCTCTATGGCTTTATGTATCTTTATAAACTCTAGAAACCACAAGTAGGAGAAGATAGTCCTTCTGAGACTGGTGTGACTCCCTGAACATTAACTCTCAGGTGCATCCACTTCCCTGAAAACAATGTCACTTTGTTCTTCACGGCTGAAAAAGAGTTCCATTGTGTGTGTGTGTGTGTGTGTGTGTGTGTGTGTGTGTGTAAACCACGTTTTCTTGAGATTCTTACCCCAGCCACAATGACCATTAAAAAAAAAAAAGAATAGCAAATGCTGGTGAAGTGTGGACAAAACGGTGCGCTCCTGTGTGCCTGGTGGGAGTGTAAGCTGGTTTAGCCACAATGGAGACCTTTATGGAGGTTTCTCAAAAGACTGGGGAGAAGTCTCCATACAATCTGGATACCCCACTTCTGAGTACTTATTTGAAAGACTCCAGATCAACACACCAGAGTGCGTACTTCAGCACTCTGTGTAACAGTGAGCAAATGGGCCAACCCAAGTGTTCAGTGACGGAGGAATAGAAAGGAAGATGTGTGTGTCTCCTGCACTAGTTTTGATATAAAATAAACCAGGCTCAATGAGCCCTGTAATAATGTGTCTTAGCTTGCTTCATTTTTGCTGTGCTAAACACTGGACCAAAAGCACCTTGGAAAGAAAAGATTATTTTTATTTGGCTTATATGTCCTGACCTCAGTTGACCATTGAGAGAAATCAGGGTAGGAGCTCAAGCAGGAGCAGAGACAAGAGCCATGAAGGAATGCTGCTTGCTGATTTGCTCGCCATGGCTTGCTTGGCTTGCTTTCTTATACCACCCAGGACAAATTGCCTAGGTGTAGAACCACCCACAGTGGGCTTGGTCCTCTCGCATTGATCATTAAATTGAGAAAATGCTCCCACAGGCTTGCTCAGAGGCCAGCCTTCCCTCTTTTCAGAGTGGTTCTAGTTTATGTCAAAAGCCAACCAGCACATAAAAGAATTAAGAGTGGAGAGTCCTTCTTTGCTTTCATGAAGTCTCCCCTACCAGCCCAAGAATACCAGGATACACTGTTAATTAGGTGGATTTTTTTCTGTCAGTGAAGAGCAGGGAGATGGGGGCTGGTGCTGAAAGGCATAAAGGGTTTGAGCTTGTATTAGAGAATACTGTGAAAGCCTCAAGGCAGGGGTTCCTTGGCCAGGATCTGGGGTTTCATAGAAGTCTGAGGTAATTCTGCATGTGGCCATTGCCATCAGTCTTGTCTGGAAGGAGGAAGACCTTGGGAAAGACTGGAAATGTGTAACTGTCAATCCTGCTCACCAGAACAGGGGCTGTGGGTCATCCTTGGGGTTTTAGACAACACTATTTGTATTTAGACATAGTTGGTGGGTGGAGTGTTCTTATCTTTATCTAATCCCATCATAGTGAGAGTCTGCCTGATGCTGAAGTCTTGGGGTGGGGTGTGCTCAGCAGGAGATCCTAAGGTTGTGACTCAGCTCAGCTCCCCAGCTTTCCTCTTCCTCAGTGATGGCTGCATCTCGTAATCAGCTCAACACTTCACTTTGGAGTATTGCACTGTGAAAGCCAGGAGTCAAAGCAAATAACAGGTCAAAATTCACCAAGGCCACCTATTAGTTTAGTTTAACTCCAACAGGATTCTCCAACAGGAGAATGTGGCTCGTCTCTCCCAAGATATTCTGGTTAATTTTATACAAGTTAAATCTCTTTAATTCAAAATGCTAGGAGCCAGAATTGCTTCAGATTTTGGATTCATTTCTATCTTAGAATATTTGCATATTCATAACGAGCTAATGTGGGCCTGGGGCATGAAATTACTTCTGTTTCTTATAGACCTAGTGTAACAGTCTGCAGGTAATTTTGTGAAACAAAACAAAACAAAACACCTCAGGATAAAGTAAAAAATTCCCAGTCTTGAGTTTTCCACCAGTTAAAAACCATGTCATGTGGAAAAAGAAAATTTGATAGTAAAAAGAAAAAAAATTAATAATTGCTATGGATTCTCTAAAATACAATTTAACAAGAACCAAGTTATGTAAGAAAGCCAATATCTGGGGGCAGTTAACATGACTCTTGGCATACAGCATTGCATTGTGGGAACCCTTTCCCCCATGGATGAAGGGAGGACAGCAACAAACGCTGGAGAGCCACATGGGGTTCATCTTAGAGCTGGGCATGGCAGCCAAGCGAGGGCAGTCGTCTTTCTCTTTTCCTATGATGAAGAGGGTGGCCCCAGCGATCCCAGTCTCTCTGGTGATTCATAACCCCGTGGCTATGGTAATATTGGATTAGTTTCTCAACACTCTCCACAAGTTTTAAATTAGTAGTAATCCAGGCCTCAAGGCCAAAACCAAAGGAAAAAAAAAGTTATCTTAGAGAAAGTTTTGGATTACTTAAAATATTTGAAGTAGTTATTAGCTGCATTTCAAATACCAATTTTTTGTTTAATGTGTGTGTGTGTGTGTGTGTGTGTGTGTGTGTGTGTGTGTGTTTATACCAGAGAACAACTCTTAAGAGTGATTTCTCTTCTTTTCTGGGATCTGAGTATTGAACTCAGACCATCAGGTATGTTGCTAAGTACCACCAACCTGGAAAACCCAACTTTTAACAACTAACTGACAAAAGCCCAACACATGTGTTGGAATATCACTTCAGTGTTGGGTCACCACGGGTGCCACAAACACAAGTCCCAGAAGCCGATGTAATGGGAGTCAGAGCAGGGCTGCTCAGGAACTAAACTCCATTCTCTCTTTTGTCCACAGTGGTTGAAAGCGATGCGGCTGACATCGTCTTTCTGATTGACAGCTCTGATGCCGTCAAGCCCGATGGCATCGCTCATATCCGAGACTTTGTCAGCAGGATCGTTCGCAGACTCAACATTGGTCCCAGTAAAGTGAGGATTGGGGTCGTGCAGTTTAGCAATGATGTCTTCCCTGAGTTCTACCTGAAGACCCACAAGTCCCAGAGCAGTGTGCTTGAAGCCATACGGCGTCTGAGGTTCAAAGGAGGGTCTCCCCTAAACACTGGCAGAGCCCTGGAGTTTGTGGCAAGAAACCTCTTCGTGAAGTCTGCTGGGAGCCGGATAGAAGATGGGGTCCCTCAACACCTGGTCTTATTCCTGGGTGGGAAGTCTCAGGACGATGTGGCCAGGCATGCCCAAGTCATAAGCTCATCGGGGATTGTGAGCTTAGGAATAGGAGATCGGAACATTGATAGGACGGACTTGCAAACCATCACCAATGACCCCAGGCTGGTCTTCACAGTTCGGGAATTCAGAGAGCTGCCCAACATAGAAGAGAGGGTCATGCTTTCCTTTGGACCCTCTGGGGCTACTCCTCAGCCTCCTGGGGTAGATTTACCTTCTCCTTCCCGGCCAGGTAGGAGCCATTTGACGCACAGTTCTCGAATGTGGTGTCAACTGTTTGGAATGAAACAGTAATCCCTTTCTTTGCAATAATTCTCTTCTCTCGAGGTTGTGTCTGCAGATATTAGAAACCAAATACTGGGGGATATAGTTCATTTGAAATTGTAGAGGGAAGCATGTCCCCCAACGTGTAAGGTCATCAAGCCTTCAATTTTCCTGAGGTTAACTGTTGGGTCACTGAAAGGCTTGAGGTAGCTGTCTCGGGGTATCACATTCATTGGCTAGAGCCAGTCAGTCTGTGCACCACTGGACATGCCTTGGAGTCAGGTGACTCACCCTTGTGGTGAGTTACATATTGTGGTCAAGGCACACTTTATTCTTTGGACTGGTATGGCCACCAGGATTGTCCCAGTTACAACAGCCTCTCCATGTTTCCAATTTTCACCTATGAGACTCTAATCCCAGGCCCTCCAACTCCCCCTGCCCCCTTTCCTTGCTCCTCTGGGTGACGCTCATTCAGACACTCATGCATTCAAACAGCGCTGGCTTTTCTGAAGGATCCACAGTCCCTCTTTGTTCTTTAACTGCCACTTCAGAGTTAGGCGGCACATCTTGCATCCCTCACACTGTCCCCAATCTCCCACAGTGGTCTAGTCTTGATTAACTGACTAGAACTGGAAAGTGGCTGGCTTCCTCTTGCTACAATCCGGGGTGTCTCCCATGCTATAGTAGTTCTCCTCCAGCCCTTCCTTGCTCTGCCCTTAATTCGTCTTTCCTCATTCCTGCTAGAGGATATCTTTTACTTTTTGACCAAAAAGGTAAGGTTCAGTGACATTTTTCTGAAACACCTGAGATCACAGGTTCGTAGTGGAGACATTAGTTACTTGGATTTGCATTGTATGTATTCATATTTTTTTGGAGGCCTGGACTCTCCTCATTTTCCTTGTGATTCCCTTGTAGAGAAGAAGAAGGCCGACATTGTGTTCCTGCTGGATGGTTCCATCAATTTTAGGAGGGACAGTTTCCAGGAAGTGCTCCGTTTTGCATCTGAAATCGTGGACACGGTCTATGAAGACGGAGATTCCATCAGAGTGGGACTGGTCCAGTACAACTCAGACCCCACGGATGAATTCTTCCTGAGGGACTTTTCTACCAAAAGGCAGATTATCGATGCCATCAACAAAGTCGTCTATAAAGGAGGGAGGCATGCCAACACCAGGGTGGGCATCGAGCACCTGCTGCGGAATCACTTTGTGCCGGAGGCTGGTAGCCGCCTGGATGAGCGGGTTCCTCAGATCGCCTTCGTGATCACCGGAGGGAAGTCAGTGGAGGATGCTCAGGATGTGAGCCTGGCTCTCACCCAGAAAGGTGTCAAGGTGTTTGCCGTTGGCGTGAGGAACATCGACTCTGAGGAGGTGGGCAAGATAGCCTCCAACAGTGCCACAGCCTTCCGGGTGGGCAGCGTGCAGGAACTGTCCGAACTGAGTGAGACAGTGCTCGAGACTCTGCATGATGCAATGCATGAGACCCTCTGCCCTGGTGTGACCGATGTCTCCAAAGGTAATTGTCGCACGCACAGCTTCCCTCTTCCTGCTGATGCTGAGAGCCGCCTTAGTGCCGCTCTGAGGGTTCCTCAGCCTTGTGGTTGCTTTGAACATTTATTTGTGTCCTTAGTATTCATAAGAGTCAAAGTCTTATAAGCTTTACTTTTTTCTCCCACTATTTGATTCCCCAGATAGTTTAGACTCTTATCTTTAAAAGCATATTTTTGAGACATAGTCTATTTTGGAGCCTAGACTGACCTGGAATTCATGAAATTCCTGAATAGGCTGGTGCTGGGAGTATAGATAAGCCTCTCAATATGTTTATTGGGTCGGTTGCTTGGATTGGGGTATTTGTGTTCTGAAAGTACTTTCAGTTTTAAACACCAACTTGAGTAAATACCAGATGTACACTATTTGCCCAAATAACTAACCCCCTCCAAAAGGAGCAAACATGTTGAAATAGCCCACAGCTTTGGATCCTGGCAGAGTCAGATCTTGCTTCTCTGGGCTCCCACGTGGGAGATCTCATTTTGCTCTCTACCTGCCCCTCTCTTCACTAGCCTGCAATCTGGAAGTCATTCTGGGGTTTGATGGATCTCGAGATCAGAATGTGTTTGTGAGTCAGAAGGGCCTTGAGTCCAAGGTGGACATCATCTTGAACAGAATCAGCCAGATACAAAGGATCAGCTGCAGTGGCAACCAGCTGCCCACTGTGAGGGTATCCGTGATGGCGAACACGCCCTCTGGGCCAGTGGAGGCCTTTGACTTTGCCGAGTATCAGCCGGAGCTGTTTGAGAAGTTTCGCAACATGCGCAGTCAGCGCCCATACGTCCTCACAGCTGACACGCTGAAGTTGTACCAGAACAAGTTCAGGCAGTCGTCGCCTGATACTGTGAAGGTAAGCAGGCCAGGGCCAGGAGTCCCGTGCAGTGCTCTGAGCTTCTCTGCCTTCTTAGAGTCTGTCCTGAGTGATTAGTGTTCATCACAGTGGGTGGGCCAGGGTTGTTAGCACCTGACTTCAAGGAGAGTTACTTTGCTAAGGACTGGCCATAATTTTATATATCTTCTTCTTCTTATTATTAGCTTCTCCTTAGCCTTCCCCACCCCAACAAAACACAAACCACACTACACATATCTCCATACTGCCCCCCACGAAACATATACACTCATCATATAGCACAAATACATAACAGACACACACATATACACACATCACGCTACACTATACATACATAAGACATACACACTCACCACAATGCACATATACATAACATACACATATATGCACACACCATACTGCACATATATAAAACAGACACATTTATCACAGTGCACACACACACACACACACACACACACACACACACATTCTGTTATATTATGTGCACTCTGTATTTTTTTATACTTACGCTGCCAAACAAAACACCACAGGCACGGTGCCTTAAACCACAAGGGTTTCTTTCTCCCAGTGCTGGAAGCTGGGAGACCAACCTCGAGTAAGGCCTGGGCAGGGCAGCTTAGCTCTGAAGCCTGGCTGCCTGACTTGTAAATGTCAGCCTTCTCCTTGGGTCCTCACATGGTCATCCCTTTGGCTGCTAGTGGCTCAGTCATCTTCTCCCAGGAGGTCACCTGTTGGACTAGTTTAGGGGCCACTCAGATCTCACACAGCTTGGCTGCTTAAGGTCCTGCCTGCAAGTGCAGCCATCTAAGGCACTGGAAGTCAGTTTTTGAGGGAACACAGGCCATCCTAGGACACACATGCATACATACACATGTACACACTCACACACGCAGACACAATTTCTAGAAACTGTATCTCATAAGGATGAGAATACAATAAACTACTTTTCTTGTCATTGTTGCTTGTAGTTTTGAAATATCAAACAAACACAGATGTACATTCCTTTATGTTCCACACTGCCCTGGCCTTGGTCTCCATTCTCCTCAGCTGTAGAGGAGGGATTTGAACCTTCCAACTGTCTATCATGCTCCCTAGCAATATGGATGGGATTTGACTCCTCTGTTGCTTACAGGTAGTCATTCACTTCACGGATGGAGCAGATGGAGACATGGCTGACTTATACAGAGCATCTGAGGAACTCCGGCAAGCAGGTAGGTCCCAGGCTCCCTCCGTGTGAGAAGCCCCTCCTGACCGCCCGAGGCGGACTGGCCACTGTACTGAGAGAGATCCATCAATGCAATCCTGAGGGGTGGACCATCAGAAGCTCTTGTCCTGCTATCTTGGCCCTTCTTTCCCTGCTTGGGTTGTGACATAAGGGTACTGAAGCTACTTCTGAGCCAGGAACAGCTTTCGTGCCAGGCCAGCTTCAGACACTCTGATCAGGGGGAACACCCAAAATGCACGAGGCTTTTGCAAAAGAGTTCAAGTGTTAGTTCATTCAAGGCCGTCACAGACACTAGGGATGAGCTGAGCAGAAAGTCATCACACCATCAGTTAGCAATGATCACAGCTTAGTATACAGGCCACTAAATTAATATAATGCAACCAGTGTTGATCACTTAACATGCACATAATTAATATAAAATAAATCATGCAAGCACTTTTCAAGCAGACTTGCCAATGGCTACATGAGCAGCCTTACGTGTGTACATGAGCTTTGGAACATCCCAGTGCCGATTACCAAACAGTTGCCAATGCCAAAGGCTCTAGAGCCAAGGTTCTCAACCTGTGGGTCACGATCCCTCTGAGGGCACTAAGAACCCCTTTCATAGGGGTAGCACATATCAGATTCTTGGCATATCAGATTTTTACATTATGATTCATAACAGCAAGATTACAGTTATGAGGTGGCAACAAAATTAATTTGATGACTGAGGGTCACAGCAACATGAAGAACCATATTAAAGGGTTGCAGCATTAGGAAGGTTGAGAGCCACTGCTAAGAAGTTAAGGAAGCAGAACTATCCAAGCACATTATCTTTAAATAAGACTTATTTATCTATCTGTTCATCTGTCTGTCTGTCTGTCTGTCTGTCTATCTGTCTGTCTATTGTGTGTGTGTGTGTGTGTGTGTGTGTGTGTGTATGTATGTGTGTGTGTGTGTATACCAAGTGTGTTCAGGTGTCCTCAGAGGCTGAGGAGAGCATTGGATCTCTTGGGACTAGAGATACAGACAGTCGTGAGCTACCCATTGTGGGTGCTTGGAACGGAACCTGGGGCATTTTCCAGAGTAGAGCACAGACTTAGGCACTGGAGCCATCTCTCCAGACCCATCTAAGCGCATTCTATTTATTAGCTCATCCTTCCCCAAACAGCGGTGAGGACACTGCTGTGGCCTGACTTTAGATGTGTTAATGCTTCAGTTCTTCCCATGGCACACTTCCAGTCTGCAGGGTCAGAGGTGACGTGGTGTCACAGATGTCACTTCAGCTACTCAGAGGACTTTAGAATCCCAACTCTTCCACAAAGCAAATTGCTTTCATTAAACACATGTAAATTATAGCAAATAGTTAACTGTGAAATTTTCTCTAAAAAGAATGGTATAAAGGGCTGGGGATATACCTCGGATGTGGAAAGTGTGCATAGCATGCATACTTCATGTTCCCACTTTGGTGGTTTGATCCCTGGACCACCAAAAAGTGAGCAACATGGACCAGAGAGACGGTCAGTGGGGAAAGTCAACCACTGCCTAGCCTGTTAACATGAGTTCACTTTCCAAGGGTAGATGGAGAAACTAATTCCTGAAGGTTGTCCTCTGACTGCCCTGTGTGCACAAGACACTTGCATTCCCCTACCACAATGAAAAAATATAGCTGAACAACAACATTCCCCCCCCCCCAATCCCTGCTCCCCCAAATCACCTAACAGAGTAAAACCAGAGTCAGGAAAAAATGAAACCCAGCTCTCCAGTGCCTAGGTGAGGTACATTAAATGGTTCCTTTCTCACAGGTGCCCAAGCCCTGATCCTGGTGGGTCTTGAACGTGTGGCTAACCTGGAGCGGCTGATGCATCTGGAGTTCGGGCGGGGCTTCATGTATGACAGGCCCCTGAGGCTCAACCTGCTTGACTTAGACTATGAACTGGCAGAGCAGCTTGTGAGTCTTTGTATCTTTTAAAGAGTTTTACACACACACACACACACACACACACACACACACACACAGAGAGAGAGAGAGAGAGAGAGAGTTTGAAATTTTTGGCATCTCAAGACAGCAAAGCCAGATATCTTACTGGCCTGGTGACTGGGGGAAGGGCATATGGATTTATCACGGACTCCGTCAAGGCTTGCTTTATTGCTGTATGAGTCCTGAATATGCCATCTGCCTTTCTCCATGATGGAATAGAGAATATGCAGGGAAAGAGATGGAGCCAACTTCTAGGTGAAGTCCTCTCCCTGGCTCCCTTTCTGGGCTCTTCTCTTAGTGAGAGCCGTTGCCTCCTGGGATGGGGAGTTGGGTGGGAGTGTAGCCAGGGATTCTCAGATAGTGTGACTAAGGCTGTAGGAGTGGGAGGGAGTGCTGCCCTCTCTTCCTCTTTCTGTATTAAAAATTGGGGTGTTTTTATTGGGTAGAAGCAGCTTCAGGCTAGAACAGGGGAGAACGCACACAGTCAGCACTAATTCAGTGAATGGCACTGTGTTTGGGATGTGTAAGGTCAGGGGCTTGGCAAGGGAGGGATACAGAGGTGGCTGGTGACCCAGATTGTGGAGGTCCTGGCTCAGAGCCCAGGGCCCCACGTGCTGCCTACCCCTGGCTTCTCCAGGGACTCTCTCAGGCCAGTCCCGATTTCCACCATCCCAACTGTGGCTCAGAGAACCTCAAGGTGTAGATTTCTAATTTAGAATGCTCTTTGACCTCAGGTTGCTTCAATGTGTTGGTTGGATTTTATATTTGAGGTTTGGACATGAGGAGGTTGTCTTAGTTAGGGTTTCATTGCTGTGAAGAGACCCATGACCAAGGCAACTCTTATAAATGACAGCACTTCATGGGGGCTGGTTTACAGTTCAAGAAATTCAGTCCATTATCAGCAAGGCAGGGAAAATGGCAGTGTGCAGGCAGGCAGGCATGGTGCTGGAGAAGGAGCTGACAGTCCTACACGTTGGTCCACAGGCAGCAAGGAGGAGACTGTTACTGAGCAGAGCCTGAGCATAGGAGACCTCAAAGCCCACCCCCACAGAGACACACTTCCTCCAACAAGGCCACACCCACTCCAAGAAGACCACACCTCCTAATAGTGCCATTTTTCATGGGCCAAGCATTTAAACATGTGATTCTATGGGGACCATGCCTATTCAAACCACCATAGAGGTTATACTGAAAATCCAAGCCCTGAATGTCTGTATTAGAAACGTCTGGAAAATGAGCCTAGTCTAGGATAAGAATGACCATAGTTGATTTTTCTTTTCTCTTCCACCAATGACTTCCCACCCTATGGGAAGAGCTGAGTCCTCAGCTGTACCTGGCCTTTGAGGGAGTGGCATGAGGTAGCTCACTGCGGCAGATTAGGACTAATCCCAGACCCTTGGTGGTTCCCTGTTTTCTCTTTTTGATATTTATTTACTTTTTCCTTGGCAGGACAATATTGCTGAGAAAGCTTGCTGTGGGGTTCCATGCAAGTGCTCTGGAGAGAGGGGAGACAGAGGGCCCATTGGCAGCATTGGGCCAAAGGTATGGCAATGGTACTCTTCACACCACAGGTTAGACATGCAGCTCTGACACTATTTGGCTGGGTGACTAGACGGATATGAGAGAGTCAGAAGGACCCTGGCAATATTGCCAATTCTGGGCTCCAAGGTACTTCTCGCTGACCAATATCCCTAGTGTCTTACTGGTGATAGAGATGACCTGCTATGTTTCCCTCTTCCACTGGATGGGATGGTTTGCTCTTTAACATGTGGGTCTGTCATTCCACAAAACAATGTGAAAACCCGAGCATACCTAGGCAGCCTCACGATGTGGGTCAGTGGGACCCTTAGTGGTTACCTTAAAAGTGAGCCACAGCTCTCTGGGAAAAGAAAGAGCCTGAGCTATCCCAATGGGAAGATCATCACTGGATAGAGAGTGAGTGAGTGAGTGAGTGCCATGCTCAGCTCAGGGCAACGCCCACTGTCGAGCAAGGCACTGCTGTGATGCTTTATGCGAAACGCCATGACATGGGGACCCACATGTTTTATTTCAGGGTATCTCCGGGGAAGATGGCTACCGAGGCTACCCGGGAGACGAAGGCGGACCTGTGAGTAAAAGCTTCCCTGCCCCTCAAGTTTTTACTACCTCCTGTTCTTCCCATATGGGGACTGGATAGTGGAGTTTGTAGCCTGTCTGGTGGCCAGGGCGTTCTCATCAGGAGAAAGATTTTTCTCTTAACTTATGTAACTATTTTCCTTTCTTTCCCACACTAAGGACAGAGAGGTTCTTTGAATGTGACAAGTATGTGTGTGTGGAGTGTGTGGGGAGACTTGCTCTGTTTCAGAGTGGAGGAAGGTGAGGTATGGTGTGCCCCGTGCCCACTGCATGTCTGAGCAGAAGTCAGTGGTTTATGCACTGCTAGTCCCAGCTTTTGAGAGGCTGGGGCAGGAGGATGGTGAGCTGCTGAACTATTATGTAGCGAGACTCTGCTAATTCTGCGAGGCTCTGGGACCATAGGATAAGGCCCATCTCTGGGCTATGGGATGGAGGGGCTCCTGGGAGAATAAGCAAGGTCTTCAGGTGTCCAGACCAGATAAGGATGTCAGTGCTGACTCTGTTGCCATGGGACAGCTGGAAACCATGACAATACAGCGCAGTGGTCAAAGGAAAGAAAAGTACCCCCTGGACACTGCAACCATCCCAGAGTCTACTCTCCAGACTGTGAAGTTGTGAATTCTTGCTTAGACAGGAGCTGGGGGTGGGGGTGGGGGTGGTGAGGATGTTGGTACATGTAGCCTGTTTACAGTGAAGCCCTCTATGTGCTGCATGCTATTCTTTGAGAGAGAGAGAGAGAGAGAGAGAGAGAGAGAGAGAGAGAGAGAGAAGAGACACCAGACAGTGGATTCCAACCTGCAAAATGCCTGTGTTTTCTTTACAGGGTGAGCGAGGTCCACCTGGTGTGAATGGCACACAAGGTTTCCAGGGCTGTCCAGGCCAGAGGGGAGTGAAGGTATGGTATGGATTCATGTGTAGGGGAGTCAGCACAGAGCATGCTGGGAGGATATGAGTTCTCCAAGTGCCTTGGGGAGGGAGGGTAGCAAGCTGGGGGATGCTTGATGCTTGATGCTCTGGGGGATGAAGATCCCCAGAGCCCAGTAGCCAGGGTCTCTCGACGAAGGTAGCTCTGCACTGGGTGGTTCAGGAGTCCAGAGCACAGACTATCACTGGAAAGGAGTCTGGGTGGAGACATAGTTTCCTGTGGAAACATTTAGCAGCCAGGAGTCAGTCGTGAAGTGCAAGGTTCTGGCCAGGCCCTGGGAGGAGTTGGGGAAAGAACTGCGCGGGATTCCAGGGTCCGCTCCTTGCTGACTCGGAGAACAGGGCTGAGAAGGGAAGGGCCAGCCCACTGCAAGTTATGAAACTGGCCTTCTGTCTTTGGAGTTGCCTCTCCCTCCCAGGGAGAAAGACCACCCAAGTGTTCACCTCTAGGCAAATTCACTTAATAACACACCAGCTGGCAGTGAGAGAGGAGGCAAGCCAGAGTGTATGTTTAATGTATAGATCCTCAGAACTGGGGATCCTCAGACACAGGTGAAGGGGCATCCCTTGGCCTCTGTCCCGAGGAACAGGCTCTATATCACTCATGTTTCTGCTGTCCTCTTACCTTCCAGGGTTCTCGAGGATTCCCAGGAGAGAAGGTACTAAAATGTTTGTTTGTTTTAATGAAAACTCCCCTGAGGCTTCTTCTTCTCCCTTGCTGGGATAACTTGTTCCACTCACTGTCTGCCTTTTTCTACTCAGGGTGAATTGGGAGAAATCGGCTTGGATGGTCTGGATGGTGAAGAGGTGGGTGTTTTTACCTCCCACATCCCAACTGCATCTATTCCCGAGGTCCTGGTCACCAGCAGTCCATGGAGCTGTCACCACGTTGTACAATCCACTCTCATTGTCTTTACAGGGAGACAAGGGGCTGCCTGGTTCTTCTGGAGAAAAGGGGAGTCCTGGAAGAAGGGTAGGTGTGCTCTTTTCTCCCTGTCCCGGAGGGGGTGGGGAGCATAACACCTTTTCCAGCGACCAGTTAGCACTCTTCCCATGGTTTCCTGGTAGATGTATGAGTGATGTCCCCTCTCAACTGTGACACCCTATATGTCATTTCCTTGTTGGAAAGCATGCCCTACAGGGTGGCGACTGATTTTGTTCAGTTGAAAACACATTTCTTAATGCCTGGGGCCGAGAGGCTCTCCAGGAAACATTTGTGGACTAGCCAAACACATCGGAAATATTTTGACATGATTTGGGAACTAGAGAGATGGCTCAGAAAAACCAAAAACCAAAAACCAAAAAAAAAAAAAAAATACCCACATATATTGGTCATACGGAGGACCCTAATTCAGTTCCTAGCTCTCAGACTGAATGTTTCACAACTGCCTGTAACTCTCACTCTGGGAGATATGATGCCCCCTTCTGGCCTCTGCAGATACTGCACTAAGGTCTACACATACATAGACACATATACATACTTGTAAAGAAAATAAATCTTAGAAAATAAGCGATCTTTTCAAGCTTCATGCCAACTGGGAAAATGGTAACAGGTGTTTTGATGAGACTTACAAAATAAGGAACGTGATTTTGATGAACAATGTAGAGGTCTAAGGTGCAGCTTGAAGGTTATAGTTAGCAAACATTACTGTATTAGAAATTCTGGTTGGAATAGTAGGCATCAACTAATTGATCACAGAAATAACATAGTGGGACAATAGATACAATCATTTTCTTCACCATAGCAACCACTCATATATATACAGTGTATATATATATGTATGTATATGTGTATGTATGTATGTATGTATGCATCATGGCATCATGTTATAGATTGCAAATACTCAATAAAATACTTGTTACCAGAAATATCTAGTTTTAAACTTCCACTGTGTGATTGATTTAGGGTGACAAAGGACCCAAAGGAGACAAAGGCGAGAGAGGAGATGTCGGGATTCGAGGTGACCCGGTAAGGAAGATATCTTTATTTTGGATTTAACGGGAGGAGGCTTATGAGGAAAGAGAAAATGGATCGTTTACATTTTGAAATTGCCGATAAAATACAAGATTTATCCTGTCGTTTCAATTTGGGGATCATTGGGATGATTTGTTTCCAATACAACAAGCGTTTTCAAGTCACTCAGTAGGTGCATCTTTAAGGGTCTTCCTGAGATGCCTTCTGGACATGTTTGCCTTAGGATGTGTCCTATGCAGATTTCTGGCTCACACATTTGTAAACCCTTTAAGCAAAGGACCACTGCTGAGATGACCTGTTCTGCAGGTCACCCTCCTCTGTGGGAGAGGATGGAATGTGAGGCTGAGTGTCCCCAGGAGGGAAGGATTTGTGCTACTCCATTGGGGCCACCATTAGGCTCTGGGTATTAGCTGGATAGGAGATGTCTGGAAGGACTGTCTTTGAAAGCCTTCTCTTCAATCTGATACTAAGAATTCTAATGGCTGCAGCTTTCCTTATATGGGGCTCATTGGACAAATCCTGTTGTTTTCAGGGTGACTCAGGACGGGACAGCCAGCAGAGAGGACCCAAAGGAGAGACGGGAGACATCGGCCCCATGGTACAGTGATCTATACCCAGAGACCCTATGTGCCAGGGCGGCAAACTGACTCTCACATCATTCCTGCCTCACCAGCTGCAGCCCCCATGAACTGCAGAGTCTGTGAGACCAGCAGCAATGTCCCCCAAGACTGGCACCTGTGTGCCTGGAAAGGCAGCCCCTGTGGGACTGGGCATCAGGGCTGCTCCCAGGCAGCTGTTGTGCCCTGCAGCTGTGTGTAGAGAGCTCTGGTGAAGCCAAAGTCTTAAAGGGGTGACAGTGACCCTACCAAGCCTGATGCTTCCCAGGAGTGTCTGGAGTTCTGTCCTCCTGTAGACAGACCCTCTCCTGGGGATAGACCCTTCCACGCCGTGTCTCCAGAAACACACTCTGGGGTTTAATGTGCTCCTCTGCAGGTGAGAATTTCATGTTAACTTTTTACCCCCACTTCAGGGTCTCCCAGGCAGAGATGGCATCCCTGGCAGCCCAGGAGACCCTGGGAAGGACGTAAGTACCTTGGGATGTTGGGTTCTGCTCACTGGCAAGTGATTGGTGCACAGTGCCTGGCACTCTGCTATGGTCCAGCTCCCTACCAGGGGTTGGGGCAGGGGAAAGCCATTCCTGAAACCATCTGTCTACTTTATGCTGTACGGACAGTACTAAAAACAAGGCCATTTGTGTCAATATAAAATAAGTAGGCTTTTGCCTTTGACTTAATGTTGCTGTCCTAGATTGTTTGCCGGCTCACAGCTCCGAAGGGTTCAGGGAGCATGGGTAGTGAGCACGGCGGTCATGCTTGTCTTCCCATGGAGGGAGGCAAGCTGTGGGTCTTTATACCAGATCTGTTGCTGATAGGACATTTTCATTCTTAGCTTCCTCTGGCACCCATCGCTCACCTTCCCTCAGTCTTTTCTCTCTCCTTCAGTCCTTTGTCCTTTCCCTCTGTAGAGAACATTGAACACTTAAAAAAAAAAAAAAGAAAGAAAAAAAAAAGGTCTCTGCTGTTTTCAAGTATTTGGTCAACTCTTGCCCACTAAGTAGCTAAAACATCAGAATGGAAACATTAATTCTGTCTGGCTGGTGGGGGAGACATGGAGAAGAAGGATGAAGAAACAGATTTCTGGAGCCCATATAATTGCTTCTGTATTTGTGCCACTCACAGAAGGGAACTTAGCAATGTGGCTTAGCTTTTGTGTTTCCAATACATTTTGGAGTGTGTGTCACTGAAAAGCTTGTTCCATACTCACTGAAGGAATGTGGAAGCCAAGGTGAAGTCCGTGATCCTGTATGAAGCTGCTTGAAAGCTACCAGGGCCCAAGTAAGCAAAGAGCAGGGTCCTAGTAGCATCGAAGAAGAGGACGAAGAGGCCAGGAGGTTATAATCCTTAGGGGAGTCCAGGAAGTTAGTGGGTGCCTAGGGTGGGTCTCTGCTCAGAAATGAACAGAGCAGAAAGCATGAGGGGGGCAGGGCTGGTCCGCTCAGGACAGGGTCCTCAGCATTGCTGGGCTCAGTAGCTGACCATCACAGAGAGTTCCTGAGGTCTGAGGCTTCCCAGAGGAGTGACTCCCTTGTGCTCAAGTGGCTTCTAACTTTTTAAAAACAAAAATTAAATTATTGCCTTCAAAAGTTTGAACATTAGACTGGAAAGCTAGCCCAGTCAGCCAAATGCTTAGCAAATAGGCTTGAGTTGTTCCTCAGCACGGGTGTAAAAGTCTGGGGTGTGGCGGTAGGTTAATATGGTTAAGCCACACAGGGACAAGAACACGCTTTTCTACACGCTTTTGTAACATGGCTCTCAAAATGGTCTGAGGACATGACTGAAAGTCCAGCTGAGGGTACGGTCATGTTCGCTACCATGGGGTGAGGCAGAAACTCCTGTTGGAATCAATTTAGAGGCTCACTAAGTGGCAGGAGGTGGAACACAGTAAATTTGCCTCAGGGTGAGGACCAACAGAGAGGCCTTTTGTCACTTCCTTCTCTGCTATGCCAGACATAGACCAAGATGTGCTCCAGGGTGTTAGAGTCTTCTCAGTGGCCTCTTCTGGCCCCTGCAGGCTGCCAGTGAGCAGTGAGGCAGGAGCCTGATGGAAGAGCATGTTCCTTAGGGAGGGGCAGGGCTTGGTTGCTGCTCTGTGCAGGACCCTGAGCAGCTCTCAGTATTCACACCGACCCCAGGAAGGAGGCCAGCACCATGGTGGCTGCAGAGTGGCCAACTGCTGGGCTGATCCCCCTGGGGGTAGAGAATGTGACTCCTAGGTTGACCAAGTCTCTGACCTTGCAGAGACAGTTTAGCATGCCCACAGATTCCCTCCCCCAACTCTCCTCTGGAACATTCATGAGGTGGGGAATCCCTGGGTCCTCCTGCGGCAGGCTCACATTTTCAAACTAAGGCTCACCTCTGGAACATCCACAAGAAGCTGCCAAGACATGAGCCCAACTTTCAGGTTCACGTGTGTGCGCTGGGGTTGCTCTTGTTGTGTTTGGCGGGGAGGGTTGAGAGCCCAGGACTCCCTTCACCGCAGTGAAGCATCTCAACTCTGCTAAGTTAGAGCAACGGGCAGGTTCTCATTCCTGTTTCTCATTCTTCTCTGGGAACTGGCTAGGATTCTGCAGCCAGAAGCCATTATTTTCCTTGGCAGATCAGAAGTCATTCCCAACTGTTCACTGGAGTAACTCACAGGCACAGCATAGAAGTAGAAACTGCTGGGGAGTGGGGAGGAGGGATGAGCGCACCAGCCTCCTAGGTGTCGGGACTAGTCTCTGGCATAGAGTTTGCACTACAGTGGGTGCATACATGTGTCAGGATTCAGCATCCGCATCTCCCCCTCAAGACATGTGCCTTCTTCCACAGGGTGGCTCTGGCCGAAGGGGCCCTGCAGGAGCTAAGGTAGGCCGCTGGACTGGCTTTTCATGTCTCTTGTCTCTTATCTAGACTTCCAGGAGTCTCCTAGACACAGTCAGCCCAGGGATGAAGTTAGTGTCCCTGGCCAACAGCTTATATAACCCTCCCTTTTCCCTATCATTCTCTCAAACTCAGCCTCTTCTACGGTAAAAGGTGTTTCATGTGGTTTCTGGAGTGAGGGGAGGGAAGGGAAAAGGTTGACCAGCCTCAGATGTCTGGGGAGCTCTCTGCCAGGAATGTCCATGTGTCTGGCCATCTTGCCTGTGCCAGAGACACAGTCCAAAACATCCTTGTTTATCAAAGCTGTCCCGTGAAACAGGCAAGTGACAATTTGTGCAGGCTCAGAGAGACAGGCTGCTGACCTGTGTGAGGGTCCCCTTTCCCCAGTCCAGAGCAGAGAGCTGGTTTGGTTTACCTGCTTGTCTTGTTTCCAAGGGCAACAGAGGTGGTCCTGGCCAGCCAGGCTTCGAAGGCGAGCAGGGTACCAGAGGCTCACAGGTCAGTATCCTGGCATGACACAGGCCTTGTAGTATCTCCTAGATCCTTGGTGGCTTTGTCTTAAATTAAGGTGATGGTCACGAGACACAGATTCTGCCTCTAGCGATGATTCCACAGCACTCAGAGCACTCACTGTATTGTGTAATAATTTAAAAATGTTTTATTAACCCCAAAGGAAGCAATGTATAGTCGCTGTCTATTGCTCTCTACCTTTGGGGCCCCCATCAACTTCAAATTGTCCTCCACCTCTGCCATTTCCACATCTTCCCTCACCCTTATAGACCCCACACCTGTCGCCCTAACGTCTGTCACATTTAACCCCTAGTGCCCTCCATCCCTATTGCCCTCCATTCCTATTGCCCCACCCCAGCTGCCACTAATCCCTACTGCCCCTCCTCTTTACTGCCCCTCCCCACCCCGGTAACCCTCAACCCTGATGCTCCCTACCTCTGGCCCACACTGGTCTCCCTGTCTTTGTGAATTTGCCTGTTCTGGACATTTCATATAAATGGTATCACTTGATAGGTGGATTTTATGTTTGGCTTCTTTCACATAGTATAGTTCCCTGAATTCAGGACATGTTCTGGCAGCTGACATAGTGGTGTTCCTCTCACTGGCTGAGTAATAGTCCATACATGGATAAAGAGCAGCCTTTTTCACTCACTGGTTACTTGGCATTTGGGTTGTTACCACTCTGGTTACTGAGACTCAGATCAACTGCACTCACCCGTGACATGACCTTTTCCTCCCCAGGGCCCACCTGGTCCCATTGGTCCCCCAGGCCTGATTGGGGAACAAGGAATTCCCGGACCTCGAGTAAGCATCTGAGTGTAGCAACTGGACTGTGTTGGCTGGTGGGGCTGGTGAGGGGGTGGCTGATGGTGTAGAGTCTGCAGGAGTCGCTCTGTGACTCTGTGGGCTTAAGTGGGCAGTGTTGGGCACCATTAAGTGCTTGGGACGTGTGGGTGGCCTGTGACAGGGGATAGTCAGGGTCTTTAGTCTGGACAGTTGTTGCTTCATGTACATCCCTTTCCTTACCTTACAGGGAGGCGGAGGTACGGCTGGGGCTCCTGGAGAACGTGGCAGAACTGGTCCTCTGGGGAGGAAGGTTTGTCTGGGGAACAGTGGGGCTTTGCTGAACTAAGTGCTGCCACCTCCCCGCTGCCTGCCCTCTCCTCTGCCTCTTTACCTTCAACCTAAGCCCTGTGCATCAATGGTCACAGACACAACCCCAATTTCCCCCACTGTTCACATACGCATGTTACAACTAGTGGTGGTCCATGCCTTTAATCCCAGCACTTGGAAGGCAGAGGCAGGTGTGTCTCAGTGAATTTCAGACCAACCTGCTATACATAGTGAGTTCCAGGATCAGCTAAGACTATATAGAGGTCCCAAAACACCCCTCCCCAAATGAAACAAACAGAAAGGGCAGATACAGAGCCACTTGCGGTGGCTCAGGCCTGTAATCTCAGCACTTGGTCAGAACTTGGGGCAGGAGGATTACTTTAAGTTTGAGGCCAGCCTGGTCCACATGGTAAGATCACACACACATCAGTATTTTGTTTTATTATTGGATTTTTGCTAAGTTTTTAATCTGTCTGTCTGTCTGTCTGTCTGCCTGCCTGCCTGCCTGCCTGCCTGCCTATCTGTCTGTCTATCTATTATGTGTGTGGTTGTATACATACCATACCGGATATGTATAAGTCATTAGACAGTTTGGTGGGATTTGGTTCTCTTGTTCCACCATGTGAAATTTGGGGCTTGAACTCAGGTTGTCAGGCTTGGCAGCAAAATCCCTTTTACTTCCTGAGCCATTTCACCAGCCCCTGCATTTAGCATTTTAAAAATATGTGTATAGCAGTGCCCATTTATAGGGCACAATGTGTGTGATAATTTCATAATACATATAATGGTAAGGTCATAGAAATGGGTATTTCTTTGCATTGGGGGCACTTGAAACTCCCTCTTCTGAATATGTAATAAATTGTTGTAAACTTGAGTCATCCACAGTGCCCACTAGATCATTCCTCCTGCCTAAACTGCACGCTGGAACCTGTTACACAGTTATGCTCTGTCCCTACCAATCATGAGTATCCACTCTCTCATGATGTCAGCCTTTGCCGCTTCATGTGTGAGACAGCATGTGGCACTTGTCTTGCTGTGCTTGGCTTATCATGATTAAAATTTGATTTCACGGAAACCTAAAAGATGACATATGAGGCACCTACCCCTGGACATCACTACCCCCGACATCAGTACAGCAAGTGCGGAGCTTGGGTCCCCATGAGCTGGCCTCCACTCAGCGAGGCATCCTTGTTCTCCCCATGTAGGGTGAGCCAGGAGAGCCAGGGCCGAAGGGAAGCATCGGGAACCGTGGACCCCGAGGAGAGACGGTAAGGCCACTCGGTGACCCATGGGGCTCACTGACTGGGATGAACGACGCAGAAAGCACCTTAGACTTGGAAAGGTTTGCAGCTCTGTTTGGATGATTGAGGATATGGCTGACCGTGGTGAAAGCTTCTCATTTCAAAATGAGTTTTATTTCCCTGGCAACTTTGTGAGTGAAAAGGAAATCTATAGGCTATTGGGAGTTTTCCTAAAATGAGTCGCTCTTCCTGAAGATTCCATAAAAGAACCAGACACCAGATCATTATAATCTCAAGCTTTAAAATACTGATATGTCTTCCCAACACGCTCCTCTCATTGTGGGACAGTTAACAGTGTTCACTGTGAATGCCTCACACAATGGTGGGCACAGAGCTGAGGATACAGAGTCCAGGGGTTTGGAGGAAGGCTGTGTCAGTCTAGGACAAGAAGGGATTGGGGACCGGAGAGTAAGACCTGCGCACAAAAGACTCAGCATATCTAAGAGGTTAAGTTCAGATAATCCTCACATAGATCTGAGTATCTCTACAAACACGACTTTGTTTACACCTGTGGAAGAGGGCACAGAGATGGAGGCTTCTTTCTCTTGCCCTTTGGTCCCCAAACACTCATGCACTCCCCCTCTGTTGAGGGGAGAATGTGACATGGTGGGTGTGAAGTGTCTGATGCAATGGCTTGCTGTAACACCCTCTCTGTTCCTCTTAGGGAGATGACGGGAGAGATGGGGTTGGCAGTGAAGGACGCAGAGGCAAAAAAGTATGTATCTGTTGAAGCTTCTAGAGACGCCCTCATTGTTGAGAGTCACCAAGGATGGCTTCTGACATCTTGTATTAGAATTGATGGCTTTAAGTTGGGACCTGATACTGAGGTGTTTGTTGTCTTTTACAGGGAGAAAGAGGCTTCCCTGGGTATCCGGGACCAAAGGTGAGTGGTTGGAGTAATGGGGTGTCTGCATGGCTTCTGGATAAGCCTGAGCTGTCCCATGAGCTGAAGTCAGAGTACCTCAGCTTTAGTCTTAGGTCTGCCACTCATGACAGAGCCATGCTGGGAAAGTCTGAGCATTCTAAGATGCTCCCTCCTGTGTGGACAGAGTTGGCAGTGCTTGCTGTCCCCGGCACTTGTTAGTTATGTGGACAGAGGAAGAATCTGAGACCTGTAAATGCCACAACCCATTTGGCAGTCATGCCAGTGATGACATAAAACCAGGCTGTCTGTAAATGGCACCAAAACACTGCAGCCATTTGTAGATGTGAACCTGTTAACTATTTAGAAACTATGGTCCAGACACTCTGTTGGGGTCCTACCCAGGGACACCCACCCCTATCAGGACCTTCTGTTGAAGACCTTGATGTGTCACTTCTTGGCTCTCTTCCCAGGGCACCCCTGGTGAGCCAGGGGCAGATGGACCACCAGGACCCAAAGGCATCAGAGGTCGAAGGGTAAGTTCGCCCACGCCTTGCTGTGTGTGAGTGGGAATGAGCAGGCTCGTGGCCGTGTGATGGGATCCTGAGACTTTTAAAAAACATCCTCTTCCTTCTCAGCCTGATCAGTGACAGACCGGTGGCAGAAGGGAATTCCAAGTTTCAAACCAATGTCCTCACAGCCTATGAGAGTTGTGTTCTGTATATGTCCTCCTTCAGCCATGACCTCTTGTGGGGAGGGCTTGATAGCTCTTTCTATGGCATGTCTTAAAAGTCATTAGCCCACAGATTATCTCATCATGGTGCTTGGGGAGGCTTAGGTCTTGGGCTGGATGGTGTCATGACTATTCAGATGTGAGGAAGTAGGGCTTAATGAGTCCTTCTTAGGAAGCCTGTAGCATCTCTAGCCATGCCTGGACCACAGTCTCCTCATTCCTTGGCTGATAAGATCTCTCTTACTTTAACCGTGGTTGAATCTAGATTTCTCTCATTAATGATCATTCACTTCCCCTCCAACATTAATTAAACAGAATCTCAATTCATAGTCCAGATATAAATAATGCCTCTCACAGCTGTTTTCAGCCAGAAATATAGTTAATAACAATAATTATACGGTAAATTTGATCAGTAAAGATAGTCCATCTAGATCATTTTGAATAGGTGAGTGATGGCCATGAACACTTATCTAACTGATTGGCAGTTACTTATTCCCTTGGGTACTCAGAGGGATTTTAGTGGTGGTTTGGGACAACCGTGTATCTTTCGCAAGCCTGCCAGACTGTACAGAATAGGGACTCAAAGAAGCTCTTTGGGGTCCTTACCCTTACACCTGAATTTTGGAGACTTCTCATTGGTGATGGGTAGTTTGGAATAGATTCTTTCTATCACCATTCTCCCTACAGGAGCTAAGAATGTTCCATCTTTTACCTCCTCTAGGGAAATTCAGGACCTCCAGGGGCAACTGGACAAAAGGGAGACCCTGGTTACCCAGGACCATCTGTAAGTATCCATCCAATTGCTAATGAGTCACTAGGTGGGAGAAAGCCTGACTGGCTCCTTACATCTAATCTCTGAAAATGCCCAACCATCTTCTTTCCTCAAAAAAAAAAAAATCCCCTACATATGTGTTATCTGTTTACTAAACTTATTACCTTCTGACACTGCAATGGGTAAAAAGCAGACGAGTTTTGAAATAATAAGCTTTGGAAAATGTTTTATGGGGACCAGGTAGCTAGCTCAGTGGCAGAGCATGTACCTGTCATGGACAAGATCCTGAATTTTCTTCCTAGAACCATAAACAAGAAAATAAGTAGCATTTTTGTGGTAATAGGAATTGACCTAAGGCCCCATTCCTACCAGGCAAACAGTCTCCCATTGAGCTATAACTATGGTTTATATGCTATTCTGTGATCCAGGGAATATTATAATATTTGCCTTTATAATTTCTCACTGTAGGTTTGTTCAGAGAGAGCAAGCTGCAGTACAGTTGTTTGCACCATGTAGAAGCTGCACAACGAGACCAAATCTGGGTTTGGGGAGCACTTTCTTTGTTTATAAAATTCCCAAGGAAGCCACTGACTCAGTGTTTAAAATCCATCAGTCATGTGTTCCCCAGAGCCCAGGAGGAATCTTTGTCACGGATACTACATGGAAACTGATACATCAGTTTCCATATTTGGTTTGCCCCTCTACTGAAATGCATGAGGTTCGAGGAAGAACAGACAAGACAAACCAGGAGTGGGCCAACCACTTTGAGGGACTGGGTTGCTCAAAGGCAAGGGTAGAAGGCTGAGCTTTTGCGTGTGATGGAGGCAGGCTGAGGGGTGATGCAGTTAATAAGGTGTGCTGAGCCAGTCATTTCAGGTTACTAGCCGAGAGAAACTGCTTCAGGGAAACCCAGCCAAGTATCTCCAAAGCTTGACCATCAGGTTGACAAAACATGGGGACAAACCACAGAAGTCGGTCATGAGTCTGTGCCTAGTGCCTAGGGGATGAGGTGCTTTTGACATGGAGGGGACAATGTGATAATCTCTTACCTATGCTTCCTCAGGGGCAGGCTATGCAGAGTGAGCATCGGAAAGGAAGCTGTGTCCGCAGGGGAAGCTGTTTTGATTGCCCAGAGTAGTTGAAAGGGTTGTGGTTAGAGCCATGGGTGAACAACAAGCTACCAGGTGGGAGGAGTAGTGCTTATTCAAAGCGAGCTCACCTCCTAGGGTTTCTTCTGCCCCAGTGGTGGAATCCAATGTAGACAGAGGGCGCGTGGGAGCTCAAGGCTATGCAGTGTCTGCTGCTTTTCTATTACTTCCCACTCTGTTCCTGTGGCTAAAGAGTGGCCTTTTGGTTTCTTTATTTTTCTCCTTATTATAATTCTTTTGTTTGTTTTTTTTTTAAAGATTTACTTATTTATGTTATGTATACGAGTATACTGTAGCTATCTTCAAACACACCAGAAGAGGACATCAGATCCCATTACAGCCGGTTGTGAACCACCATGTGGTTGCTGGGAATTGAACTCAGGACCTCTGGAAGAGCAGTCAGTGCTCTTAACCACTGAGTCATCTCTCCAGCCCCTTATTATAATTCTGAACACACACTCATTGTACAGGCCGTTGAGTTCCACACATGCTGTGATTTGAGTATGCCAACCCTCACTTCTCCCGTCTTCTTTCCCTTCTTAAACCACACCACATCCATTTGCTTCCTCTCTGAGACTTTTGTTGCTTGGTTTTACAGGGTCACAAGGGCAACCGAGGCGACTCCGTTGATGTAAGTAGTGTGTGTCCAGAGCGAACTGTTGTTTTACACGCCTGTCATCTGCTCTTCTTAACACTCTGATTTCCTCCCCAGCAATGCGCCCTCATCCAGAGCATCAGAGACAAATGCCGTAAGTGCTCCCTCTTCTGTTGCCTGGGGGACATGATGCCTTCCTTCACCTTTAACCATGCTCACCCTGCAGACCTGGCTCTCACCCTCTCTTCTCTTTGTTTCCTTTATAGCTTGCTGCTACGGTGAGTATTGGTGACTTCACATTCTTCTGAGGAGAGACAGATCCTCTGCGGTGAGTAGAGCTTATCTCTGAACCTTCATTTCCCACAGGGCCCCTGGAGTGCCCTGTATTCCCAACAGAACTCGCCTTTGCCCTGGATACCTCTGAGGGGGTGACTCAGGACACCTTCAGCCGGATGCGAGAGGTGCTTCTGGGCATTGTGGGCGATCTGACCATTGCAGAGAGCAACTGTCCGCGGGGTGCCCGCGTGGCTGTGGTCACCTATAACAATGAGGTGACTACAGAGATCCGGTTTGCTGACTCCAAGAAGAAGTCTGCCCTCTTAGACAGTATTCAGAACCTCCAAGTGGCCTTGACCTCTAAGCAGCAGAGCCTGGAGACCGCAATGTCATTCGTGGCCAGGAATACATTCAAACGTGTGAGGAGTGGCTTCCTGATGAGGAAAGTGGCTGTTTTCTTCAGCAACAAGCCCACCAGGGCATCCCCCCAGCTCCGAGAGGCCGTACTCAAGCTTTCCGATGCGGGGATCACACCCTTGTTCCTTACAAGCCAGGAGGACCGACAGCTCATCAACGCTTTGCAGGTCTGTGCTCTATGCTTTGGCTCCCCCTCCCTCTCATCTTTGAGAAAGCTCTAAGGAATGCCATGTTCTCTGTATAGAGTTTGTGTCCATTGGCTTCTGAAAGGTCTGAGAGGGCTGGGACAGTTGAGATCTCTTGTGAGGTGTCTAGGGCAGCCTGTGGCTTCAGCATCAGCACCAACCTCTGGAGGACTGTAACTTACTCCCTCCAGATCCTGCCATACATGGTGGTAGCGCTGGATAGGTAGCAAGGCTCTGTGTTCTTGCTAGCCAAGTAGGGGCTGTTGGTGTGGGTGGATTCTGTCTCTCAGTAGAGGGTAAGTTCTGGCTCCTTACCAAGTGGCTCAGTTTGAGTTTTATATGACCCTGTTCTGACTTCCTAGAACATGTTGCTAAAGCTTTTACTTATTTTTACCTTATGGGTTAGAAGATCTTGGAGTTAGTGAGGGTCTCAAATATGGAGAAGCAGCTGGGCCACTAGATCCTGAGGTTCATGTCCTGGGTATAGCCCGCCCCGCTCTGTTCTGGAGGAGACTCTCCTGAGCTAGCCAGTAGAACCTATAGGCTCTCAGTGAGGACCTCAAAGTATGAGTGGCCTCAGGCTCCTTCCTACCCCCCCCACTCCCCCACCCCCACCCCCTCACTGTGCAGACCTTTCCTTAGCTAGCTCTCCCAGCCAGTCTATACAGAGGACACATCCCCTTCTCCCTTGTATATCTTTAATTGTAACTGACCAGAACTATATTCAGGGCCACTACTAGTGACACTAGTCAAGAAACATGGACAATAGATACAAAGGACAGGAGCCCCTGGCCAGAATTAGGTGTTCTTAGTCCCTATTGCCACCTGCCTTACACCGTGGTATGTAACCCCTTTCTGTGTCTTGGGTTTCTCTCTTGTGAGGTGAGGCTGTGTGATTTGGGCTCTGTGCCTTGCCAGTTGGGAGCACCACTTTCTGTGTCAGCAAGCTATGGCTTGCTCAGTGCCACTGTCCCTCATTGTTTATTCTGCCAAACTGCAGCCTGGTTTGGGGCCAGACACTGGGTTTGGAGTTCAGTATTAAACTTGGGCTCCTGGCCATGAGTCCTTGTGAGGGAACAGTTTTGCTCATTTTATTTTGTGTGGGCTGAGGGACCCAGAAGCACATGTGACCACAGATCAGAAAGGAATCCCCTTGCTCATTCATATCAGTTACTTGTTACATGGATGCCACGCCCACCACTGTGATGGGAGAGATGTTTTCATCTCCAAAGAGGGATATTCTTGGTTGCCTTGTCACTGTCTAACCTGGAGAGGATAGGGAAAGGGCAGATCAGTGTTTGCTGCCACTGTTAAAACCACCACCATAATATTTTAGCCCCCACTGTTCATCAGAGGCATACCAGATACTTTGTTTAGTGTCTAATTAATCATCTGAGCAACCGGAGTCCAAACAGTAAGACGCTGTGCCATGGGCAAGTTTATCTCATTTTATTTTGTTCTGCTGTTACTCTGTTTTCATAACGGCTCCTTCTGTGTGTATGCCTCCTGACATCTCCCTTTGTCTAAACCAGATCAATAACACAGCAGTGGGACATGCCCTGGTTCTGCCTGCAAGGAGGGATCTCACAGACTTCCTGAAGAATGTCCTTACCTGCCATGTTTGCTTGGGTAAGCTGCTCATCTATCTGGGCATGGGGATCTGTCTAACCATAGCCACCAAAGTTGTCACTACAGAGGGACTTTTGAATGAAGAGTGATAATGTTAAGTTAAGACTCAAGGCTCATTGCATTGACTAATGTAAAGACCACTCAAGGGAGTTCTGATCTTGGAATCTAGAGCCCACATGTTTGCCCTAAAGTACTTTTATTTAAGGTATAGCAAGTGGCAGGAATGTTTTAGTCTCACAGAGCACTATGAAGACTTTAAGTCATTGACAAGTTTCATTTAGTGAAACGAGGGAACAAAAACTGAAATCTGGGCACAATTAAGGCAGAGAGGCATAGTCTAAGTATATATCCTAGGTTGTTTCAAGCTAGTGATTCTCCTGCCTCTGCCCTTTCAAGTGCATGGATTTTGGGCGTGCATCCTTTTCCGCAGTGAAGTTTCTATCTCCTGTGATGATTGTAGTCACTTGAGTCCCAGAAAATTGGGACACTGCTGGGACCACATGGTAATTGACCACTGTGATTTTTTTTTCTAGACATTTGCAATATCGACCCATCCTGTGGCTTCGGCAGCTGGAGGCCTTCCTTCAGGGACCGGAGGGCAGCAGGCAGTGATGTGGACATAGACCTGGCTTTCATCTTGGACAGCTCAGAGGCTACCACACTGTTCCAGTTCAATGAGATGAAGAAATACATAGGCTATGTGATCAGACAGCTGGACCTGAGCCCAGACCCGAAGGCTTCCCAACACTTTGCCAGGGTGGCTGTTGTGCAGCAGTCAACCTACGAGTCTGTGGACAATGCCAGTGTGCCGCCTGTGAAGGTGGAATTCTCACTGACAGACTATGGTGCCAAGGAAAAGCTGTTGGATTTCCTTAGCCGGAGGATGACCCAACTTCAGGGAACCATGGGCCTGGGCAATGCCATTGAATACACTATAGAGAACATCTTTGAAAGTGCTCCAAACCCACGGGACCTCAAAATTATGGTGCTGATGTTGACTGGTGACATGCAGAGGCAGCAGCTGGAGGAGGCCCAGAGAGCCATCCTCCAGGCCAAGTGCAAGGGTTACTTCTTTGTGGTTCTGGGCATTGGCAGGAAGGTGAATATCAAGGAGGTCTACAGCTTTGCCAGTGAGCCCAATGATGTCTTCTTCAAATTTGTGGACAAATCAACTGAGCTCAACGAGGAGCCTCTGATGCGCTTTGGGAGGCTGCTCCCATCCTTTGTCAGCAGTAAGTCCTGTGCCACACATAGTGTGTTCTGCCTATGGCTTTATTCTGGCTCATACTCTCAGGTCACAAGTCTGGGTGAACAGTCATAGAAAAATACATCTTCGTGCTGATGTGACTTGTTCATTCATCCAACACACACACACACACACACACACACACACACACACACACACAATTATACATGTGCCTAACCTGTGCCTTGAGTTAGGAGCTAGAGAGTCAACAAGGTACACACAGACACATCCCTTGTCTTCCTTTGCTCACTTATTATGCCCGTTTGTCTGATGCTTTCTATCCATAAGGCACTGATACTCTTCCAAAGAGTCCACGACTAGGTTTGCAAGTGGACCAAACACACAATGACTATGCATGACCTAGTATGCTGGTTGTGCCATAAGGAAGCCTATCCTGTCAGGTGGCTTGAGGGAAGCTTTTAGAAGGGGTTGCATTGATTTAGGATTTGCTGCCAAACCCATGCTTGCCTCTGGGCAGAACTCATCCTACCTTCATTTCTTCTTCCCTTATGAAGGGAAGCTGCTGCAGCTGCTCTGCAGTTACCCAAGGAACTAATTTTCAGTAGTCCCCACCTTTGGACTGTAGGCTTAGAGCATCTGTTAATCAGCTTATGGGTCTTTTGTCCCTGTACCTGTGATCTCTTGAGACTGTATCCTCCCTGGAGATAGTTTAGACCTGACATAGTTCATGGCGAATGAGCTCAGGTCACATATTAAACAAATAAGGGAGATCTATAAAACCTAAGACAGCATGTCTATGCTGAGTCGTCATTGTAAGACAGCATGCCCATGCTGAGTAGTCATCGCTCAGCAGAAAGCTGAGGACCACGAACAACACACTATTCACATCATGAAAGTCTGTCCTGCAAAAGATTTAGGAGAAGATGTGAAGGAAAGGGGAGCCTCAGCTTTACCCAGGGATCCATGCTTCTGCCTTAGGAGGATTAAGCTAGAGTGTATCCCAGAAAGCATTCGGAGAACCTTGAACATAACTGGATTGTAATTCGATGTTCAGCGAGTGTCTGGAAACTGTCCTACTATCTACATAAAGTTTCATCCTAGCCTGGTCTGCTCTTCCACATTGAGGACATGTTACCTTTAAATGAATCATCCAAGTAGTTATGCAACTAACTAATCAAACTGATTTTAATTTCCATATGATTCACATGAAGTTTGATTTTTTTTTTCCCCTCTCTAGGTGAAAATGCATTTTACCTGCCTCCAGATCTCAGGAAACAGTGTGATTGGTTCCAAGGGGACCAACCAGTGAAGAATGGCGTGAAGTTTGGTCACAAACAGATGTAAGTAGTTATGATTGTCAAACCAAATATCATAGCACGAGAGTAGCTGTAGAGGCTCTCCAGCCAATCCCTAGCTTCATGGATTGAGATATTGAAATATAGAAATATGAATTCCCTAAAATAGTGTGAGTTCTTAAACATTCTTTTGTATTGGTTAGCTTTGTTACATAATGAAGTACCCAGAATTTAGTAACTTAAAACAAGAATAATTTGCAATCCTGTGGGTTAGAAATTTCTGACTGGGTTTAGCTGGGTGGTCTGTCTGTCTGTCTGTCTGTCTGTCTGTCTGTCTCCCAGCCTCCTTTATGTTGATGATGATAAATTTCTCAGCTACAGACAGGCTGGTCTAACCTGGTCTTAGTGGGAAGATTCATCTCTGCTCTACATGATTTCTTATCTTCCAGTGGCATAGCCTGGGCTTGTTTGCAAGTTGATCAGGAGGGTTTTCATTAGAAAAGGACTAAATATAAGTTCTCTTGAGACATAAGCCAGGCCTAGCACATTGTCATTTTAAACCACATTTTATGGGTCAAATATGCCCAGAGCCTAGATTGAAGTGTGGCAAGCATGAACAGAGTTGGGGACTATATTACATTATACATCCTTTCCCCTGTCTCTATCCTTTCTTTTTGTCTTTTTGAGATCTTACTGACTAGTTCATGTTGGCCTAGACCTTACTCAGTAGCCCAGGCTGGTCTCAAACTCGTGGCAATTCTCCTGCCTCATCTTTCCAATGTGTTAGGATTACAAGTGTGAGCCACCCACCTCACCTAATAAGTAGATACTTGATAGTGCAAGCAAATAATACTGATTTTGTTGCATACAACTCAGTTGATTGTTTAAATTAAAACATTGTTAAATATTTATTCTTTTCCCTTTTACTTAGCACCTTTTCTTTTCCATTGAAAATGGGGTAACAGATTTATGAATAATTAATGTAATTATTTCAAATAATTCTATTTTAATATTCTGTGCAATATTTTCTTAGAGGCAGACTCTGAAAGTAAGAGCTATAGTATATGTAACATTATAGAAGGTTTATAGAAACCAGCACCTTCATGCTGTTAAACAGCAAGTTCCCTGTAGATCATAGGGTTATGACTCTATAGCATGCAAAAGTATGGCTATAGGTAATGTTTGATTTGTTTTTAACAGAAACCCTCCACATACTGCTAATTCAAGTCTTACATCCAAAGTTGTGACCACAATGAAGCCAGTGACAACGACCAAACCAACAGCAATTGTAAACCTGCCACCTGCTAAGCCAGCCCCAGCGAGGCCAGCCCCTGCTCAGCCAGTTCTTGCTAAGCCAGACCCCGCAAAACCAGCCCAAGCAAGGCCAGCCCCTGCTAAGCCAGCTTCTGCTAAGTTGGTGCCTCCTCAGCCAGTCCATGTTCAGCCAGCCCCTGCCCAGACAGCTTCTGTAAGACCAGCCCCCGCTAAGCCAGCCCCTCCTCAGCCAGCTGCTGCTAAGCCAGTCCCTGCTAAGCCAGCAGTCCCTGCTCAGCCAGCCCCTCCTCAGCCAGCTGCTGCTAAGCCAGTCCCTGCTAAGCCAGCAGTCCCTGCTCAGCCAGCCCCTCCTCAGCCAGCTGCTGCTAAGCCAGTCCCTGCTAAGCCAGCAGTCCCTGCTCAGCCAGCCGCTGCTCAACCAATGCCTGCTCAGCCAGTCCTTACTAAATCAGCCGCTGTGAAACCAGCCTCTGCCAACAAGCCTGTGGCAGCCAAACCTGTGGCCACGAACACAGCCACAGCCACAGCCAGACCTGCATTAGCAGCGAAGCCTGCTGCAGCGAAGCCTGCAGCAACGAGACCCCTTGCTGCTGCCATAAGGCCAGTTGCTACCAAGCCAGAGGCCCCCAGGCAACAGGCCAAACCAGCTGCCACCAAGCCAGCCACTACTAAGCCCTTGGGTAAGAAAGCCTGCTTAGAGACACCATCTTTTATGCCTGCATTTAATACTCCAAGGACATGGCCCTGGAAGCTGGTCTACAGGGTAGGCTGATGACCCAAGGTGGGCATAGTTACATAATAGACCTTAGAAGATGCTAGCCAGACATAGGGTTGTCCACATATTGCTTTTCTCTGCATCGTGAAGCAGTTTTCCCTTGTACAACCTCTCAAGGATGCTGGGGTCCTGAGGAAGACTGATGCTTCCTGTACGTTCAGCCCTGCTTCCCTGGCTGTAGCTTCTCTGCTGTAGAGCCCCATCCTGGTTCTCTGGCTCTTCAATATTTCTGTCCCTATCTTCCATGGTATTCCCTGAGCCTTAGGAACAGAGGCTGTGTTTTAGATGTTATCAACTAGAGCAGGACACTCCATGGTCAGTTGTTCTCCCAATTTTCTCACTGTGATGAATTGTTTCTGCTGCAAAAAGAAGCATCTTTGATGAGGGGTGAAAGCTATGCTTATCTGTGGGTATAAAGATAGGTGTTTAGAAATCACATGGCAGCATAGTAGGCTCTTCTCTGGGTCCCATGGCCTCACCATCCATGGGCAGCTGACGAGGTCCTATGATGCTCTCATCTATAAAGTTCAACCTCAAGAACCCTGTAATAGAGCCATACAAGAAATGTTTTGAAATATTTTAAGTAAGCTTATGATTTTATGTTGGGCCATACCCACAGGTATCCTTGGTTGCATTGTAGAATGTGGGCTATGCGTTGAGTGCTCCTGACTCCGAGTGAGAGAGAAAGGAGAAGCTTGCCATTTTGTTCTGGTTAGGCAGCAGAGTGGAGTCTTTTTCTCTCTCCCTCCCTCCCTCCTTCCCTTATTTCCTCCCTCCCTCCTTCCCTCCCTCCCTCTCTTCTTTTCTTTTTTCTTTGCCTGCCTGCCTGCCTTCCTTCCTTTCTTTCTTCCTTCCTTCCTTCCTTCCTTCCTTCCTTCCTTCCTTCCTTCCTTCCTTCCATACTTCCTTTTTTGCTGGAACTAAACTTGCTCCCCTTCTAATGTGACTCAGAAAGATCAAAGCTGGTCCTGTGCTAATCTATTCCTTCTTTCCAAAAGGGATGTGGTCACAGAAAGGGGCCTCACACTGAGTATTGTGGCAGTATCAGGGGTTGGTTCAATAAAGTGAGAAATGACACCTCAGAAACTCAGTTCTCCCTCAGAGGCTGACCAGCATGTTCATTCTGACCCAAGAAAAGCACTTTCCTGATTTTATGTGTGTGTGTGGAGGGGGGGGGGGATGGGGATGAGTTAATGAGACTCAGGGGGGTATAATTGTTAGCTTTTCTGAGAAGATGTAAGAAGATTCTACAGAATGTCATAATCTATAAATGAAGATGAATCTAGAATATATGTGCTCATGAAAAAGTAGGAATTATCTTTACCTATGAGCAGACAGAGAGCTGAGACAGTATGTTCTTGTCATAGCCTACAACACCATGATTTTTCATGTTTGCAATCCTAGAGCTGGTCTTGTACTGCACATGTAACTTCCTACTAGCATGCTGGAGCTTACATTTCAAAGTATCTTCTTCACAAGGGATTTTTGATAGAAAAAATGAAGGTAGTCACTTATGTACCTTGTTGATGAATAAAGATGCGTTTGAGTCACTATGCTCTTACATGCCAGGCAGGCTGGTGGAGGATGTTACTGGTGAAGGGGACACTAGCTCCCTTTCTTGGCGAGCTTCAGGCCAGCCGTCCACCAACATCTCCCAGATCTCTTCTGAAGCTCCCACATGTGCTCCTGTTGTGAGGAGTTTTACTTTTATAAACTCTGCACTCTGATCTTTCAGCGAGAGTGTCCCGAGAAGTCCAGGTCTCTGAAGTCACGGAGAACAGTGCCAGACTCCACTGGGAGCGGCCCGAGCCTTCCAGCTCCTTTTTTTATGACCTCACTGTAACCTCGGCCCACGACCAGTCCTTGGTTCTGAGACAAAACCTCACTGTCACTGACCGTGTCATCGGAGGCCTACTGGCTGGACAGCTGTACCATGTCGTAGTGGTCTCCTACCTGCAGTCTCAGGTCAGGGCCATCTACCAAGGAAGTTTCAATACGAGTAAGTACTGACAACTTGAGAGCACTTGGGTCTTGATTTCTACATGGTATACCAAACAGGATATAAAACAATGATGCCTTGAGTCCATTCTGAAGCACAGACACAATTAAGTACAATCCATCAATCTTGGGTACTTAGGCTACACCCTGAAAATCAAAATCACAGCAACAGCATAGGAGACAGGGTTCCCTGTGCCATATGCTCTCATTCTTGGTTCCTGGGACCCTTTAAGGGGGAGACCAGATTTGCTCTGCCTTAGCCTATCATGTCTAGGTGGCATGTGGGAAATGGGGACCTGGATCCTGGCGAGGAAGATAGTAGGATCTCTGTTGCCACTTTTAGTTTCCGAGTCAACTACTAGTTGGTTGTATTTTCTTTTCTTATAGAGAAAACCCAGCCTCCACCTCTTCAGGCAGCACACCGAGCATCCAGTTCAACCATCAACCTCATGGTGAACACAGAACCATTGTTTCTCACTAAAACAGGTAAGTCGTGGCAGTACTAGGTCCCCTAATGGACTTCAGAAAGCATTCTGAGACCAGGGAGAAGTACTGCTTAATGGCTTGCAAACCCTTTGAAATTGAGGCCACCTGCCTGAGACTAAATCACATGACTTCCATGGGATCAGTTCCAAAGGGGTCCTCAGCTGCTGGGTTTCATCTCACTCTACATGGTCTTGGTTTCAAAAGCAGAGGAACCAAGCTTGTCACCATAGTGTTAGAAGAAGCTGGCTGGAGCTGCTTCTGAGCCCATGGCTATTATGCACGGCTCCACCAGTCACTTCCTCTGTGTTATGTTGAAACTGGCTAGGGTTGACTTGTGGTCTGTAGTGCTGCAAAGAATAAAGTTTCATTCACTTACCGAGTCATCTATAAGACACTGCTTAGGAGACCCAAGGTAACCAGACTGGATCCTGCAGAACATGTGGATTCAGATATATTTTCAGTTCTCAAAATGCCACATCTAGGCTTGGTCTTGTATTCCACTTTCCTGGATACCTGAGCACAGAGTGTGTCTGTTAGTGACAGGAAAGATTGCTGTTTTTGGGATACAAGTCTGAGAACCTGTAACCCTCCCTCCCTCTATATAAGTTGCTTTTCTATTGCTATGACATGTTCTTGTCATGTGGTCACTTGGTCATGACCAAGGCAACTTATAGAAGAAAGAGTTTATTTTGGGGGTCACAGTTCCAGAGGAATAAGGGTCTGTGATGATGGAACAGAGGTAGGAGGCTGCAGGCAGCTGGAGTAGCAGAGAGATCCTATCATGATCCACAAACAAGGGGCTTAGAACTCATTGGGGCTGATGGAAGGCTTTTAAAGCTTGAAAGCTTACCCGTGACACACCTTCTCCAGCAAGACCATACCTCCTAATCTCTCCTGAGCAACCGGGGACTGTCTTAGGCTGGGTTACTGTTGCTGTGATGAAACACCATGACCAAAGCAACTTGGAGAGGAAAGGCTTTATTGGGCTCACGCTTCCATATCACTGTTCATCACCAAAGGAAGTCGGGACAGGAACTCAAACAGGGCAGGAACCTGGAGTCAAGAGCTGATGCAGAGACCAGGGAGAAGTACTGCTTAATGGCTTGCTCCCTATGCATGGCTTGCTCAGCCTGCTTTCTTATAGAACCCAGAACCACCAGCCCAGGGATGGCACCACCTATAATGGGATTGCCCTCCACCATCAATCACTAATTAAGAAAATGCCCTACAGGCCTGCCTACAACCCAATCTTATAGCGGCATTTTCTTACTTGCAGTTCCCTCCTCTCAGATGACTTCAGCTTGTGTCAAGTTGTCCCAAAACTAGCCAGACCAGGGACCAAACACATGTTCAAATATTTGAGCCAATGGGAGCCATTCACATTCACATAACACTTTCATTTAGCAGAATGGAGGCTTGGCTAACTAGCTTTGAGGAAGTGACTACACAGTGATCAATTTGTTTGACTTAGGCACCAAAGGCGCCATTAACTGACATGAGAACTCAAAATCCTGTGAGACTTTAGTTATGGTACTGTTTCATAGTCCTCAGAGTGCAAGCCCCTGCTTAGCATGGAGATTGTCTGATGCCTTCTGGCCAGTCAGGAGGAACAGGATGCCTCTCAATACGTGCTTTCTTTCTGAGTCATCATTCATAAGCAGCCTTTGTAACTGCCTTTGTAACTGTACTAGACGGAAGAGCTACTACCATTGTCATTTAACAGCAAGCGACTGCATGGTGTCCAATGTCTCTAGCCTTTCCTGTGAAAGGCTAGCAGAAGAATAGGGAGTTTTTCCAATAGAAATTTTTGGGACTGAGGGAGGTGGGGCTCCATACAGGTGGTGGTAATTAACTACAACTGCTGAGAGATTCTATAAAAAGCCTTGAAGAAATTTAATGCTATGGTGTAAATGCAAACTGGAAAAGTGAAGTAGGTGGGTGAAGTGAGAGTTGGTTGGGGGAGGGGGAGGAGGGAGAGGAGGAGGGGGAAGAGGAAGGAGGAGAAGAGGAAGGAGGAAGAAGAGGGAGGAGGGAGGAAGGGGAGGAGGTAGAGGAGGCGGGGGAGGAGACGCCACTGCTCATCAGTTTCTGCTGTCCACACCAAAGACTACAGACAGACTTTTGTCTCCTGCCTGGTTCTACCCTGCAGCTCACAGTCTATTCTGGTCTATTCTTAAGCCACCATGGTAAGGATGCCCCAACATGAATGCTGACCTCAAAAGAAAGCCACATCTCTGTGGCTGGGGTTTTCTTGGATTTTCCTTCAAGATACTGTCACAGGGTCAGGGAGATTGCTCAGTGGGTAAAGCACCAAGGGTGTAAGCTTGAGAACCCAAGTTTGAACCCCAGAGCCCCTGTAAATGCGGAAAGAGAGAATCAACTTCACAACATTTGCCTTTGACTGCCAAACTCATGCCACGGCCCACCCCTCTCCTGTCATGTTCCCATGCACAATAACAAGTAAAATTAGGGGAAAAAAACCCCCAAAACCAAACACCAGCCAAAGAAGACCCAGAATACATTCACTTCAAAGACACAGAAAGCTGTGTGTTTAATCTGATTCCCTCTTCCTAGCTTTCGTCTCTGAGTATGGAAAATGTAAAATTTCCAGCAAACTCTTGTTTCATTGAGAGACTTGGAGGAACTCCTAGACAGCAAGATTCAGGGATAAGTTGGTTTCTTTATGTGTGCCGCTGAAGGCTGAGACTGTATAAACAGTGTTTAGTTAGCGTAAACAACATAATCTTTAAACACTAATCTGGGTCAGGCTGTTCTGTTTTTAAATGTGGAGTTGCTGCTTCCAGAATCAGGGAAGGATTTTCTCCACAGACATGTAACACTGTCTGACAAAGAGGGGAGATTTGGGTTTTGTTTGTAACGGGGACCCACGTTCCTGTCAAGGCCGCAGAGCATTTGTTTGCGGGTGAATCTAAAATCTGTCTCCTTCCCACTGATGGTGGTGAGGTAGTCTGAGGATGCAGGTGAATGTCTGTGTCTTCTTGACAAAGCCCGACAAGGGCAGAGGAGTCTGACTCCATGTCTCCCAGCTCAAGCGTGTCCTTTTGCTAGAGAACTGTGCTTCCAGAAGACCCTGCCTCGAGGTGAAGGTTGATTCTGCTGGTAGACCTCCAACAGCATCCACACCTTGCCTTTCAAGGCTCTAGACTTTGCAGCATTACGTTTGAAATGGTTAGAATTTGTATTTTGAAAACCAAGCAAAGCAAACCTTCCTTAAAATCTCCACTTTACCCTTTGCTTCCCTTAGCTCTCAAATATTACAATGCAGCCACTTTTAAGTAGTAAGGTTACTGTCTATTAAAGCCACTTAGCAACGACTGAACAAGTCCTTCAGTATTGTCTTACTCGAGGAAAGCAAGGAGGGCGCTTTGTGAGGGAGAGCCTTGAGTCAGGTTGGTAGCCACTCCCACAAACGTGCAGATTATCTGATCCTGAGCCTTTGTTGAAAGAAGGCTTAGACTTTCAGACTTCTAGATTAAAACATTTTACATGCACACGTCTTTCCCAGCAAACTCCAGCGTTTGCCAGAAAGTTCTGTAAACAGAAGTCTTGCTGTTCTCAAACTGTCAATTTACCTCTGTAGGCATCTAGGGGACCCAGCCTTATTTTGCAACTGGGCTCCAGCAGGCGTGTGCATTCAAACCCTGAACTTCCTTAACTGGAGACAAACCAAGCTTCTGGCCCCCACAAAGTCTTGCCCTGGGGCATTTCTGCGGCCTGAGGAGCTTCTTCTCCATCTTAGTTTTATGTGAGAGGGAAGAAAAGTAGTCGGCTATACTGTATCTGCACACACACTTAACACGATGAACATCTGTTGAAGGCCTGGCGAGAAGGCCTGGTGGTTAAGAGTGGTTGCTGATCTTGCAGGGGTCAGAGGTCAGTGCTAGCACCCATGTTAGGCTGCTCACAACTGCCTCTGACTCTAGCTCTAGGGGAACTGACATAGAACACAAGCATAAACAATAAAGTGTATATATTTACTTTTATTTTTATTTACTTTTTTTCAAAAAAGAATACTCAATTACAATTTACATACATTTTCAATCTACTTATCTTCTTGAAATGTATAGTCTAACAGAATTTAATGCTATTTACCAAGGAGTATGAAAGTCCATGGTCTGGACAGTGTAGACAGAAAGAACTGGAGAGCAGATGACCTCAAAATTGAAATGGGGAGAAGTTAGTCATTTTATTTTTGTTATTCAGTGACAGCTAATAGTTGAGATTCTTGCTGTACTTTTTGTTTATTCTTTGCAAACCTGTGACTGACTGCTATGTCAGTTTAATAATGAAGAAACAGAGGCTCGGGTAGGTTAAAACCTTCCCACCAGGAAATTCTTCTCTACAGTAGCATTGAGATCCAACCACAGACTCCAATATGGAGTCTGGAGGCTGAGGCGTTGGCACAAACCTACTGATGCTCCTTTCTCCTCTTGCTCCTGTAGATATATGTAAGCTGTCCAGAGATGCTGGGACTTGTGTGGACTTCAAGTTACTATGGCACTATGACCTAGAGAGCAAAAGTTGCAAGAGATTCTGGTATGGAGGTTGTGGAGGCAACGAGAACAGATTCCACTCCCAGGAAGAATGTGAAAAGATGTGTAGTCCTGGTAAGTGGCCCCTCCCTCTCTTGGGTTTTATTTTTCTATTATGCATAAAGAGGAGAGATCAGGGTTAATGGCCTCACTGCTGAGAAATGCCTGAATTACAATGGTTATGGAAAACCTGAAAACAGTTAAATCAAATCCTCAGATAAGATGGACCAGTGAACCATTAAAAAGATAAAATTTTTAATTTTACACACACATGAAAAAAAAAAAGCCACAGGAAGTTAGTGATTGGAATGACTGATTTGTTTCTTGAAAGCATATGTGTATCTTTGGTGGTTGGGAAACCCAGAGCCAACCAAGCACATCAGGAACATTAGCACATCCTTGTCACTTTAGAAGTGTCACAGTACACATGATTGTTGAATAGAATAATGATCAACAACAGAAGACCAATGATAAACACTTATATATATTCATTTTAAAATAGCTTTGCTTCCTATAAACAGTAATGCTGACACCAAGGCTATCCAAGTCTCTCTATCATAGTGAGCAATTCAATTAGTAATGGCTCAGAGTTCAGATTCCACACGGCCCAAACCTGAAGCCACAAGGACCACAGGAACCAGTGAGGAAAGGGTACAGACTGGAGGCTGTGGGATCATGCTATGATAAATATAGTATATTTTATGTTTACTGACCTCTCTTCTTTTCTTCTTCCTCTGTCTTCTCCCTCCACTCTTCTCTCCTTCTCTCCACACTCAATGCTCTCCATACCCAGAGTTAACAGTTTGACAAGAGCCTAAGCATGGCCTTCAGGCAACACGTACCTCTGGGAGAAGGAGGAGGCAGCCATTTCTAACTCGTTTCTATAGAAGCCCTGGGTAGATGCCTCAGCACGGTGCCTTTTCATGCTTTGATTGACACTCAACCTCGGGAGGAAACCCTCTGCACGTGACCTGTCAATATGGTGCTAAATGTGTCTATGGACCCTGCTCTCCGTCTCCAGGCAGTTCTACCGTATACTTGGACCCTTGGGTTATAGCTAGCCACTGCTGGTGTTTATGTGAACATTCCTATAAATTCAATTTCCCTCTGGAGTTCCACGCTACGCCTGTGCCAGGCAAACCCTGTGCCTAGAACATAGCCTGGACGTCACAGCTACTCTGTACATTTCTGCTTGGTTCATTCCTCTGTAGTTGCACGGCTTAGATGGAGAAACAAGAGTCTAACCTTCTCATGGTCCCAGTTTTCTGGATTAGACTTCGATCAATATTCTTCTAAATCCTCTGACAAATGATCTAATTAGAAGAAATCAGACCTCTTTCCTGTGTGCATTGCTGGGACAAATGCCTCCATTAGAAAATTCAAAGAAAGTCATAATCGAGAATCTCTTTGGTGGTCCTCTAAGGCGGGTTGTTTTTCAATGTTGTTGTCTTGGAGCTTGGAGGTGAAATTCAATGTTTAAAATTTTTAGGAAATTTATACAAAGAAACTTTTAAATAAAGTATATTGAATGTGCCATGAGTTTTGGTGGTCTTGGTTCTCTTCTTTCTGTAGTGTCCACTGTCAGGATTTCCCCATGGCCAAGGAAGTTTGGCTCAGGCCCAGACTTGGGTTTCACTGAAAGGGTCAGAAAACCCTATGGGACTGTGTTCTGGGAGGCTGGTAGAGTTGGCCCTTCTGTGGAAGATCCAGGAGATACTACACATCAGGGCCAGGATCACTGTCCTCTTTCTAGAGAGCCCTGGATCGTTTGAGACTCAAGAGAGGATGCCTGTCCTCACTTCTGACTCTTGCTTGACCCCAGAGCCTCAGCTTCTGGCCTCTTTACAGTGATTATTTTTTAACCTAGGGACTAGATTGTTCCTATTGAACAATAGATGAGATGGGGATGGCTCTCTTTGACTTCACTACTTCTCTGGAATCTCTAGGACAAAATATACTTTGCTGTTACCGTGTTCCCCCTTTCATCTGAAGCCTTTCTCTTGGGGCTAGAGAGGTGGTTCAGTGGTTAAGAGCACATGGACACTCACAATCATTGGTAACTTCAGTTTGAGGGAATGGAGTCTAACACTTTTTTCTGGTCTCTGATGACACTAGGAATGCACATAGTATATAGACATACCTGCAAGCAAAATATTTCTAGAATAAAATCAAGCAATCTTCATCTCCTCCCCACCCCTCCTTTTGCACACACACACACACACACACACACACACACACACACACACACACACACACACACACACACACACTATAGCCACCACTGTCATAAACAACAACACTACAAATCAGATACACAAAACATATTCTCATTGGAAAAGAAACTGTGGGGTTTTTTTGTTTGTTTTGTTTTTGGACAGAATGCTTCTGCTCTGACAGGTGCTGGTGGTAAGACTCAGGTAGGATCTTAGGTGTGAGCAGACTTATGAACGTAAGATTGAGGGTAGATTTGCTAGTGGATCTGTAGGGAGGATGGAGAAAAGAGGGACAATGGGGTGTGCAGAACCTGGGAAGTCAGGGGAGACACTAGCCTCAAGGGCCATTCTCAGAATACCCATCAGATTCTCAAAAGGGAGTTCTACGTTATCAGAGTGGGCAGACAGTTTAGAACTAAGCTCTGTGCTGATGTCACTATGTAGACATGAAGGGTGGCTTGGGAGAGGGAGAGTTCTGCTGATAAGTAATATTGGTCTTGGGAAGGACTGAGGGCTTCATGGTTCAAAACATTGGGGGACTTGAGTTCACCTATAGCTTGTGTCTAGATGGCACCTGATTGTCAGGGTGCTTTTAGGGGATTTGCAAAGCTTTGGGGATGTTTCAAAAGCCCTCACAATCAGGTGGTCTGGAAGTCTATGTTGGATGATTTTATGTCAATTTAATATGAGCTAAAGTCATTTGAGAAGAGGGGAACCTCAATTTAAAAAAAAAATGCCTCCATAAGATCAGGTTTTAGGCAAGCCTGTAAGGCATTTTAAATTAGTGATTGATGGGGAGGGCCAGTTCTATTGTGTCCTGATGGTCCTAGGTTCTCCAAGAAAGCAGGCTGAGCAAGCCATAGGGAGCAAGCCAATAAGCAGCATCCCTCTATGGCCCCGGCATTAGCTTATGCCTCCAGGATCCTGCCCTGTTTGAGTTCCTGTCCCGGCTTCCTTCAATGATGAACAGTGATGTGGAAGTGTAAGCCAAATAAACCCTTTCCTCTCCAAGTTGCTTTGGTCATAGTGTTTTACCACAGCAATAGAAATCTTAAGACAGAGTCTAAACCAAGACATCAGTAGAACTGTTCTGCCTTAAACCAGAGGAGAGACTCCCTCTCCCCAAGTCTCTTCCTGCCTTTTAAGGTTGCTGCAGCCCTGGATATGCCTCAGCTTGCAGACATCACCCCACCAGTCTCCTTCATAATCAGGGCTCCTTCCCATGCACCCCAGTCTTCACATGGCTGTCTTCTCATAAGAATACCAAGTTTGACCAAGTTCCCCATCCTCTGGTCTGACCTGCTCTCAACTAATGACATCTGCAGTCACCCTGCTATCCAATAAGGACATCGTAAGTGACTTGGGGTCAGGGAACCATCCTTTCAACCAACAGCACCCTCTTATCACTTCCAGTGTCTGCTCACATCTCTGGGTGCTGCTCTTTCCTTATTGCTAGACAGTGGCTCCACATATCAGACCACAGCAAGTCCCACTGTTCCTTTGTCATGATTGGTGCCTGAAATGATCACTACGGAGTCTTAAAACCAGAATCTTTTATTCATTTTCGAGGTTAAATATCATCCTAGATAAAGCTTTCTGTCTTAGCCTCATCTAGGCTTTGCTCCCCAGCAAAGGCTCAACTCCTGGCTGTGGGTGGAATTTGAGTGAAATCTGACATCCCAGTGCCTCTTTGAGTGTCATAGTGGGCTGCTTCCTGGAGTCTAAATGGGAGATGTTAGCTGGTGTCTGTCAGTTGCTGTTGTTCCTGGCTCATGTCTGTGACAGGTTTCCCCTGACAACTCCTTTGTGAGGCATATACTGGCTCTCTAGAGGACTAGCTTGGGGAAGAAGTTCCTTTTTCTCTTCTGCATCTCTGTGTAAGGCAATGTCACCCACAGGCTCTCAATGCTGGGGCTCTTTACCAGACAGGTCACCCTCTGGTGGAGCATCGCCAGAGGGTTAAGAAAGTTAGCTCAAGCCCTATACCTTTCTAGGGTTACTCAATCTATAGAAAACTCCTGTGATGTTGCCACATAAAGTGACATTCCATCTTTGAATTTAATCACTATAACATCCCTTGAGAAAGAAAAGAGGCTGGGCACGTGGTCAGTGGAGAGTGGAGACCATTTGGTGACTCAGAGGTGGGGGCGGGGGGGGGGAGGAATGGCTCATTCCTACCTATATAACTTTGACTATCCTCTGTGGGTCTGCCCACTCTTGTGGATCACCAATCGATACATTCCACAAGGGCAAAGGGAGCAGAGACATTGAGAAGGGAGGAGAGAGGAAGGCAGAGTGGGAGTGTATATATTTGAAAGCCCTGTGAGTATGTATGGTGGATAAACCACACCAAGACCCAAAGTCAGTAGGCAGATGAACTTCACCTAGGGTGATTGAAGGCTTATAAAGTTTTGAAGGACTGAGGGCAGGGACATTCAGGATGGTCAAAGGTCATTGGCTGGGGACTTAGGGTACCTGGAATGCCTCAGCATGGGAAAGCATTTCCTGAATTTCAGGTACTGGCTGAACAGGCTCTTATTGGGAGAAAGGAAATTGATCCTGTAAACTAATTGAGGCTATGTTACATTCCTCAGGTAGAGGCATGTATGGGGCTTAGAATTCCTCGAACAAGTTTAAAGAAGAGGAAAATTCGCTAATGAAAGGAGTCCCCCATATTGTACAGAGCTGAGGCCATCGGTGAACTTTGGCCTTAATTAGCAGACTTTTCCCACAGTCCTCTTGACTTTGAGGAAGGATCAGCAGAATGCCCCTCCTTTCTTGACAGAATATGGGGGAGGCATATGTCTTCTTGCAGAAGTCCTGCTTTGTTTTTCCAAGATCACTAGGACCTTCTTTCCCCATCCTCTTCTGTCTCAGCAGTGACCGTGGTAGGCTCAGTTCAGTTCTCTGATCTGGAGCCTTGGTGGCTGATGGCCCTGCAAAAAGTGAGACTGCCAGACACCTGACATCAGCCCCGAAAGGACTCAGGAGCAGAGAACTCTGGACCCTAGCAGTGGGATGAGCTCTTGATCTTCCTTCTTGATTTATATGGCATGGACCTAAAATGGTTATTTGGGTGGGGGTATTGTTTGGGTCTCTCCAAAGCAGCCCCAGCGTGTTAATTGTGAGTCAGTTCTTTGAAAGATGAAGGGAACCACAAGGGAAGTCGGGGAGTCTGAAGTGAGACAGAGGTGAGACTAGGATTAAAAGGTGGTAGATAGCTCCCACTGTGATCAAGGGTTTGAATGTACATGGGGAATTCTGAGAAGCTCTGTAGTTTGTGGACCTTGCAGCCTAGCTGTGAAGAAGCAGGGGTATTTTGCACTGATTTCCAGGGGTAGCTGTGCATCTGTCCTAGAGAATGAGCCCACTGGTTGTTCCTGAATGTATGCTGACTGATCACTGGGCCTGTGTGTAGTGTTCTGGAAAAGACCTGTAGGTACATATAGTGTCTATAGAGTACAGGGTGGGACCAGTGGAAGGGACTCCTATGTTTCTGATATCCCTGAAGGGTCTGTTCCAGGTAAGCTACATATAAACTGGTGGCATCCATTAGCTAAAGAGTCATTCTCTTCTCTTGCAGAAAGAAGCCCTCTCTGATCTTCCTATCTGCTGTTGCCAGCATATTTGCCCCTTCGCTCTGATTTGGTTCACTGCGGCTATGTGCTGCCTTTCTGTACCTGTATCTGGGCTGCTTAAGGTTTCTGGGAATATCACACCCACCACTTCTCCAGAGTTAGAATAGCAGATCACAGACATTCATGTGGTCGGCTGAGTGGGCTGGCCATTCTAATCCTGGGCTTCCATGCTCCCAAGAGCATCTCTACAAAGGGGTAAGTCCCCACTTTTTTTTTTTTTTTTTTTTGAGACAGGGTTTCTCTGTGTAGCCCTGGCTGTCCTGGAACTCACTTTGTAGACCAGGCTGGCCTCGAACTCAGAAATCTGCCTGTCTCTGCCTCCTGAGTGCTGGGATTAAAGGTGTATGCCACCATGCCTGCCAAGTCCCCACTTTCAAGAGGTTCAGCTACGGTCACAGAAGAATTGGTTCAAGCAATGTCCCTACCATGTAGAGCACTTTCTCTTCCCATTTAAAAGATTCCATGTTACCTGGTATCTTAGTTTGGGTTTTATTGCTCTGAAGAAACACCATGACCATGGCAACTCTTATAAAGAAAAATAATTCATCAGGCCTAGCTTACAGTTTCAGATACTTAGTCCTTTATCATTATGGTGGGAAGCATGGTGGCATGCAGGCAGGCTTGGTGCAGGAGAAGGAGCTGAGAGTTCTACATCTTGATCTGCAGACATCAAGGAGGAGACTGTGTTCCCAAGCATAGCTCAAATATAGAAGACCGCGAAGCCTGTCCCCGCAGTGATACACTTCCTCCAACAGGGTCACACTACTCCAACAAGGCCACACCTCCTAATAGTGCCGCTCCTTATTGCCATACATTTGAAAAGTTGAGTCTGTGAGGGCCATACCTATTCAAATCACCACATTTGGTATGAGTCAACAACCAGTTTTATTCTGTAACAGGATCGATGACCTCTGATGGAGGTAGTCAGGGCTTAGGCACAATTTCTCTCAGATATGTTTACTTGACCACAGACCCTCTTTCTTCTTCCTTGCTACTTCTGAAGGAAGATAGTACACCAACGCAGCCAGACATGCTATCTTAAATCTGTTTCTGACATGCATTCTTGACAAATGACCATCTTGTGAAAGGCATTTTGAGAGAAGAAGAGCAGCCACTACCAAGCCTATGGTTTGACTCTATCTAGCAGCTCTATGGCAGGCTTCGTCATTGCTGAAGTGCTTATTTCCCAACAACTGCCTCAAGACTCACTTGGGGTTTGTTACTGTCTGTACAAGCAAATGTAGTCCTGACCCTGGATGAAGCACTGCTCTTCTGAGAACAATGAGCCCACAAATTGTAAGCAGCTTCCATTTTCCCATCTTGTTTTCTGGAAGCCATATTGTTTCATGGTGGCCATTTTGCTTCCTGGGAGCCATATTGACTCCTGAGTTTTTCTTGCTTCTTTCATTTCTTTTTTCTTTCTTTCTTTTTTTTAAAGCTTTATATCCATTGAGATTAAATACTTCATGCATAAGAAATTCATTTATATATACTGATTGGTAACTTTTTCTTTTTATTTGTATTCTTTGATGTGTATTAATATATACTAAATTCTGTCATTTTCACCCCCATTATTCTCTCTCACCCTTTCCCTTTTCCACTGAAATCTTTATTCTTTTCAACAAGCCTCCTTTTATTTTGATGTACTTTTTAAAAAATGTGTGACTCACTGAACTTAATTTTGGTCACTTTCATGAACATGAACCTTCCCCCACAGCTCCCATTAAATGCCAATAGTCCTTCAGTGAGGGGTGGGGCTTCATGAACCCCACCCCCACCCCCACCCATACAGTCTTGTTCAGATCTTATGCAGGTAACTTTAGATGCATGGAAGTCATGGGTGCAATGCTATTGTCATGTGCAGAAACAATATTTTGCAGCACCTGTCCAAACTCCCTCTTCTTTTCTGCTTTTAAATAAACAAATATGTTGTCCTTATCAATTAGTTAAATAGTCTCATAGTGTGTCCTATGTGTATACACATAGCTATGTACCTGCCCTACTTTTATTTTTAACTCTGTAATAAAAATACACGGACAAAACAATCTAGAAGATAAAGGGGTTTCTTTCTGCTTATAATTCCAGGTTACAGACCATGATTGTGGGGAAGTCAGGGCAGGAGCTTCAAACAACTATCTACATCACATCTACAGTCAAGATGTGTAGGAAGAAATGAATGCATGGCTGCCCACTTGTTCACTATTTGTGCTCAGCTTAATTCATACACATGTAAGGACCTTATGTCTAGGGAATGGTGCTGCCCTCAGTGGGGTATGTCTTCCTACATCAGTTAATTAAGACAATCCTCCATAAACACGCCCACAGACCAACCCAATGCAAATAATCCTTCAACTGAGATTTTCTTCCCAGGTAGTTCTAGGTTGTTGACAATTCAAGCTGTCACATCATCCATCCATCCATCCATCCATCAATCCATCCACATATTTCTGAAAGCATTAAATGCATGGTGGGTACTGGAGATGCAGTTCTTATGGAACCAAAGAAAACAGATAGTTTCATAAATTGCTGGCACATAGGAAGTGCTGAGGGTAGTCACTATGGCAGGCTTCTTTTTTATTATTCATCTTCTGTTATTATAGAGTTGGGCCCTGGTATTCTCATGGGAGGGAAACCCTGACTATCTATACTGTCCATCTATACCCTGGAATGTGCAGAGATGTAGTCTGCTGGAAGGAGAATCTCTTTGCCACAAAACTCCTTGTGTACTATAAGTGGCCTCCCTTAACCAGCAGCTGACTTCTTCTGTGTATCTATACCAAACTTGCTTTGCATCTAGTGCACATTCCAAAGTAGAGTGGTGGACTCATCTACCCGAGATTTGAAGTTTGTGTGGAACTTCCTACCCATAGAGATGTTTGGCCAGATAAAGACAGTTGACAGATGCTACAATCAATTCAAAAGGCACAGTGCTGATTCTGTGTGCTATTGAGGGCTTGGAGGATAAATGGGTGAACACATGAACCTTGGATCCCTCCCCTGAAATGTATGAGGATGAGCAATTATGAGCTGCTGTGGGGGTGGGGTGGATAACTGTGGGGACTGTGTGTGGAAAGGGACAGAGTGGCAGCCGGGTTGTGATGTCATCTCTACATCATCAGATCTCTGTAGGACTCACTGAAGTGACTGATTAAATACTGAAGGAAGTAAAGGAGGCAGACAAGAAGGAAATGTAGGGTCAGTGTTCTTCACAGCAGGAAATCCAAGATGGAGGATCCTCAAAGGAGTAGCAAGACTGGTTAGGTCCATGGTGGAAAGGTTGCAGGCTTCATTGGGTGGTACAAGAAGACTGGCTTTGCTCATTGAAATGTGATCTGTCAAGCAGCATGGAAAGCCCACGGACAGTGAAAGACGCTTGGGTGGCCATGTATGGGTCACATAATGCCAGGACTGCACAGTCACAGACAGTCATCAGGTCACTGCAGAAATTCAGAGAAGCCGATAGTGACACCTGATGAAACACCAGTGTGGTAGCTCTGGCTTCATTCTGATCCAACAGATGCAGAGCTACACAAGTTCCCACACAGCAGATAGATTCAAGACATTTGTGGGATTATTTGTGTTGGTTAGACCTGGGAGAGTTTGAGGGGAGCTGCAGCACTCCTCCTGATCCCCGACTTCTTGTAATTCTTCACTCCCTGGGACTGTTCTTCACTAGACTGCATGAGTGTTGTGTCTTTTCTTGATCCCTGACATGTTCACGACACTAGTGTCCCCTCTGTCTCTATGGGGCAGCTTCTGACTTGGCAATAAAGAGCATTTCCTGTGTTGGATTCTCTTTCTAAAAGAAAATGATGTCTACTGGGCTAAGGCACAGAAGCCATGAACTGTCCTAGAAGCTGGTGTGGCATGGCCACAGATGCTTCACACACAGCATCATGGGTAAAGTTCTTCAGTGGAAGCTTTTAGTTTAGCTGTGCGGATGATTATTCGGAATGTCAGAGTGGCCCAGTTCACCCAGCTATGATGTCACACACAAATCATCACAGCCCAGAAGCTCTCCCAGAGTTCCAGTGAATAATGATCCCCGAGTGATCCCAGCTGTTGTTCCTGAGAGGCCTCAGCTGTCCCGCTGAGGTTAGAGCATCCTGTATCTTCTACCAGGGCCAAGCTCACCCTCTTATCAGTTTTGCTTGGACCTTCTGTTCCTCTCTCAGACAGGGTATCACTACCCTTCCCTGTCCTTCCACTGACACCTTCTTTATCCTGCCAAGTTGCTCTGGCTTCCCTCAGAAGGACCTGGAGAAGCAGGCTGCTCTGGAATGTGTTTCTGGCTTGTGGGGAAGTGACCTGGACTGAGGACCTCTTACAGCCCAGTGTGCTGCCCTCCACTGTGTTGACTTCTCTATGAGCTTCCATGTCTGGCCATGCTGAGGAGCCATGGGTCCTGGTGCTGGGGTGTTGAGCCATGGTTCAGGGGTGGTGGGCCATGGTGTTGGGATGATGGGCTATGGGCTGGGCAGGCAGGATGATCATGGTACATAGCTGGTGGAGTCTAGTACAGGGAAAGCTCTTTGCTTTGCTCCTTCTCTGTTTCCTTGCTGGTTTGAGTTTCCATGCTGTCTGTGGGGTCCCATCCTCTCTTGCTGCCAGGGTCCAGTAGCTACTCTAAGGTCCATTGCACTCCTAGGGGATCTTTGCTATTTGTTTGGAATCTTGTGCAAGGGTTAACCTGCCCTGAGCCACTGAGGCCCCACCTGGATTCAGTTCACATATTAATTCTGGGACCTATGTGTGGTCACTCAGTTGCTAGGGAGCAAAAGACCAGAGGAGAGGTCTCATACAGCCTAGCTGTGGCATCTGGTAGGGAGTGATGAGCAGTGACCAGGGAGTTGCTTAACGAGGACGACTCTTAAGTATTATTCAGCCTGGAGGATAGACACTGTGCTCTTGCCTGGAGTCAGAAGTGTCTGGGAAAACCTTCCTGTGGCCAGCACAGTCATCTGATGGAAGATATTTGGGTATCTGCTGAGGGAATTAGCTCCATGTGTTTGATTTCAAGAGAATGATGGATTTCCAGTATTTGAAAAAAAAAAAGATGGATTTCCAATATTTGAAAAAAAAATTCCAGAGATCTTGGGAACAAAAATAGCACGACAAAAGGAAATTGGTGGCACTTATATACCCAAGAAAAAAGTATTTTTGCTTTTGGAGGCTAACGGTTAGAGCATGTGTCTGATAGCTACTCTGTTCAGTCTAGTGGGTTAAGAGGCCTTGTGTCAAACAGTCTGCCCGAAGCAGACTCTCATCCAGTCTTTCTACAGAGAACTATAGAGGATGACAAAAGCCAGAGGACTGAGCAGCAAGTCTGTGTGTGAGAAAGTCAGCATAGGCACATTGAGAGCAGCTGAGGTTTGGTCACACTCAGCCACTGGGGAGCTGGGGTCAGTGGGTCAAGGAGCAGGAAGCTGAGTGTTACCTGTTTACTCTCAGATCTTTGTTTGGTGGTTAACCTGGTGATGCCCACTCCCTCCATTTGTTAGAGAGAACCTGCACAACACTGTTAAGGAGAGGGTTTGGGTGTCGAGGCAGGGGATCTGGACCACGGAGGTAGACAGTTCAGCTAGAGACATCTGACACACCACAGACACAAGAGAATTCAGAGGTGGGCTGAAGAGAGAGTCACACATGCTACTGACCAGTCACGTTGCATATGAACCTAAAGAAATGGTAATGGAGACAGAATGGAGATGATGAGAGACTACATTGCTCATCCTTCAGAAGAAAGAAAGGGGTCCCCATGCTGTGTAAAGACTCTGAGGAAGCACCAAAACCTGCTGTGTGTCTGACACTCCACCCCTTGGCACCAGTAAAGTTTACTGGTAAGGAATCATGCTCATGCCAGATGTAGTAACTGAGCCTAAAACCTCTCTGTGATGTGAACTCTGGATGTGGTTCTGGATGCCTAGGTTCCTGATTCCCATCTAGTTCCGGAACTGATCCTGGTCTTTGAGCATCCCCCATTTTTTGAGCATCCCCCATTGTTTGAGCATCCCCCATTGTTTGAGCATCCCCCATTGTTTGAGCATCCCCCATTGTTTGAGCATCCCCCATTGTTTGAGTATCCCCCATTGTTTGAGCATCCCCCATTGTTTGAGCATCCCCCATTGTTGCTGAAAGCCACGCAAGAGTTTTCACATCTTTTTCAATAATGGGAAAGAATAGACAGGTTCTAATGCAATCTGATGGAAAGCCAAGGGAAATCTGAAGCCAGGAGGTGGCATTCTGATACCCAAGTGGGTCCCATGGTCATTCCTAAGCCAGGCATTAAGAAAAAAAAATGACTGGAGGCTAGGCTAGAAAGATGGCTCAAGGTTAAGAGCTCCCGCTGCTCTTGCAGAGGACCTGGGTTCAGGTTCCAGCAAATGGTGGCTCACACCGATCTGTATCTCCAGTTCCAGTGAATTCAACACTCTATTGTGACCTCAGGGGGTATAAGGCATCACATGTTGCACATACATACATACATACATACATATGTACATACATGCAGGCAAATAACAATACTCATAAAATGAAATAAATACATCTTAAAAAACATGATTTGTAGTTTTTTTGGCTCAAGCAAGCCTGAATCCCAGACAACTCTGGGAATCAGCAGGGCTCTGAAAAGAGAATTAGGCTGAGGGTGTCTGTGAGCACACTGGTGTGAGCACTCGTGTGCACACCTGTGATGTAACAATTTGTGCCATCTAATAAACTGTGTTAGCATATCCAGTGGACCAAGCTTTAGTCTACCAAATTCATGATAGTTTCCAAAGAAGTCAAAGCATTAGAAATAAAACTTTATATTTTGTTGAAGGGAACACCTGAGGTACTAGATTTGAGGACTTTTAGAATCCCCTGTGCTTCCCTCCTTGGGGAGCAGGAGGATCAAGTCTTTATGTGACTGTCTACCAACTGACTCTGACTTTGACCAGCCCCTGGAGTTGGATACTGGAGGACCTGTGCACACCCTCCAGACACATCTTGTCCTCTGTTCACTTTCTAATGGTCTTCACTATTGTGTAGACCAGAACTAACCCTGGACAGAATGGAAGACAGGAGTGTGGTTAAGTGTTAATCTGACTCTAAAGACCTCAAATATACATACACTCACACACGCACTCTCTCTCTCTCTCTATATATATATATATGTATATATATATATGTGTATATATATATATATATATGCATGTATATGTGTGTGTATGTATATGTATTATGTATGTATGTATGTATGTATGTATGTATCTATCTATCTATCTATCTATCTATCTATATTTGTGAAGTGTGGAAATGTGGTGGCACATGACCAGTCCCAGCACTTGGGAGGCAGACACAGGGCAGGTGTATCTCTGTGAGTTCCAGGACAACCAGGAACTACATAAAGAGACCTTGTCTGAAAAAAAAATTACTTTTGTTTTTCTTTAAAGCCAAAGAGGGCTATGGCAACAGGGAGCCTACCTGTCACTTACCCCTAATAGTCTGCTGAATCTCCCATCTCAAGGGATATATACTACTCGAGGTAAGACATAGCTTCAAAATAAATAAATATTGGCCGTTTCTAGAGACAGCACTTTGCATTATTTCCACACACTTTGCACTATTTCTCAGAATAAAGGATGACAATAAAGACATTTTAATTCTGTTCTGGTTCTATTATTCTATTCTCTCCTTCAGAATGTTTTCCAAATGCTTGCTTTCTGTGGGGTTACCCTGGGGAAATCTGGCACTGAGGACTAAATCTGTGCAAACTGTGACCAACTGGCTGCACCGCTTTGATTCAAAAATAAATGCCTGGAGGAAATGTATCTAGGGGCCCTGCCTTTGGGCAGAGAGCATCACAGATATGGCTGCTCAGTGTTGTCCCTCTTGACATTTCAAAGCAAACTACTGCTTTCCTCATAAGCATGTTCATAAGGAGTTTCCAGGGAATTTGGTGTCCCAAGGAACTCTTGACAGGGAACATGTCTGCATCTGGGGTCCATATTCGTAACTCACAGTCCACGGGCTTTCTCGTGCCTTTTAAGGGAGCAGGCACTGTCCCCTACCCCTGGGAGTGTTTCCGTCTCTGCATTCCATCCTGCACGTGGGGAGCCCTTTGCCAGCCATTGAGTAGGAGCTTCTGCCAGCGTGGCAGTAAGGACGGCTAAAAATAGCGGCAGCCGGTTTTCATCGACTGAATATAGGGATGTCTCGCTGGGATGCTGCTAATGCCCTTGTTTGGCAGAAGCTATTACTCACCCCAGCTCGAACTGATCGTTGGTGTTAGAGAAATGGCACCAGCGTGGAATCTCAGAGTCCTCCTCCCGGAATTCCCCAAGCATGAGTCTCTTACCTCCTTATACTCCAGAGCCAGGAGACGTCACCTTTCTGCCAGATTATGTCAATGCTGGGTGAGTGAAATAAAAAGTGGACTAGCTAAATAAAACTCTCAGCAGCCAGGGCAGCCTCTCTGGTTACCATGACCATCCTGCCTCAGTCCTTCGGGGTCCCCTGAGCCCCACTTAAGTTGCTTAGGTAGAGCCACAGGTCTCAATGTGTTAACAGCCAGGCAGATTTCACAGAGGAGGAACTTCAGAGGAAGGGTGTGGCTGTATGGATTTCTGTTGTTTGAGTTGAGTGGAATACTTCTATCATTTTGGAGGGAGTCACATTTAAAGATTTTTTTTAACACACTACAGCCAAATAAATGTCTTCTGGGCAGATATGGACCTCGGGACACTGGGTCACAAACTCTGGTTTTAGAAGCACTGAGTTAAAATTCAATTCCAAGGGCAGGCTTCTGTGGGTGGTCTCCTGTCTATAAAGTATTAAACGTTGAGTCTTTGGCTTGGGGATGGTCCACTGACTGTGCCCATTACATAAAGACTGCACACATGACAGGGTCGAGGGAGTTTTATAAACTGATCACGAGGATTTACAAGTTGCTTGAAGGTCCAGTGGGCTAAGCAAGGAAAAGAACGTGCAGTCCCTTACCCACTGCAGGTGGGCATTCTGAGTATGCCACTGGTTACAGATAGAAGACTGTTCTGCGATACAGGGCAAATGCTGAAAAGTTTTTCATGAACTAAGAAGCACAAAGAAAGCTTAGAAGTAAAACTGCAGGCCAGGCCACCCTTCTCGAGCTGACTGCGAGGATGTGGCCTCTTTTGAGTACAATCATAGTCATTGTAAAGTGCATGCCTTTCTAAGACCCAGTGGGTCAGCTGGCCGGGCACCTCAAGTTGTCACCATGGTGGCTGCTCACTGAGGCTTCAGTGAAACAGTATTCCCTGGGATCCCTGTTGTCACCCCCCAGTGAAACACCAGGAGCACAGGCTCAGAGCTGTGGGGACAACAGCAGCCACAATGGATCTGGTTTTGTTCCTACACACCCCAGTCAATGCTGTGGTTTTGATCCTTAGAACTGTGCCTGTGGCCTGGCACTGGGAAGGGCCTATCAGCTGTCAATCAAGGCACTAAACTGCTCTCATCAGACAGGTCTCATCACTTAAGGGAAACCTTTTAGGAATGCTAATAACGTATATTAATATCCAGTTGACCTTTCCAGTGAGTTTTCCTATTAATGCTTCCCGTTCAGTCACACAACCTCAGATAGGGTTGGGTCCTTCTGATGTCTCTCAGTGGGTTCTAATGGCTCTGTTAGTAACCCAAGTGCAGGTCCTTAACTTCTCACATTCTCAGTTCATCCTTTAATCCACCCCTTACTTGTTCTTAGTCAAGTATATCCACCACCATACTGTAGAACACTTACCTTTATTATGGAAGATATTAGAAATATTGATAGTGGGGCTGGAAACTACTGTGTACATACATCCTTTGCTTAATGTCTTTAGCTTAAGGCTGAGTAGCTCAGAGCTAGAGAGAGTGCTCAGTGGTTAAGAGCACTAGCTGCTCTTCCATAGGACTCAGGATTAACTCTCAGCATCTATATGGTGACTCACAGTTGATTCCAAAAGAGCCAATGCCCTCTTCTGGTCTCCACAGATGTCAGGCATGGAAGTGTGGCACAGAGATACGTGTAGGCACAGACACATATGCATAAAATATTAATAATTCTAAAATTAAGTAGAGAAAGAGTGAGTGGTGTCTCTTGGAGCTGGAGAGATGGCTCAGTGGTTAAGAGCACCCCCTGCTCTTGCAGATGGCCTGGGATTAGATCCCCAAACCCACATAGTAGCACAAAACTGAAACTACAGTTTCAGGAGATCCAATTGCTCTTCTGACCTCTTTGGACACTGCATATATGTGGTGTGCATACATGTATGCAGGCATACACTCATACATACTTTTTAAAAAGAGTAAAATGTTTTACCAATCTCTCTTTCTCTCTTTGTGTGTGTGTGAACATGTGTATGTGTATTGCATGCATGTGTGTGAGTGTGCATGTGAGTGTGTGTGTGTGTTTACCCAAGCACAGATGTGTTTGATGGAGCGCACATGCCACTAGACAATTTTCAGGCATCAATTCTTTCCTTCTACCTTGTGGGTCCTGGAGATTAAACTCAAGTCATTAAGCCCAACTTGCCGAGCCGTTCTGCTGGTCTCTACTTTTAAATGATATGTTTTAGTGTGGAGAATGTTATTTCTGAAAATCTGGACAACTTCCATTTATTATTCCACAGCAATTGCATATCAGCCAACTGTAGTCCAGATGCGTGGACTTCGTGACCTAGAGACTGCTCTGACACCATAAGGACGAAGGCTAAGCTTGAGATCAAAAGCATCCACCGCCATTGTGGAAACTTGTATGAATTAGCCATGATTCATTTCTAGGAAAGTATTTGTTGCTGTGTTTGCCATAGAAACCCTGCTGTCTAGCCTTGGCACTGGGTTGGCAATTTCACGTACATTATTTCCTTTTACTTCCCAGCAGGCCCATGAAGAGGGCACAAAGGGAAGATGATACAGTGATGATGAAGGCTTCATTAAAGAGGCAGGGAGGGCACAATAAGCCCACTGCACAGATGGAGGAATCAAGTTCTGAGAGATTCAGACTAACTGTCAAGGCTATACATGTAGAGAGGGGATGGAGAGAAATGGGTGGGAGGCAGACAGATGGAGAGAAGCACAGCGAGGAATTCACACATCACCAGATTTCAAACACATCCAACAGCTGCTCTGTGTGGTCAGAGGAAGGCTGAGAAAACACAGCCACACCATGTTCTGTTTCTCTCTTTGGTGACTGAGCAGCATCGACTGGCAGACGTGACTGTCCACTTGTGAGAGTCCCCCATCAGATGTTCTTGAGACCAGGGACTCGGCTTCAGCTCATCCCTCAGCTTTGAGTGCAGGCCTGGGCATGCAGGAAGTGAGCAGAGATGTCCTGTCAACATCTCTGGATACCTTTTTCCTTGGCAACATTGCCCCTCCCCCCCCCCCCCGCCCCCGCCGCCAAATGCTAGAGCCATAACTTAAGCACTTTCCTAAAAGTAATTTGAACTGTGAAGTACAGAACTTGTCCTATAAAGATAAAGCAGGACAGGGGCTCTCTCAAGATCACCCATATACCATTTGCAACCATTTGCGTTGTCAGCAACTTCAGAGCTGACTGCATATGATGCATTTAAAAAATATTTTATTGATTGAAAATTTCATGCATGTATATACAATGTATTTAAATCTTTTCCATCCATACCTCCTCCATCAACCTCCCCTAGAACCTAAGGAAGTTATTTTGATTAGAATTGTCCCATCTTTGCCAAAGGTGTGTGGTGTGTCTGAGACAGGGCAGCCTGGGTCATGGAAGGTGTGCTGGGATAGTGTTATGGTCGCCCCACACACAGCACTGGAGGGAAGTTTCCACCACGCAGGTTCTTTAGCTCAGCTCCACTGATGCCCACCTTAAATCAGAGACACGTAGGACAGATACAGAGCTCATGCTATTTGCAGAAAACCAAGAGTGCTCCCGAATGCCCGAAGGCATACAAAACAGAACTCGTCTTTTCTGCTTCTCTATCTGAGGCTTCAAGGGAGCCAAGTGTCATCTTGAATTCAGGACTTGTTTGAAGTCATCTCTATCTCCGTTGTGCTTAGTGGAAGATCTAGGGAGAACACTGCCTCCACTCGCAGTGGCCACTGCACACAGAACTCACTTCCTCCTTTGGCAAGCATGGCCCTGGGAATGTGGTTGCTTTTTACAGCATCTGTTCTCCATTAGGGCATCTGACAGTTCCTGACGCTGTGATGCAGCCAAGCGGGGAGCTGTGTGTGGAGGCCGTGCAGTGAGGTGTATTACTGACTGGTTAGTGGTGACCAGCGGAATCCCTGATTCACTAAGCCAGAGCTCTGGTTGTGGGTTGCCGAGCTCTGCTCCTGATTCAGTGCTGTGGACAAAAACAAGGCAGAGAGAATATTCTCACGGATGGATGCCATGAAGCTGAGAAAAAAGGGATGAGATCTGGACAGAAGGACCCTGATTTATAAAAGTCAGACCGGATGTGGTAGCACTTGCCTCTGCTTTCAGCTCTAGGAGTTTGAGGGCAGCCTGGTCTACCCAAGGAGTTTCCAGGTTAGCCTGGGCTACATAATGAGACCTTGTGTGCTAGCTAGTTTTATGTCAAGTTGGTACAAGCCAGAGTCATCCAAGAGCAGGGAACCTCAATTGAGAAAAAAAAAATGGATCCATGGGCTGGAGAGATGGCTCAGAGGTTAAGAGAAAATGGATCCATAAGATTGGGCTATAGGCCTAGGCATGTTCTTAGTGATTGGTGTGGGCAGCCCAACTCATTGTGGGTTGTGCCACTTGTGGGTTGGTGGTCTTAGGTATTATAAGAAAGCAGACTGAGGGGTGGAGAGATTGCTCAGTGGTTAAGAACACTGGTTGCTCTTCCAGAGGTCCTGAGTTCAATCCCCAGCAAACACATGGTGACTCACAACCATCTGTAATGGGATCTAATGCCTTCTTCTGGCATACAGATAGAGCACTCATGGATAAAATAAATAAAATTTTAAAAATAAGAAAAAGAAAGCAGGCTAAGCAATCCATAGAGAGAAAGCCAGTATGCAGTGTCCTTCCATGGCCTCTGCATCAGTCCCTGCCTCCCTATTCCTGCCCTGTTTGAATTCCTACCCTAACTTCCTTCAACAATGAACAATGATATGGAAACATAAGCCAACTACTTTTCTCCTCAAGTTGCTTTGGTAATGGTGTTTCATAATAGCAACAGAAACCTAAGTAAAAACCCTGTCTCAAAATTAATTGATTGATTGATTGATTGATTAAAATAGACAACTGATCTACCTCCCACTATAGGATGAAGGATGGCACTAGTGTACTGCAACATTGACCCAGTTTAATCAGAACACATACAGACTGAACTTAGTCTACAATGAACCAGACAGAAGGCTAGTTTGATCTCATGCAGAGAATGGTGAGGTATCCAGGAGGAAGGCTGATTAGAACATGTCTATGTGACTGCCACTCTGTATGGCTTTACAGAATCAATAGTATGTGGAGGACACTGTGCCCAGGTGTAGGGAATCTGCCAGAATGTGTTCTGAGAGTAAGGTTCCACATGACAAAGAGAAGATGCAGGAAGGAGCCTGTGGCTCCATCCTCTGTCTATGTGCAAAGCTTTCTGGTGGGAGAAAGACCTTCCTTGTTCTCCTTAGGCCTAAGGGATGAAAGCACAGGGATGCCGGTAGGAAATGGGCGGGACTGCCCAGAGTTTGGCTGTGTGCTTTATGCCAAGTAGATTCTAGTCCAGACTGTCACCATGAGGCAGGGGAGACTCCAGATGGAGTTTTCATCATACGACTTTCAGGCTCAGCAGCCAAGTTTGCCCAGGAAACGCTCCAAGGTAGAGATGAAAGCCATACTGAGCTTTGAAGAACACAGAGGCCTGGGCTGCAGGGGTGCTGGAAGTGTCCCAGAAGTCACAGGGCAAAAGAGCAGCATGCTGGGTGACCAGACAGAGTCAGGAGAATGGAGCAGTTGGTGGCTCCTGAAGTTAGACTTGTGTTTGATTATACTCTGCCACTGGATAGCCTTGTGATCTGGGTTCTGTAGATAGAAGAATGGCCCTGCAAAGATGCCTCTATCTCAGACCTTGGGACCTGTATGTAAACATGTCATGTTACATAGCATAGGGACTTGAGGTTGAAAATGGAGTTGAATTTATCTTGAACTATCTGATGGAGATGATGTAACAACAAAGGTGGAAGAATAGGGGTGTGGGGACTGCTTAGCTGGCCAAATGCTTGCCGTGCAAGCATGCCACGAGTTCAGTTTCTAGAGTCCAAGTAGAAAAGCTGGTCATGTTGGCACATACATTTAGAGATGGAAATGGGAGACTCCTGGAGGTTCACTGGCCAGCCATTTTAGCCAGTTCATCAGCTCCAGTTCCAGTGAGAGACTCTGCTTCAAGATGAACAGCTGAGGGTGACACCTGAGGTTGACTTCTAATCTTCACAGGCATGTGCATGGTCACATGCGTCTGTACACATAAGTGGTCACTACGTACTTTATTGTAAACGTGGAAAATGGAGGACGGAGACCAGAGCCTGATATGGTACTGGAGCAATTTGGGCTGCTGCACTCTGGCTTTGAACCTGGGGCCGGAGGCATGAGCCAGGAGTGTGTCAGCTCCCAGGAGAAGAGAAGACAGAGGGGCATATTGTCTTCTAGAAAGTTCCCAGCAGCACTTTAATCTTCATCCACTGGGACTTATTTCAGACTTCTGCCTCACAAACCTGAAGAATGATATATTGTGTGTTTTTATGCCACTAAGTTTATTTGTTTGTTACGCCAATAGCTAAAACTCCTAATGCATTTGGGATAGTTCCACCTTTCCGAGTCAGGAATCAGGTTATGTTGTGTGTACAACAGAAATACTGTTGTCTGAGTTCTAGAAATATTGAAAATAAAATATCAGTTCCCTACCTGGTGCAAGAAGACAGTTGTTATTGATAAAGAGAGTTGTCTGAGAGATTTCTCCAACATTTAGCTATTACAAGAAGCCATACCTTCCCTGTCCTCTGGGCATAGTATGGCCATTTCTTTCTTGAGATCAGAGCAGCTCTGATTACCCACACAGGACTCTGACTAGATTGAGAGATCACTCAGGGGGTACCTAGTGAAAGGGCACATGAAGCCCCTCCCCTCCCTGAGATACCAAGGCAGTAAGTGATTACTGGGCAGAGAGAGAGGTAGACTTTTCTTTCTCCTCCATGCTGTAGCCTCCTGTAAGTTGCCTGTGTTCTGGTAACCCCTCACTTGTGCTACTGTAAGTAAACCCAGTTGGACCCATTGGCCTCCCAAGTTAGTCCTCAGGGGAACTGATGCTTCGGTTTGTGGTTGGTGCCCTAACCAGAATGAGTACATGTTTTGCTCACAATTCCACAAAGAAAGATAGGAAATAAACTTATTAGCCATGCCACTGCCACCGAGTTTTCATTAAATACCTTCCCAGCCTAATCAGGTCAGCTGTGTGTGTGGATTAATGCAAAAGCAATTTCTAGGTAAGGGGCATAAAGCCAACTTTCTAGTCTAGAGTCTAGTAAAGAACCAACCTGGTTAGCTTTCTCCATCCATCCATCCATCCATCCATCCATCCATCCATCCATCCATCCACATCCATCCACATCATATATATATGATACACACACATACACACACACATATATATATACATACATACACACATACATATACACACATGCGTGTATACACATACATACATGTGCACACATGCACACACACCACTCATCACACCCAGAAGTCCTACTGTGGAGCTGCTCCTCTGATCACAGCTCTAAGGATAGGCTGGGGTAGGAGGTAAGCTTGACATTTTCTTTTCTCTAAGTAACTTCTACCATCAGATGATAGTAAGTCAGATGATTTAATTAGAGCCACTTCTGAGACAGAAGAGAAATTGTCATTTATCACTTGTCTTGAAGAGGAAGCTATGTGCCAAGTAGTATAGCTGGAAACCAAAATAAATATTCATCATAGCATCACAAAACCACACCATTTTCCAGCCTTTTGCAGATACATGCACAGAACCTGTGTTTATTTTAAGCTGACTTGCCTCAGGGTGACATGCCAAGTGCCACATACATCCCATCCTTGTAGATTTTTGTTGTTCTTCCTACCAAACATACAGAGTCCAAAGTCGGAACAGAGACCTGCTATCCTGCAGAGGGGGTTGAGAGCAAAGCCTACATTTTTGTTGTATTGAAAAGCTGAAGACTTTTTGTAATGTTTGTAATGAGCTCTTGGGACATTGGAGTTTCTGGTTTCTGCAGACTTCCGCCCCCTCCTTCCCCCTGGGTTTGGAAAGTGATGTGGTGAGACTAATGGTCACTTATGTGCCCAAGAATCTTTTTCCTCCCATTTTTATGTGCGCTGGTGTGGTGTGCATGTATGGATACGAACATTTGCATGTGCAAAGACATAAGTGTGTATGTGGGTGCACACACACACACATATACACACATACACATGGGTATGTGTGCGCATGGACATCTGAGCTTGACACTGGGAATCGTCCTTGATCTCCCTTCCACCTCATTCATTAGGACAACCTCTCTCAACCAACCCTGGAGCTTGCTGCTAGGGCTCTTCTCACTAGCTTCCTCTGGCCATTGCCTATCTCTATTTTCTAGGACTAGACTCACAGTCAGGCTGCCACACCCACCTGCATTTGCATGAGCTCTGACTTAGCAGCAAACTTAGACCACCAAGCCATCTTTCTATCCCCCAACAGCCGATCTTTCTGTAACAGCTGGTAACTTTTAAGAGCTTTATTACAAGAGTCAGATTTATTAACCCGTCTTTTCTTCTCAACTCCCAATCCACAAAATTTAGTTCTGAATAAATATGAAAAACTCCGACTGGATGTTCACGTATGAGTTAACTGCCAATAATATGATTTGAGAATAGAACAAGACTCCACGTTTTTGGCCTTCATTATTTACATTTACAATTGGGCTCCTCTCAAGCGACCAACATTATGACTATAGCAAAAAACATCTGAGTGACAGGCCAGTGGTTAGTAACAGCGTTATGTGACAGTCATATTATTTCTCCCATGATGTGAGGCTGTTAAGAAAACCCATACTCTCTCCACGCAGCTATGAAATGTGGAAATAAAGTAGTGTTGTGATAAGAATGTCTCTTCTCCTTCACCTCACTCTGTGCTGAATTAGTAAATGGAGCCCCTGAACCTTCTGGGAGCCATTTAGTGATTTTAATGAGTCTGAGGAAGAGGAGCCGGTTGGTGGCTGGTGGGTCAGGAGCTCAGGTCACATAAATGGGGCTTATGGCCAGCAGCTGGAGGTGGAAGCAGTCTTTGGGACAAAGCCCTGAGAGGCCTCCTCCAGGCAGATGGTCTCAAAGCTGTATTGGGTTGTATCACACCCAGCTGATGTTGTCTGCTTGGATGGGGAAGCCCTGCCCTGCACATCTGGAGCAGGTGGCAAGAGCTAGCTAGCAGAGGAGAAGCTGGGCTTGGGTTTGAGCTGAATGTCCCATTATCCTCAGACATTTTTCTAAGTTTAAACTCTGCATTAGAGGAAGTAGAGGCCATTGTGGGCATCGGCTGGAAATCATACAGCAGCACAGATCCACACAGGAATAAGGACTTTAGAGGAGTTGGGAAATGGCCACCACAGCTTCCCTTACACCTGAGTGCTTCTGCTTCACTATCTGGGAAATAAGACAATATTACAGTTGAAGACACAAAGAATAAGACAATGTTACATTGGAAGATACAAAAAAAAAAAAAAAAAAAAAAAAAAAAAAAAAAAAAAAAAAAAAAAAAGGCAGTTGAATCCGGGGCTGAAAAACCAGACTTTAATATAGGATAGCTTCTTGCTACAGGAGAATCCTAGCCTAGCTGTCTTGGTAAGTTCCTTAGCCTTTCCTGCCTCAGTTTCCCTGTCTGTAAAATAAGGCTAACAGCACCTAGATTTTAGGGTCATCAAAAGAACGAAGGAAACAGACACCCCTAGCATTAGCTAGCACATGGCTGCTCTCACTATTTGCCCCTCTACTTCTGTATTTTAAAATACCAAGTATCCTAGCTCCCTCTACAATACAATACTTCCTGAGTTCTCTGGGCTTTTATTATAGTGTGATATAACTCTAACTTTAGAATAGTCAAAGCAAAGGCCAGACTAAAATGAATTCTCTTCTCCATTGTTCTAAAGCTGGCTGAGAAAATGATCAGCCTAGAAGATGGCAGTCCTGGGTGGAAAGAGGAGGAGGGAGGGGTCCATTCTTCTATAAAAGGAGATTCGCTGAGTAAACAACGCTGCGTGGCCGAGCATGGTCCAGATGAGCAATGATTTATGAGTGGGAAATCTGGGCCGCCCGGCTTCAGCTAAACAGTGGGGGAAGATGGAAAGCAGATGTCTGACCTTCATCCCAGAGGCCCTCGGGTGAAGAGCGAGTGGGAGCAGGGCGAAAAGCATCCAGGGAGCTCCAGGAGCCTGGGAGCTCCGGGGAGCCGCGGAGAGAGCAAGGAGGGGGAGGGCAGCAGAGAGAAAAGGCTGATGGGAAGTCAAGCTCCTCAGCAAGACCTGGTGCTTGTGAGGGACATGCATATTGTTCTCACGGGTTCCTATGGAAACGGGTTCATTGATGGATTGCTTGGTGCTTGGATTACAAGCGCGCGCATGTGTGTATGTGTGTGTGTGTGTGTGTGTGTGTGTGTGTGTGTGTGTGAGAGAGAGAGAGAGAGAGAGAGAGAGAGAGAGAGAGAGAGAGAGAGAGAATGTGTGCCAGTGAGTGTGAGTAGAGTGAGTTTGTGTGTGTATGTGAGCATAAATGTAGGTGTATGTGAATAAGTGTGTGTGTATGTATGTATGAGGAGGTGTGTATGAGTGTACAAATGTGTGTGTGTGTGTGTGTATGTATGAGTGAGAATGTGTGTGGGTGAGTGTGAGTAGAGTGAGATTATGTGTGTGTGAACATGAATGTAGATGTATGTGAATATGTCTGTGTGTGTGTATGAGTAGGTGTGTATGAGTGTACAAGTGTGTATGTGTGTGGACATGTCTGAGAGGTTGTGTTTGTTAGTACTGTGCCTGTACATGTGTTTATGAGTTTGGCAAATGCACGTGTGTGTGTGTGTGTGTGTGTGTGTGTGTGTTATATTTGTGAGTGGCATGTATGTGTGAGCATACACAAGTGCCTATACACAATACACTTCAAAACACTGTGGTAAACTATTGCAAAACATTGTAGTAAACTATCTCTTCTTTTTTTTCAACCAAATCTCTGCAGAAGTTCAATGTCCTAAAACCTGAAAACAAGACTAGGTTTTAATGTAATTCTAACAAAGCTGAAGTCATTCTAGAGTCTGTCCTCACTGATGAACAAATGGAAAGAGAAGGGAAACCTGGTATCAGGGCTGGCAAATGGGGGGTCAGAGATTAAGTTTTGTCCACAGCTTATTTTATAAAGTTCATGATTACATGTCCTGCAAAGTCTCACATGACATTTGGGCCATGTCTGACCATTTGTCAGAAAGTCTGCTAATTCTTGGTCCAGACTATGTCACTATTACAAGTGAAGTATTCCATGGGTCAGTAAGATGACGCCACCTGCGAGTGGACAGTTGCTTGGAATACATCAGACGCTACAGGGTTCTGCCTGGTTACAAATATGTCCCCTCACTAACTGTCGAGCCCCTGCAAACCACCTGAGAAGCTGGTACTCATCTGCCAGATCTTACAGGAGCGTGACTCATGGACCACAAAAAGTCAGGGGAGACAGATGTTTCTTGCACTTTGACAATTTCCACAGAACAAGGCACACAAGGAGAGACGGATATCAGATAACCATGGCTGAGGTGTGTATAAACCACAAGGTTAATATGTTAATTATGATGAAATAATGAACCCACATGATAATTAAGCTAATGGCAACTAAAATCAATTGTGGGTTGGGTGTGTCGGGCACTGCTGAGCTGCGCATGTCTTGTGAGCTACCATGCTTAGCTCTCATCCTAACCCCCTGAGAATAGACTCAAAACGAAGGTGACATCTTTGAGGCCAAGGAACCACAAAAAGGCTGATGCGTGGTCTGAGGTCCAGCTCTGAGCCTTCAGTGTTATCATTTCTCAGATGAAAATCCAAACAAAGTGTTCAGGTATAACTAAGTAGGACACAAATGGAATTGAAAAGATCATATATTATATATGATCTATTTTAATTATATAATATATTATATATTATAAAATATTATATTTAATATGTGTGAGATAATATATTATATTTGTAATAATTATATTTACATATATTTATCATAAAGAACCATGTCTATCTCTCCCCTTTCTCTCCAAAAGCCTGCAAGAAAACTTTCAGTGCCAACGTAGTATCGCATTATGTGGTTCTGGAAGTTGATAAATCAAATCTAAGAAAAATAAATTTTCTCAGCCACTAACGCATCTCTAGTTGTGCTGGGGTTGGCTGTTCTTCACTGTTGGCAGGAAGAGCATCGACATTTTTGCCTGGCATTTTTTTTTTTTTTTTTGCTATGTTTGGGATATAAGACAGTGTATAATTCATTTTATTGTGGCTGTGAGCAGGTGACTCTCTCTCTCTCTCTCTCTCTCTCTCTCTCTCTCTGTGTGTGTGTGTGTGTGTGTGTGTGTGTGTGTGTATGTGTGATGCATATACTTACATGTGCATATGTCCACAGCACAAATGCACAAGCCAGCAGAGGATACCAGGTATCTTTTCCCATTGCTCCATATACCATTTCCTGGACACAGGGCCATCCACTGCTAATCCTAAACCCATTTTAAGTGAGGGCTGTGTTCTTATTTTGAGAAGTGTTCCCCATTTGTCAAATGTTTGTAAATGCATTGTAGATGAGGTTACTTTAAGCTTTTTGAGAGAGGCAATACCAGGGATAGGATTTTACCAACCTATTAAGGATTGTGGGGTTGAGACCTACTAAAGAAGGTGACATGGGAGAATACTAATTTCAGAAGATGGTAGAGGCAGTGGGTAGAACGGATTGATGAAAGGACAAAGATGCTGCTGTGCCTTCCCCTCGATGAAAGGACAAAGATGCTGCTGTGCCTTCCCCTCTTTGAGACCAGAAAGCAAGAAAGAAACAAGGTTGCATCTCAGAGGCAGCGGTAGGTGAGGTAGAGAGTGATGGGGAAGCAGTAATGAGCAAGTGGCCTGTGGGATAAGGCAGCTGTAGACGATCTCAGAGTTTTGTCTGGAACAAGAGGCTGCATGACTGCTGCCTTCACAAACATGGTGCTGCAGAGCAGCAACAAGGCTTCTCTGGGTGTGAAGATAGAGGAAGGCCTTGGGGTTACTCAGACTCAGTCTGAGGTGCCATTTGGAAATCCATGTGGAGCTGGCGATGGGGGTGTTGCAGAGGCTGGGGCTCAGACCGAGGTGGAGTGAGAAACAGAGGTTTGAGAAATTCAACCCACAGCTAGTATCTAGAGTCATGCCGGATGCCACTCTACAGCAGAGGGTTGGCACGGAGACAGCAGGCTTCCACGGTCCACAGGGACTTTGGGTGGAAGGTTAGAAGGGTTGTGGCATGAAAGAGAGAAGAAACTGCCAGGGAATATATAGGCACCATGTGTCTTGCAGGCTGGAGCTTAAGGAGGGGGCGGGGTGGGGTATTTGAAGGAGGCATATTTTAGGCAGGAAGTGCATGTGGTTCTACGTGTAAAGTTGTAGATCAGCAAGAATGATACGGAAGTGGGGTGCTGGAGGATTGCAAGGGTTGGAGCTAAAAACAGGGTACAGGGTACATCCTTAAGAGCTCCATTTATGTTAGGGCAGAATGAGCTCTTCTGAAGATCACTTTCTTCCACTTCCATATTTTAAGCGAGGACATCATAATGACATTTGCATTTGGGGAGGTCAGTCCTCCTCAGCTCTCAGACTAAATGAGAACAGCAGAGCTAGCATATCCTGTGGTGTTTAAGCTGTGGCTGGAGTCTTAAATCCTATAATCTGCTCCCCCTTGGGTGGGCTCCTTTGTCTTACATGAGTGACTTTCAAATTGAAGTCAGAGAACTCTGGAATGCATTTCTTGGGATTGCCCCCAAACCAGTCTGCCTTTGAGAAATCCTACCATCCAGAAGTGGTTGTGTTGCCTTGGGCTGCGGTCATGGGCTTCCAACTCTTGGCCATTTGCTCTCTCAGGAGTATGCCAAAACCTTTGGTCCACCATTGCTCAAGGTCTCAGTGAGTCAGTTCCTCTGGGAAGTGAAATGACACTGTGGTGCATAAGGAGCCCTTATTAGGGAAAGGAAATTTAACTTAGAGGCTAAAGCAGAGATCTTTGAACACCCGAATCCAACTCGAGCTACCAAATGCAGTGTGTTGGGATCTCCGGTCTCCAGACTGTCCCTAATCCACTTTCTGTTTGGATTTTAAGTAGAGACAGCAATGGTCCAAATATTCTGATTTTCTTTTTCCACTTGGAATGATTATTCTTGTGTGGCGACAGAAAAACTCCATTTTTTTTCAGTCAGTGATACTGTTAGGATAACACACATTTTGCTAAAGTGTTCTCTCTTTGGGGAGAAAACTTTTTAAAGGAATGAATAGTGGGTACTTTCTTACATAGCAAACGTCTTTCACATCCACCATTACTATAAGACGCTGAGTGGAAAACTGAGGACTCAAACGAGAACAAGCTACTGTCTCCACATCGCTTGTGTCTGGATTGAAACTGCTTAGGAGGCACACAAATGAAGCAGTGGGCCGCTCCACCGTCCACTCCAGTGCTCAGCTCGTAGGTGTTTGTTATTCTTCTCAGACAAGGAGCTGACAAAGGCCCCCTCGCTGGTGTCTACAAAGACGAGATGTGACCAAGCACCACAGCAAATTATCTAATACAGATGCAATTACAGACCTGGAATTGGAGGGATGGCTCAATCCATAAAGTGCTTACTGTGTCAGCCTGCACTGGAGTCTAAGGCTCAGGACACAGACACACACACAGACACACACAGACACACACACACACACACACACACACACACACACACACACACACAACAGGCATGGTGACTCATACTTATAATCTTCCCAGCCCTGGGAAACCAGAGACAGAAGGATCCTGGGGACTTTCTGGCTACTGAGCCCTGGGTCCCAGTGAGAGATGAGTCTCATACGAATCAGAGGAGTCTTTTAAAAACCTGCATAGTTTGCTTATTGTCTCCAGTGTGTGGATGGCTGTAGGGCATCCCCTGGAATATGGACAGCCTGTCAGGGGGTGCATGATAGAAGAAAACTGACTCTTCCTTTCCCTGCAGCCATCAGTTGCCAATAGTTCTTCCAACAGAGGTGAGGCTGCCTGAGGCCCTCCCCATCCACCCTGGGATTTTGGCAATCTTAATCTTGTGCAGGCCTTGTGATCAAAATACATCACATGTATTTGTGTAATTCTCAAAGAACAAGTTAAAAGAAAAAAAATGAAAGATCAAGGTAGGTATCTTTTTAGTCATGAACCACATCCGCCAGAATTGATCTTTAATATGCACACACACCATACACACACCATTCATAACACACACACATGCTCAAGAAACTCTACCCTACTTGATTCACTGTTCTATTTACTGAGGTGTTATACGGACATGGTTAGGATCCACATAGGCTTTCTGAGAATTGTGTGTCTGTGAAGCCAGCTGTAGTATGTTATCTCCTGATAATCTAGGGAAGATGGTAGGTATTATTTATCCAACTTATTCTACAGTGAATGGGAAACACAGTCTCCCAACCCACTCTTCAGTCAGTGTAGCCCAGGCTAGCCTCAAACTCACTGTGTAGGTTCTATAGCTGAAGAAAATCTTGAATTTTTGCTCCACCTGCTTCCCAATCCATAGTTCTGGGACTACAGATGTGCTCTGTCCCACCTGGCTTTAGGAACACAGCCTTTGAGAGTTTATTAAGTGCTGAGTCCTGTTCTACTTGCTGTAGGGTTTAAAGACATTGAGATGAAAAAGATGTGGCTAGCTGAAGAAAATCTCAGGGCTTGAGTACAGAGGGTGTGGTATGTCCAGAGGGTGTTCCTCCAAGTCAGGCATGTCAGGGTGACCTCTTCTAGCCACTGTGGGTCAGATGGCCTTGTGGGACTGGATTTTTATTCTTGAACCCCTGGGGTGAATGAGAACCGATGTCCCTGCAGATATGGATGGTGGCTAGTTCCCATGGTGTGTCCTGGGAGCCATTCAAGACGTTTCCTTTAAGGATGAGTCACTAGGGAGTGAGCAAGGTGTGGGGGAGGATGGTCTCTGACGGTTTCCCTCACTGACCTGGCTGATGGGTGTCAGCCACCACATGCATACTGCAGCTTGTCAAAGTTGTCTCCTTTCAAAGAAGCTCAGAACTTCTTGGTCCTGTTAAACTGCAACTCAGAGATTTATAGCCGTCCTTTAAAAATTCCATCTAGTTAGTTCTGGCTCCCACTCCTAGTTTCCTTCTGCAAGGAGTGGGTTAGAGTGGACTGCTCAAACCTCTCTCAGTTATAACTTCTGTAGAGCTGCCTTGCTAAAATCCTGCCACATCGATGCCACAAGACACACAGATGAGGTCCCAGGAGGTGCCTGTCGGAAGTGTGAGAACAGAAGTGTACGGGATAGAGTGGCTGCCCTCATGCAGACCCCAAAACTGTCATGCATGATGAGGCAGCATCCCACAGTATTGCTGGTGAGTCAGTACCCCTACGTTGTCTTGCCAACACTACTCTCTGTAGATCCCTGTACCCCTCTGGTCTCACCTTTCTTGAGGTACCACACAGCATCCTCCATCCCCATACTCAGAGTATCTGTCTCTGGCTCCCTCCCTTGTAAGGATTGGACTTCCAAGCATCTCTTTCTACATAGGCTCAGCATCTTTCTTCCACTTTATCCATCAGTACTATGTGCTCTAGTGTCTCCTGCCCTAAAGCAAACAAGGATATACAGGCAATCTCTGCTAAGACTTCTAGGGCGCAGTCTTCTTCATGATTCAACTCCATGTCACAGCCGAGCTGCTCCTAGCCCCTTTGATGCTAACTCCACTGCAGTGGTTACGGCCCAGACACTAACTACCCGATAGTCTGCCAAATATGGCTGTGATTCTGACTCTAAGGGAGCTGATTTGTAGGTTATCCACAAATCCAGATTATCACCTCAAAAGGCAAATGAGAGCTTTCAGGATGAAATGAGACAGGAACACCAAGGTGAAGAATGTAATTTAGATAGCCAACGTGGAGGAAAGTGATCTCTGATTCCCACCCCTCAATTTTGTATTTTTAATTAAAATTTTATATCATTTCCTTCCATCTCTTTCCTCTATTAACCCCTCCCATGTTCTTACCGTTCCAACCACTCCTGTTCTACATTTCTTTCCAATACGTTTTGAGTTTTGAAAAACATACCACCTGTTCACTCTTTCTCTCTCGAAAATTGATAATCTTTTTTTCTTTGATTATTCTTCCTCTCTCTCTCTCTCTCTCTCTCTC